>NC_056743.1:78786664-78896664 GCF_019279795.1 Protopterus annectens
ATTCCACAAAGTTCTGCCAAACAAAAATGTAGATGAGACAAGATAAAAATTTAAACTTGCACTAAGATTCCAGGTGAAATAAACTTACAGACGGTGGTAATACACACAGCAATGTAAGGCTGATAGTTGCAGCTTTAAATCCAGTGCATGTGGTTGTGCATGTGCATTTATTGGAGCTTTTCTCCCGGGGCCTCCACTGAAAATGGGCTCTTTGAACCCAGTGGACCTCCCCGGTCATCAAACTGGAAATAAATAAATAAATAATGTGGTTTGTAAGACTGATAGATAATGAACTTAAAATTGAATTCTTTTAGAAGCTAGATGGACAAGAATGGTTGAAATGGAAATCGGGAAAATTACCTCTTTCTGCTTAATTTCTCCAAGTGTTTTGGGTATTTAATACCATGACGGGAATGAATCCCATTTCCAACTCATAGTATGATTAACGTTCATGAAATTAGTATTGTTTCAGTCTTTGATGTTGCCCAAGAATTCTCTCTCTTAGCACCTGCAATGTGTCCAGAACTGCCTCCTTGTGTAATTCATGCAGCGTTACGTGTACTGGTAAAATATTTAAATACTGTTGTAGATTCTGTTTTATTTAAACTTGGTGTGAGACATGAACCAAGAGAAGAAAAATCTTTCCTTTATATCAGCGAACTGTAAGAGTCACTGAGTACCTTTACATCAAGATAAATCTTCCTGTCAATGTTTCTTTGTAATGCTGTTTCTAACCATACTTTCAGTTGTATTGTTCTCACTTCTGACATATATTGTTCGATAGCTTTTGGCTAGTAATTGCACTTCACTTTACCAAGAACTGCTGTACCATATTTTTGCCGAAGACTGGAATGCAAAAGCTGACAGAAACATTTGTAGATATAATACATAAATGAGAGAGACAGAGAAATGAAAGAGAGAGGGAAAGATAGAGATTTTTTGTTTGTTTTTTTTTGGGGGGGGGGGTCTCAAGCAAAAAACATATGAGAAAGAGAAATTCTGTGACTGATAAAGAAAAAAAAAAACGAGTGAGGATCGACTTAGCAGGATCAAGCAGCTGAGTCCATTCCATTTTAATACAAGAGGTCTAGACTTTGGATCAAAGCCCCCAAGGGTGAATTGTGGTTGAAGATTTCACAGTTGTTTACTATAGTGTTACGGAAAGAATAAAATGCAGACTCCTGGAAAGAACAGAGATAAGAAAACAAAGGATAAAAATAATAAGCTGGAATATATGAGGTATGTCTATTGGATGACAGATTTAACAAAAAAAAAATGGCAAGGAATGTTACAGTTGTCAGACCGATCTAAGAGGCTAGGTGAATGACGAATGGAGCAAATACGTTGCCTGAGAAATATTTTGCAAAGGTGGAAGTAAAGAATGTTGAAGGAGAGGTAAGGGGTAGATCTGAAGTTTAAAAAAGTGGTTACGGATGATTAGGGAGTAAGAAAAATAGAAATAAATACAATTCCATTTTGAGGAGGGTATATATCACATTTCAATATATTTAGTCTTACTTTGAAGTCAGATTTAGTTTGTAAATTGATATTTTATCTTAATCTAGATTTTGTCATTCGTTTTGTCATATATTATATCATTGTCTATAACTACTGCTATTGTATAATTTAGATGCCTGCCTCTTTGCCTGTTTTCATTTTATCAGTAATGTAGTTTCATATCTTTGTAAGTTAGTTTTGTAAATTCAATAAGGAAAAAGTACTGTTATTATTTAAATGTTTTATCCAAAGTAGAGCATTGGTAACATTGGTATATTTATTCCAGCCCAATGATACAGGAATATATAATCAAAGTATGCAAATAAAAGGTGTGCACAAAGCTGAAAACTTTGTACATAGAAGGCTACAGCAGATTACAACTTTTTGATGACTATACAAAGAAAGAATGAGATTTTATTAGAGGTCAGAGAATGGGATGAAATAGAGAAAACAAAACAATGTGGACGTGGCGGATATGTCGGTGTGATACTTAAACCAGATAAAGGTAGTCATTTCAGAAGAATCGAATGAGCTGAAAGAACAGACTGAAGATGGCAGGCTGCATTGTGGATAATAATGTACATTCACAACTGATGAGTGTCAGAGGGCAGGTAGATGCAATAACCACCAGACAGTGCACTATCAAATATGCATACCAAACCAAACTCCATCTAAGCAAGAGAAAGGAAATCATTTAATTTTTTTACTCCAAACAAAACACAAAATATAAATTTCAGTTAAGTACTTTTCTCCAGTCAAATAAAACAATAATGCACTTCAGAACGTATTCAGTACTTTGGAATTTTTTGATGTGGTAAATAAAAGACTTGCTCAGAACTGATTTAATACTTTGGAATTTTTTGATGCGGTATTATATAGAGGCACTTGATATATATACATGCAGTAAATACGAATCTTATAATGGAGTTAGATAAGGTAGCATTAAGACAGAGGAAGCTTTTTTTTTACTGGGAGAGTGGTGATGCCTGTATTTGTAAGTGTCTGCTTTCCTTTTTGCAGAGATTTGTGTGTGTAGAGTGCAGAGGTAGATAATGTTTACAGACAAAAAAAGCATACTTCTCAACTGCCCAGATTTTTGCAGAATGTCTAGATTTTTGATTCCCATTTTAGATATGTTCTTCATAAAATTTGTGGTTTTCTGGAAAATCATTGAAGATTGACACCACTAAATAATGACAGACACTTGAATTTTAGACTTCATATCATTCAGAAAATGCATACTAACACAAAATATTTTATCCTAACAACTTCCTAAGTTTATAAGATTAATATTTAAAATCTGTCCCTATTTTGGGATTTTGTCCCCTGTTATTCTTGGCTTTGTCCAGATTTCTTGTGCTAAGAGGTTGACAGGTATGAAAACAAGGAAAATTAGACGTTTTGTTGTCCAATCAATGATGAGCATGTGCTATTAGTGAATAACATTGAAAGTACAATGAATATTGTGAAGGGGTAAAAACAATTGGCTAGGATTTAGACTGAGAATGAAAAGTAGCTAAGTAAGATGGAAGATGAAGGGAAGGAGTAGAAAAGAAGCAGCCTATAACTAAGACTTCTAGAGTGGAAAGTACAAAATTGTGCAAGTAAAGAAAATACACCAAGCTTTTAAAGAAAAAATGGAAAGCGACTTCTAAAAATGATGAGACTGTCCTTCAGAATAATGATAATCCTAATTAGAATGAAAGTGTTGCTGTGTGTAATACATCTAATAGACACTTAAGTAGGGAACTGGGATGAGAGACAAATAAGAGAAGTATAATGCCTATGCAATGAGTTTTTGTCTTAAAGAAGGAGAATTTTAGTATCGGAGGTACACAGATTACACTCACAGGGGGAGATGAAGATGGGGATAGTCTGAACTCAAAATAAGATATTGTGGAATTCAGTGATGCAAGGTGGTAGTGAGTTCAAAATGGAGAAGAGTGGGAAAAGTTAGAAGAGAAATGGCAAAATGAATTGATGAAGGCTATGGGTTGGCAACCTAAACTGCAGGAAGTACATTAAAAGACAACTGGGTAATTGCTGATAAGGAAGATGTGAATGCAGAGACTGGAGTAGGAGTTATGGAACACAAGAGACATAGTTAAAACTGGAGAAAATTCTGCACTTTAGGAATTCCAGCAATAAGGGCTGTGCAGCTGGTTAAGCTATTAAAAGAGGCAGATGGAAGGCATGAAGGAGGGTAAGAAGTGTCATTGAATTTTTGCACAAATAAAGTGCATTTATGGAAGTGGATACAGTTGCATTTTAGGATGATGTAAAGGATAAGAGAGCAAGATTGAAGGAACGTGTGGACAAAAGTTATGGAGAGGATCCTGGCAAATTGCAGATGTTAGAACTGAAATGTGAGAGAGATTACATATATGGAGATGCTGGACAATAGGCATTAGGTGGGATGAAGACATTTGTAATATTTTTCATTAATGGATCTATTTATTATACCCTGATGTGTGCATATGACATGAGGGGGTGAACTTCTAAAGCTTAAAATCCCACAAAATCAAATGTTATTTTCACAACATGAAATTAAATGGTTGAAATCCTGAGCAGCCGATTTTTCACAGGGCAAATAAACACTTGTCCAGAACTTCACAGAACCACGCTGGTCTAGGTAATGCCCCCAACTATATATACCAACTCTGGGATTGCAAAATAGAGGGAAAAGGGGCATATTTCCCAAGTGTTTACTTGCCCTGTGAAAAATGGGTGGTTCGGGATTTCAGCCATTCGTTATTTTCGTCTCTCAAAAATAACGTTCAATCTTCTGGAATTTCAGAATTTAGAAGTAGACCCAACATGAGGATATCAAGATTACTATGACTGCATGCACACACTCATATAGATACAGAGATAGATTGATAGGTCCAGCTATAACACCGCGGATAAATCTTTTTCAGTTTAAGTGCAGTTTATTTATTGTGAAATGCAAATTAAAGTTCATCCCCACTTAAAAAAAGTAAGATAATTGCAAATTCACATAATGCATTTTTAAAAAATTCAGGTCATAGAAACTAGATCTAGGAGTTATGTTTCAAACCTAAGTATGATGAGGAACAGAGCAGTTTTTCTTCAGCAGTTCAAACTAAACTGCTATAAACATATCCCCTGTGTAGGTATATTTTTTATACCTTGAATACAACCACAGGACTTTCTTCTGTGGTTTTCCACACCTTCACAGCTTTCTTTGTTCAGGATCTACCTATATCAATAGTCTGCACTCTAGAAACCAAACCCATTTGTGCTTTTCCTACTCCTTTCGATGTCATTCCAAAGTGGTTCACATCTCTTTGGCCATTAGTTCAAAGTTGTTCTTGTATTATTCTAAGGATACATGCTGCTGCATATATACAGGTCTATGTCAGGAGAATGAAAGTTCAAAAGACTGAAATCAAAATATCTAAAACTCAAAATATCAAAAATATTTTTAATGCAGGGGGCAAGCCCCCTGTGCTACTCATGTGGGGGGCTGCGCCACCCACACCCCTGTTAATTATATATACCAACTCCAAAATTGCACAACACTGGAGAAAGGGCAAATTCCATTTTTGATTTTTTTGACTTTTAGATATTTAGATTTTTAGTCTTTTGACCCTTCAGTCTTCTGAAGTGTATCCATACATAAATATATATATATATATATATATATATATATATATATATATATATATATATATATATATATATATATATATATATATATATATATATATATATATACACACACACACACACACACACACACACACACACACACACACATCTCTCTCTCTCTCTCTCTCTCTCTATATATATATATATATATATATATAGATATATATATAGATATAGATGTAGATATATTTGTATGGATAAATAGATATATGTACATATTTATATAGTATATATAGTTAGGGGTTGTGTGTGGGGTGTAACCCCCCATCTACTTAGCTTCTATGTTTATGAATCTCATTTCACTCAAAGCTTGAAAGCTAACAATATAAAACCAAAAATAGGTTGGGGGGCTATGCCCCCACACCTCCCAGTGTGGGAGGCTGTGCTCCCCACATCCCCCTAACTATATATATTAACTCCAGGATCACACTACAATGTGGAAAAAGGCATATGTGTTTTATTTGTGTTCAACAAATTCTTGCCGCCATTTGAAAATACACTTATTTTTCAGTTTAGCTCCATGATAGGATTTGGAGGAGAGAATATTTGTGCTAGTGTTTTGCTAAGCAAACATGAGATACTTTATAATTTAACTTTAAAAGAGTGGCAAACATTGAAAGTGTTGAGAAATAGGAAGGATATAATAATAAAACCATTGGATAAAGGAAACAAAATAGTGATTATGAACACGTTACAATATTATAGAATGTGTATGGAGCATTTGGAAAATGTTGATGTGTACGAGAAATGTGATATGATTAAATATGAACAAGCAGTAATTGAATCTGAAAAAAATGTTAGATAAAAGTGTTAGGCTAGGCTGTTTTACTGAGAAGGATGTTAGGGATAGGTTGCTCAACCAAAACAGTGAGATAGCTGTTTTCTTTTGTCTGCCTAATGTGCATAAGAGCATGGAGAATCTTCCTGGTAGACCTATTATCTCAGCTTGTAAATATTTTTTACATAATGACGGTTTGGTATTACATAAGATATTGTTACCATATGTTCAGAGGTCTCCAGCATACATACAGGACAGTTTTGATTTTTTTAAGGAAAGTTTCCTCTTTAATTTGGAATAAGAATAAATATTGGCTGGTGGTTGATGTTAAAAGTTTGTATACCACTATAAAGCATAGAGATGGCTTGGGAGCTATTGCATATTTTTTGGGAGATAGCCCCTTCTCGAATTTTGTGTTCGATATGGTAGATTTTTGTCTTAAGAAAAAAAATTTTTATTTTGATGATGCACTATGTAGCATTGTCGCCTCACAGCAAGACGTTGTCCCATTCAATTCTCAGCTAGAGCGTCTTCTGTGTGGAGGCATGCATGAATGGGTGTGCCTTCGTTGAAGGTTGTGCATCAGGGCTGGTAACTCGGAACATAAAAATCCACTACCAAACATTAGCGGACCGGAGTTCCGCTGTGGCGACCCCTAACTGGGATAAGCCAAAAGACACAACAACAACAACTATATAGACAGAAATAAGGCACTGCAATGGGTGCAGCTTTTGCCCCCATGTATGCAAATCTTTTTATGTCCTTTTTTGAGATTAAGTTTTTATTTCATTTGAATTTTATGAAAAAATATTTAATTTTTATTTTCGCTTTATTGATGACTTGATATTTGTTTGTGAGGGTGGTAGGGATGAAGTTGATGAGTTTGTGTTGGAAATGCATAAGAATCCTTTTTGGCCTGTCATTTGATGGGATTTAGAAAGGTAATACAGTTATATATCTGGTCCTCATTTTGGAGGGAAAAGAAAATGGAGGTATTTCATCAAATATACATAGACAATTTGTTGATAGTAATCAATATCTACACGCTACTAGTTGTCATCCACCCCATGTTTTGAAGGCTTTACCCTTTGTGGAATTATTACGTATTTCGAGACTATGTAGCGAAAAGGATTTATTACTAAGTGAGATAGGACAGACTAAGAACATGTTTTTGAGAAGGGGGTATGATCCGGATATTAAGCAAGAAGCCCAAAATAGAACGTGGGATGAAATGAGTAGAGGTAATAATGTGAGGGGTAGTAACAAAAAGTATAATTATAATGATACATATTTTACATATGAAAATGGAATAAGAAATACGAATTTAGTGGATCCAATCTATTATGTGTCTATCTACAATATTAAAAGTGAAGAGGTGAGGACGCTAATAGAGCACTACTGGAAATAGTTGATGGAGGATAGGTTTTTGGTGAATATTTTGCCAAGGAAACCTTTTTTCTCCTATAAGAGGGGACAACATTTGAGAGACATGGTAGTACATGGTAAATTGTGCATGCCAGCTGTGGATATGACATACCAGACACACCATCTGCTAGAAGAACTTTATGTTGTAATAAATGCAGCATATGTACACATATTGTGTATGAATGGAGTCAAGTTTGAACCTAGGGGCACCTATTTTTGTAGAAGCAAGGGAGTTATATATGCCCCGAGGTGCCCGTATCAGTTATATTATATAGGGGAGACAAAACGTGAATTTTGCATCAGATTCATGGAACATTTGAGGGATATAAAGAACATAAGGAAGATAAAATGATTGCTTTACATTTTAAAATGTTGCATAATAGCGATATTAATTTACTATAAGGTACAATTTTAGAAAGAGTGGAATGTTTACATAATAATGAAGATGTATTGAAACAAAAGTTATTGTATAAGGAAAGTATTTATATTTTAAAATATAAAACATTAGTGCCTAAAGGCTTAAACAATGAGTTGAATTGGAAATGTTTACTTTAAGGGGGTAATTTATTGTTTAATTATTAATTCAATGTAATTAATTATGTGGTATATAAATGTGTACGCTTTTTTGAGTATTTGTTATTCCTTGAAGGTGGAGACACCGAAGTGCTAGAATAAAAGAATAGAAATCTTGCATTGCTGTTTGACCTCTTTGTTCACCACAGTTGGTGGTTACTTTTGGGTCAGAGTTGTTTGTGTTAATATTGAAAGGAGAAAGGAGAGTGTCTTTGTATATATGTTTTATTTGCCCAAAAGTACTTACATTCAGTGAAATGTCATTCAGTAAAATGAGTTTTCAGTGATTTGAGCTTTCAGCGATTTGGTGTGAGTGTTTTGAAATTCAGTGAAATGAGATTTCAATGAATCAAAGTAGACCTAAATATATATATATATATATATATATATATATATATATATATATATAGTTTACTATAGTTTGTGTGAATGACAGTCTGTCGGCAGCATTGCTTGCAAAAATCAGAATGTCATGCACAAAATTTAAATGAATGGGATAGTGCGTTCGCATAAATGTATTCGACTAGCTGTATGGAGATTGCTGTACAGTGGGGATTGGAAATTCATCCATATCCCAACTGTAGTGTGATCTCAGAGTTAGAATATATTAGTCGCGGGGGGGGGTGTGGGGGCTGCTGACCCCCACATGGGGGGGGGTGCAGGGAGACTTGCCCCCCTGCAAAAACGTGATATGTCATATAGGAGTCTGATTTACATCAGCTCCTATACAGCTATCACGTGATGGTTTCAGTAACAATGTCGACTCAAATATGTCAATCATGTGGGTTGAAATTGTGGCCATTCAGAATGTTTGTGTTTGGTTTTTCTTTTCGCTGTTTTGAACTGCAAGTGTTTTGCCATTCAAACAAACAATAGTAAACCTATATGTGTGTGTGTGTGTGTGTGTGTGTGTGTGTGTGTGTGTGTGTGTGTGTGTGTGTGTGTGTGTAGATATATATATATATATATATATATATATATATATATATACATATACACATACACACAAAAACACCATTTCTAATAATGTATGGTTATGTTTAATTTAGAAGGTGTAATTCATTAGCTAAATATGAAAGTAAAGCACCGTTTGCCCTTCCTAATTCACATGTTAGCTTAAACATCTGTAGCATGAATACAAAATCAAGTCTGACATATGGAGCAGTACATGTCACTGGGAAATGAGAAATAGAACCTTCCACTTCTGAAAAAAAATACAACCTAATGCAAGGAGAATGTCTAAAGGCATTTTTTTAAATAAAGCATCAATCATGCATGTTCTCTACTTGTTTGTTTAAACACACACTTGCACATGTACTCACACACACACACACACACACACACACACACACACACACACACACACACACACACACACACACACACACACACTCTCTGGCTCCTGTTATGTGTGCGAGTTATGGATATGGCAGGATTTGTTATGTATGTTAGCCCATGATATTTGAAAGAATATGACTCATTCCATTGTTGAGTCATTTAACTTTCCAGCTCTTGCCTTAATGCTGAAAGCACAGTCCCATTCTGTTATTGCTAATTTAAATAGCAAAGTGTTAGAAACAGTTGAGGGTAATTTAACTTTGACTCAAGCATTAACACAGCATGAAGAATTAATGCATAAATAATTAATGTTTTAATGAATATGTAGATGACAGATAGGCTGCTAGCCTCCTTCATGGATAAGTATAGCCTCACTGTGCAGAACTGATCACTGAAATAGGAAGATTGTTATTGATCTTTTGTGCACATTTTCTTGTTATTAATAATGCATAAATGTCTGCACATGATAAGCAGCGGCACTGCTGAACTAACGCATCTGCTGTTCGACTGGTACTGTATCTGTGCTACTCGTCACCCTAGGGAATGCATCATTTCTAAAATAGCTGGAGAAAAATGATTAAGTGCTTTATGCTTCATTGCTATTTTTGCTAAATGCAACACACCTTACTCAATTGCCATGTGATAATTAGGCATTAGGGTGACGTGTCTATGAATGCCATAGGGTTGTTTATATTCAAGGAATGTTTCAGACATTAACCACTAAAATGTTTCACAGTAGTAGGAAATAAAGGTTAGGGCAGTGGTCTACAAAGCAGATGACTCGTCTTTGATATTAACTTCCACCTAACTGCATGATCTACAATCATAAGCCAGGTGTTTCCCATTTTACATTCTCACTTCATAGGAATGGACTGCAGTGGTATTAGAAAGCTTTTTATAATGCAGAAATTAATTAATTAACATACAAGAAGCAACTATATCAGTAATGTAAAAAAATATATGCGTGTGTATATATATATATATATATATATATATGTGTGTGTGTGTGTGTGTGTGTGTGTGTGTGTGTGTGAGAGACAGTTTCCATTAATGGTCTGCATCAGTGCATCACATGCATTATATTACATGTTCCTTTAAGATTATTAAAATGCTGCAGCTATTACAACTTAATTTTGGCACAGTAAAATATAAGATTATTATTATTATTATTATTATTATTATTATTATTATTATTATTATTTTGGATGGTAAGTACTGCAAGATGTTTTACTGCAGTGAAAAGTATATTCAGCTCACTCTGTTACAAATCACGTGCAGCTCCTAGAGTGACTCTGGGGGAGCCATTGCTATCTATAAAGTTTTTAAGTGAAAAGGGGGAAAATGTAAATAGGGTGCCAGGTCTTCCTTATATTTAGAATACAGTCACACCTACAGGCAATTTGCATTCCCCTATCCAACTTATTGTATATCTTTGGAATGTGGGAGAAAACCGGAACACCTGGTGGAAACCCATGTGAACACAGGGAGGACATGCAGAATCCCACCAATAATATATAGCAAATAATCTTTTGCATGGACGTGGGATTGTTTTATCTAACAAACTAAAAGGATGTTGCACCTTAGAGTAAAGGGCAACTTTCTTACCTCTTTTTCGAGCAGGCATTATGGATGGGTGCCTGTGGAACTGATAATTCTGTGAGCAGCTCAGTTTTATTACTTACTTTGTTACAGCTCTGCTGAAATACAATTTTTCTTACAAACTTGAAAAGCATTATTTAAAAAAAAGGAGTGCACAGTATGGTTTGGTTAAGAAGCAGTAATATGCTGTTCTTTAGTTTTCACTGTTCATAAAATCTAGCAATCTGATGAAGTTTTACTTAGTTACATCAATACATCACAAAACTAAATTATAATGTCTCATAAATGACTATGGTTAAAACAGATTCTCAAAACAAAGAACACGAGCTCTCTGAGGACTAAGATATAACATTTTGTTATAGAAAATGGTCATGAACCCTTGAAATAAGACCTGCATTACCATACTTGTTGTTGGTGTTAGGGAAAAGTAACTGATTCCACAGGGCTTCTACTATCTAGACAAAAGACTTTTATACCTGAGGTCTTTGAGCAGATGTTTTAAACAATCAGCAGCCCAACATCACACAATCTTAGTTGTCTGACTAGGGCACAGAGGTACGAAATCTACTTTGTATAGAGTGGATTGTATAGCACTTGGAAAATTAGGATTATTGTGGGAAATAGTGATCTACTATTAACAGGCAACCACAGCAAATCCTACAGAACAGGGGCACTGTAGCAGGAGTCAGATGTGCCAGAAGAACACCTGGCAGTGAAATTTTACAGTCACCATTTGAAAGTGAAAGGTAAGGTAATTTTTTGTAATTGAGACAGGAAGTCACAAGCACATAAATCATTGTAATGTCCAAAGATGGAATAATCAACAGAAGTAAAATACCTGGTAACTGCTAAATGTGTTACAGAAAAAAGAACACAATAGCACAAGTGGATAACCGAACTTCACCACCACAGCAATGATCAAAACAATTCTTTAATTAACTCGTAGTATAAAATGCAAAAAACTCTGTAAAAGACTCCATTAAAAAAACACAAAGCATCCCCTTCCAAATGATAAGCACTTTCGGATAAATGATCTGATGAAGGTTTATCCAAAAGTGCGTATCGTTTGGAAGGGGATTTTTTTTTTGTGTGTTTTTAACAGAGTCTTTTACAGAGGTTTTTTTGTTTTTTAAACTACGAGTTCATTAAAGAATTGTTTTTATCATTGCCGTGGTGGTGAAGTTCGGTTATCCACTTATAAAGATGAAATAAGTTACATCACTTTGGAGATATTATTTGGAAGATAATGAGATGGCCTGGCAACATACGACACCTGACCACTAATTGCATGAATGATGTTTACCAACACACATGGATCCCATACATGTGGCACAAATTCCATTCTATTGTCCATGTAAAATATAAGGACAAAAAGAGAAATGAACCTCAGCCATATCATTTGTACAGTGGAATAATGCAGCATCACTTCGTTTTTTTGGGAGGTGAATTTAAGATAACTAGAATTATCCAGCGAGGGAAGGCACAGAAGCTTTCTCCCAAGGTACATGCATTTCTGGGATAATGAGCATGAATTTCTTCATTGTAGCACTCTGACAGTAATTAAATAAATGAATGAATGAATGAATGAATGAATGAATGAATGAATGAATGAATAAATAAATAAATAAATAAATAACTCCGTTGAATAGCCTTTTTCAGTTGTTGCATATGCATCTTGAACAGTAGTGGAGTAAGGCTTTTCCCTTACTACGGATCACATGACAGCAAATAGATCCCTGAAGAAGGTAATCTTGGAACCGTCCAACATATACCAAGAAAATCCCTCGTGATCTGTGAAAGAAAGAAAGAACAATGGAGGAATTGCAAATCAGGATACAGTAAGCTATGCTGTCAAGAAATGCTGCTGGATCAAGAAACACTAATACTGAACATGCCCTTTCATGCCCTGTCATTAGAATGCCATTTACGTTGAGCACTGTGGACCAATGAGGAAAATGTAACCATAATATGAGTGCTCAGTTTCAGGCTTAATATAAAAACTAAAAAAAAACTGTTTTATGATCTGAGAAGAGTAAGTGACGGGGATATAATTTCGTGGAGAAAATGAGAGTATCTTCATAACTTCTTTAGCCATTATTGATAACGATTGACGTTATGGCTATAAAGCCAGACGGTATTGTTATGTACTTTTTGCCCATCCTGTTTGGGGTGGGTGCTATGTAACCTTATGGGGATTAGTTAAAGCAGAAACAGACAGCTGGGCTAGGAAGTTAAACAGCAAAGCAGAAACATAAAAATACTGATTCACGTGATGGTTGGGAAACTGGATGACATAGAAAAAAATCACATAGGGACAACATATGAGTGACAGGTATAGCTGATGGGGTTAAAAACAATGATATGTATCATTTTACACAGAATGTGGATTAAAAAATCAGGCAAAGAATATAGATGATTTGATATGGAAATTTGCAAAGCACAATGGGTGGATGAATTTTTTTTAAAGTGCTAGTCAGGAAGTGAGATTCATTGTTGAAAAACTACACAATTACCCATAAAGGAAGAAATTTTGAGGCAGGTGGCCTGGAAAGTGGAGTTAACCATTGCAGGTTTACCATTGTCAGTATTTTAAGATTTCTCCATGGTGCTTTGTGAAGAAAAAGCCAGATTATCTTTAGCAGTATGGATTTTAAAACAGGCAGGCACATCCATAATGTTAATCTACCGCACCATTTTAAAGGTAATATAGTAGGGCAAATTGTATGTATGCAGCAATATAAAAAATATGATTATGATATCCATGGAATTTTTGAAGGTGATAAATCATTGGCAGCAGCTAGGACAATATGAACGTATAGTATTGACTGAGTGCTAAACAAACACTTGAGAAAAGCAACAATACAAGCCCATGACAAGTGCAAACCATTCCCAGCTAGCACCTTATGGAGATAGATAATCCCCCCAGTTACACTTATTGGATCACGAAAGATTGTATAATTAGAGACAAGTGGAAAGGAAAGAGAGGCTAGGTAAAGGCAGCTTTGAGAAAGGTGGATGAATTTAGATGGGAAACATGATTATTACTCAACATAGCATGAGGAGGAGGGTAGAAAAACTTTGGAATAGAATTAGACATACAGAAAGAAAGGCAAAAGCAGGCAGACTACAGTCTAGATGATAATAAAATGTGTCAAGGGAGAAATTACTTTGTCAGAAGGTGTTTTCAGGAAGTGGCACTCCAACAAATAAAAGGAATTGCCTAAAAAAGGATCTTGAGATGACTAATAAGGTGTCATTTTCTTTCTTTCATTTCTGTCATTTCACGTACCAAATTTAATACTGCAAGTGCGGTATGATGGTTTGCTATTAATGGAGGGAAATGGGAGTTTTGGAGCTAGATAATATGAAGATTAAAGAAAACCACAGGACGGGAGGGAAATGAGGGAACTGTGAACCAAGCAAAAGCCATGAAATGGCCCAAAGAAACTGTAGCAAAAGATTAATACACCCCAGAAGATATAGATTTTAATCCAAAGAATCTTGCTCACCCATTGATCTGTAGTACTTTTTATAAAGAAAACACTCTTAGTCGAATGTGAGGAGAAACTATAAAAGTTCTATGACAAGATATATGTCTCACATTCTTTATCTTTTTTGCAATTAATTGTAGAAGCAAACTTTGGAAGCAGTGCCCACACACATGCTATGGAGAAATGTCTGATGTATTTATAATGCTGAGGGGTGTAACCAATAATTTAGAGGCCAATAAGGAGCAGTTTGAAGGCTCTCAAAGGCTACCATGAGGTCATTTATGGTGAAATGTTATCTGCACTTTTTTTCATAGCAGATTGATTTTATTTGTTAATTTGTTTATTTCATATTTTTATTTTGGTTTATTTATTCACACTTTGTTGACCAGGTTAGTCCCAATAGGCCAATAGCCTCTTTTGATGGGTGACCTGAGGTAGGATTCATAAAGACTAAAGGAAATTTGGCCAGTACACCAGGGAATTTCTTCACATTTTTGGAGTAGAGGAGTCAAAGCACACTCTGGAACTGTTAGGTGGTGCTGGGCATCTGCTTCTACAGTTCCAGAAATTCCAAGATGGAGGACAGTGCAGCAGAGATGGAGAGAGTGGCAAGAGAAAACCTTCTGAAGACAGGAGAAGGAGGTAAATGACTACCAGCACTGGAAACTGGAGGACAGAAACACAGGTGCTGTCAGAGCTAAAGGAATGAGAGGAAGCAAGATAGGGCGACAACATGTACAGAGTATTAAAAGAGGAAGAAGCTGAGAGTTTGGAAACAGAAGCAACAGCTGGTGAAGAGAAAACACTGGTGATATTTTTGACTGAGAGTGGCCAACAAGATTTTTTGTTATAAAAAAGAAGTTATACAGATGCAGCAGGACAAGGAAGAAAGGACAAATGAAAATGAATGTTGCCAAACACTTACAGTTTGACAACAACCACAGAGATGAAGACTAGTGGTAAGTATAAAAAGTAAGAAACATTGGCAGTGTGAACAGGTATGGCATTATGAAAAGTACTATTTTGTCATTAGGTTTTAACATTAGTGACAAAATAACATTATCTCATTCCCTCCAGTACAGCTATTTTGAGTGTGTACCTTTAACTCCCAGTTGGTGTAACTTGAGCCTTTAAAAAATGAAGTTATAGCCTCACATTTCTAACAAATACTCATTGACAGAGGTCAAATATCAATACAATTGTGTTTGCCATCATGTATGCTTCAAGATAAAATATTCTGATACCTTGTATGTAGCAAGACTTTAGAATTATTAATGGAAATATGAATAAGCCATATTTGACATGTACAGGTGCAGTGGGAGGTAACTGCAGCAAGGCCTTTAGGCGCACTCAGTTGTAATGAGTTAATTGATTTGGGAGCATAAAATATTGTGAGATGATATTTGAAAACTTCAACTTGCTGGAAAAAAATTATAACTGAGACTGTAAAAAGAAATACACTAGCACAACAGAGTCTGTTTATGTCTGAGTGTAGGACTACAAATGAAAAAGGAAATAAATGCACAATTTACAACTTCAGATATGGATAAGAATTGGTTAATTTTTTTTTTCACTGTGTAATAAGCTGCATGAATTTATAAAAATGTGATAAAAGAAGTGAGGGTAACAGTAGATGCTAATGATGACAAAATTCAACATACTTCAAATACAGTAATTATGAATAGTAAGAGAGGATTTGGTAAGTACTGGGTGCAACACAAAGCATATACAATAAATTAAGTTGTGGCCAATGTAGAGAAAGGGGACATAGAACAAAAAAAAAAATGCAAGCCATTTTGTAGAAAATGTAAAGAATTTGGAAATTTCTGGTTTGACGGTGCCAAACAGGAAAAGGAAAGAGTAGATTGAGAGGAAAGCTCAGAATAATGACAAAGATTAGGAAATATTAGTATAGAAGATGTTACTGAGGAAGGTGAAACTGAAGAAAAGATAAACAATGAATAGGTAGTTAGAGAAGAAATAACAGTTCAAGGCGTTATAAATATACAAGAAGAAAACAGATTTGCAGTTTTAGAAACCGAAGTGAAAGAAAAGGGAGAAATGGCGAGAGGAGAAGAACATGAGCAAGGTAGTGAAAAATAATTTGGTGACAGACTTAGAAAGGAAAGAAAAAAAAATATGGAAGAAAAATACAAAAAAAAAAAAGAAAAGAGAATGATGATATTAGAAAGTTTGCATTAAATGTGAATATCATTAGAAATTATACAAGAAGTTTGGTGGTGATGGAATGTGGAAAAAAAAAAGTTTTTTTTTCCCTAGATGTCACATGTAGCAAAACCGAGAAAAAGTAGAATACAGGCACTATGGACAGATAAATTGGTCTGTAGGAAATGAGACATGTTTTGGAATAGGAATTCCTAAAACAATATGAAGAAGTAAGAATTTTTAGATGTAATAGTAACAATAGTAGTGCCTGGAAGCATAGCGATATGCGATATGAGAATGGGACAAGAATGTGTAAAATTAATAAATTCTAGACTAAAATAACCTCCCAAGTAAAGGATAACTACAATCGATTATTTTATGCCCATAAACTTAAGGGAAACACTCAACAATGTGCTGTGTTGGCTGTAGATGGCACAACCTATAGTCAGCCAGAAGAAATAGCAAGCCTCCTGCAGATAAATTCAGCTCAGATCCCCCCACCCCATCAACTCCGGTCAAACCTCTGAACTGTACACAATTTTGCAGAATGTCCAGATTTTTGCTCGTGATTTTGGTCTCTTCCTCATAACAATTTGTTTTTCTGGCAAATCATTAACAAACCATTGAGAATTGAAGTCGTAAAATTATTACAGACATTGGAGTTTCAGACTTCATACCTTTCAGAAAATGCAGGCTAATACAAAACCTGTTATTCTATCATCTTTCAATATTTGGAAGGGCAATATTTAAAAATTGTCCCTAATTTGGGCCTTTGTCCCACTATTATTTATGGCTTTGTCCAGATTTTTTGCTTTAAGAGGTTTAGAGGTATGTCTCTGGTCACTCCCCATGAAATACCCCCTACCATTCCTTTGCAAGTCATCACAAAATAACAGCTCATCACTACACTGTCTAAAGCTAGAAACATGGTATCATTGGGCTTTGACAGAATCCCAGGGTGCCGAATAAATAGCTCAAAACATGACCTAGCTGATCCACTCAGATCTCTATTTAACTGCAGTCTCCAAAAAGGCTTTGTTCCTGTAGAGTAGAGGGCAGCAACAGTCATCCCTCTGCATAAGGGGGAAGCAGTCAGTGTACTGAGGAAATAATCGAGGGGTGGGAGGTTGGCATAATGGTTAAGGTGTTTACCTTACAAACACAAAGTACAGAGTTTGATTCTCACATGAGGTAATTGGCTAGGCTTAAAATGGCCCACAAGGGCAGTTAGCCTAGTACTACTCTATAAACCTATGAACCTGTATAACTCTGACTAGCCTCATATGCAAGGCTGTGTAAAGGATAATCTTGGACTTGCTTAACAATAACAAAGGAAATCAAAGACTCTATACCCAACCCAGTTTGGCTTTGTCAAGACCAGGTCCTGCCTGCTCAATCTTGTTGACATCTTTGTTAAGGTCACTAAGGCCAAGGATGAGGATAAGACAGTACATACCACCTACATTGGCCTGCCCAAGTCATTTGACACAATACCCCACTCAGGTATTATAGACAGATACAAAATTGGGCATAAACCTCTACATCACCAGATGGATAGCCAGATAGCTCACGGATAAAACACATGTTTTTAGAGTGAGGAATCCTCATCCAGTAAAAGGCTTGCCACCAGAGGAGTACCACTGGCTCATTGCTGGGTCCCTTCCTGTTTGGGATATACTTTTCAGATATCAAGGCAATCATTAACTCCCTAAATGATGCTGATATCCTACAAAAAGGACTGAAAAATACTAATTATTGGTGTCACAGCCATGATCTCAAACCAAATACAAAGAAATGCATAATAATACCCTTTGGGAAATTAAATGCCCTTGCAAATTACAACATTGAAAACACCCACCCCCAAGAGTGGACCCAGTGCTGAAAGATTTGGATACACGGATAGATAGTAATCAGAACTTTGGCCACCATGTATACATACCAGTGAGGAAATCTTTCTATGTGGCTCAGCTTATAAGTAAGGGAATTCTCAGTAAACTTGTAGGCCTAGAGCCTTGTGGCAGAGCTCCTGCAATATTGAGGTCAGATGTAGCAACTTCAGGTTATTAAACATTGACAAAATTCTCAGTTAATTTTAGGCGTAGGGCCTTGGGACAGAGATCCTGCAATATTGAGGTCAGATGTAGTAACTTCAGGCTATTAAACACTGACAAAATTCTCAGTTAATTTTAGGCGTAGGGCCTTGGGACAGAGATCCTGCAATATGGATGTCAGATGTAGCAACTTCAGGCTATTAAACACTGACAAAATTCTCAGTTAATTTTAGACGTAGGGCCTTGGGACAGAGATCCTGCAATATGGATGTCAGAAGTAGTGTTTTCATTCCTTATACCTCCTTACTCTTCTTTCTTCATTTACTTCCTTACTGCTATTTTAATTGTCTTCCCTAACTTTACCTCTAAATATACCATAAGCTTGTTTTTTCCTCACTTCCTATTGCAATTCCTATTTATATTACACTAACGTACATTTAATTTCTTTACAACATGTCTAAAATTTCTCTCTTAAATGATTATCATATACCTTGTATTGATTCTTAACCAATGTTTTTATATTATGTCTAATTTGTTATAATTATTTATACTGCAGATGTTTTTGTTTTAGTTAAAGATTTCAAAATTATTGTTTTTAAAATGTTGTGCAATAATTTGGAACTTTTCTCCCTAGGTCTCCACTGAAAATGGGCTTTTCCCAGATATCATATGCCAATAAATAAATAACATTATGGGAAGATGATGTGACAATGAGGCCATTTTATTAAAATTGCAAAATATGTAAGATGAAGAGTAGATAACATAGTTAGAAATGGAAATAAGAATAAAAAAATAAGAGGAAACAAAGTTTTTTTTTTTTTTACAATTATGAGAAAGAAATAGAACAAAGAAGTAAAATAAGGAAATAAAAAAATAGATGCATGACATGAATAGAGAGATTGTATAATGATTTTATATATTCAAAGATTTTTCTGAAAGGAAAGGAAAGAATGAAAAAGGAGGTTTCTCTTTTTAATAAAAAAATATATAAAAGTAAAAATTAGAGAGGAAAGGAATGATGATATAAATGGCAAGGGTGACTTAAAATACATACATGATGATATTACGGAATGGTAGCGTGTTTTGTAGAGAAAACATATGAAAAAGAAGAAATGGGTGGGCAAGAAGAATGGGAAGTGAAAAAATCTGAAATACTCTGAAAAAGTATTTTTTTTTTAGAAAATGATATTACAACAGAATAAAAAGAGAAGACGATAAAATAAGGTAGACATGAATCAACATCAGGATTGGACAACATAAGTTATGAGTATTATAAATAAATGAATAAAGATGAAAAAGAAGTTTTTTTGAAAATATTAAATGACTGGATGAAGGATGGTTCAATAATAATAATATTTATATGGAAAAGGATAAAAAAGATATAAAATAGTGAAGACCATTAACAATGTGGGATACAGAGTATAAAATATTTGTAAAATGATACAAAAATAAGGTAGATGGTATTGGATGAGATAGCGGGAGAAGGGAGCTGTCATACAAAATGAAGAGAGGTGAAAGACATACTAATTATAGTGAATGAAGTAGTAGAGATGATACTGAAAGAAAATAAAGAAGACTGATAGCACATACCTAAAGACTTTGATAAAGTGTGCTATAAAGAAATATGACAGCTATTAGAGGTGTATGGCATAGGAAAAAATCTTAATGTAGTAAAGGAATGTTCTGAAAATTCACATGATAAATGAATGGACAGGAAAGATATTAAGCGATGTGTAAAACAGAGATGACCAATGAATATCTCTTTATTTGTATTAGTAATGAATGCATTAGTACAGGTATGTATGTATGGAATGAGGAAGGCAATATATGAGAAGGAAGCATTAGATTTACTTTATGTATGACATATGGAGATGAATTAGTTTCACTAACAAAAAAAGGATGGATAAGTGAGGTTGTAATAAGGATTGAAAAGCTGTTTAAAAATCTGATCTGCAGTTAAGGAAAAAGAAGTGTAACAGATTGGGACTGATAAAATAAATAAAATGTATTTCATAATTAAGGAAATAATTTTTGGAAGTAAGTATGAAACTATAATAAGTCAACAAAGAAAGATACTGGAACAGATAAAAATGACAGCTTAATAGAAAAGTTTTTGCCATTTCAGAAAAAAAGACATTTGTATTGAATATTTTTTTATTAGGGAAACAACTTATTTTGGGGGAGTATATAGATTAACCCAGTGAGAAAAGAGATGATTTACATTAATAAAATAGAAGAAGATGGATTGAATTTATAACAATCCAGTCATGCATTTATCATCTATTTGTTTATTTTGGGTAATGAAAAAAGTAAGAGAAAGAGAAAAAGAAGTGATAGGTGAGATGCCATATGAAAAATATAAAAATGTAAGGGGAAAACAATGGACATGAAAAAAAACAAACCGGGATAGGTTAGAAGAAAAATAATTTGACAATAAAATTAAATTATGGAAGTTAAAAGCAAGTAAGGTTAATGGGATAACGCAAATTGTATGATTTGATTTTTAAAAAGAAAATGGTGTACCCATGGGTGGAGTTAAAACAAGATGGAAAAAATGTCAATAAAGAGAGAAGAAAACCGTTAGGAAATGTTAATAAAACAGAAGATTGTTTGTGGAAAATGCTATTTGACAAGTTACCAGTGAATGGTAACATTGAATGTAAAGTAAAGGAGGCAAGGACATGTGTTGACTGTAGGGAAGAATTAAAAAAGCATTGTGTTTGGATTATAAAAATAATAAAGAATTTGGGAAATGTTTAAAATTGGCATAGATGGGAAATAAATGTATAAAAATGTATATGATATGATATTATATAGAAATTATGATAAAGTAAAGAAATGTGATATTTATAAATGGGATTAAGTAATGTTGTTGCAATATGGATGCTGTGAAAAATATGAGAGACTCAGCAATATAGGAATAAAATGGAAGACGATGTATTAGCTGAAATAAGATGTTTGTGAAAGAAGGCGTGGGTAGAAAGAGGGTAGCTTTAAAAGAAAAAATAATTGTTTAGTTAAATTATTTTATATTGCTGATGTGTAAATACATTTAAGTATGAATTTAAAAAATGAGTATGTAAATAACTGTTTGTAAAGTTGTTTTCTATGGTATAAATTGAATGAAAATGTTATTAAGCACAGCTACATTTTTCAATAAATGCTGTAGGATTTTTTACAGCACCATCAAGCAAATGGGGCCTTAGGTTATTGTCTTAACCAATTATTGTATTTAAAAGTTTATTATCTTTTTAAGTAACCTGGTCCAGTGACCCCTTCCAGCAGCAACCAGGGTCAGAATCAGTACAGAGAACACATATAAAGGGCTTATAATTTACACCATGAAATATACTGTCATGATGATCAGACACAGTATGAGGAGTAAGTAGTAATACATCCAAGATTAATATAAAAAAGTCAAATTAATTTATGATTACAAGACATAAATACACAGTGATGAACACTGGGATATAAAAGGAAAGTTAAATAAGGATAGATTTGAAAACTAAGGGGTGGGAGAGAGTGAAGTGTCAAGTTAGTAAAGAAGATTGTTGAAAGAGATGAAATAAGGAGAAAGAAAGAGGTTTAGGTTGTCTAGTTATTATTTAAGACAGCTGTTGGTAGTATTGGTTACAAAAAAAATTACAAATGGTAGGGTAAATTATAAATGTGTCTGAAAAACAATAAATTCATTGTCTAACAGTTACTGAAAGGTATAGAACTTTATGTTGCACGTGTACATGCACAAAAACACTTACACACACACACACACACACACACACACACACACACACACACACACACACAGTATTTTCTAGGAGGGATTTATTATATCTATTTAGTTTCTACTCCACCATCCCTATCATCACTGAAACAGGTCATCAGCAGCCATTTCAAAGAGGTACACCAAAATCACAATTGCTGTATAACTTCAATATAAACTAACCATTTCCTGATCACTGGCATAGTGTGGTAGAGCATTGACTACATTCTATGTGGCTCTAGATCAGTCAGCAGCCTATGCGTCCGATGAAGGCAGCAGCAGATGATGGGCACACTGTTCCCGGGGACATGTATACTGGAAACAACTGTAGGCCACAATAATTCCTTAGAGTTTGGACTGGAATGCAAATATTCAATGTGGGGTTAGGTGTTAGTTTCACCAAGCCATCAGTGGATAGAGGCCTTCAATTTAAGTCTACAGGAGCATGAATTCACCTATGGAAAATGTTATGGGTCTCCACAGTGATATGCTTTGCATATTCCTACATGAGATGTTAGTACAGTAAAACACTCTAACTTCAGAAAGCTCTTTGTGCTGATGTTGGAGAGATATCCAATTGTATTTATAATGAATGGGTCATAGTCAATTGATCTAAGTGCGGATATTTAGCAGGTACTTGGGAAATTGCAAACAAAAAAAAAATAAGCTGTTAATTATTTTTATGGTAAGTAGTCATTTTTCACAGGCAATTATCAACAATTGTAAGTCATCTGTTTTGGTAATTCCCTTAAGTATATTAATAAATTGCCATCTACAAGCTTTTAACTTGGAATAATACATTTCTTTACTTTAAATAAAACTTGGTAATACCTTTGAATATTTAATAATCACACATGCACAGGTTTGTACAAGCAATATAAAGTATCCTTAAGATGAACCAGTACAATTACTAATTTTAACTAAAGATTTACTGTGTTCTATCTGCAACTAACTGACAAGTTTAAATAACCAAGAAAACACAAGAAGCAGTATATGTCAGTTTGAACTTTGCCTCAAAAATACAATCTCCTTCAATACACTTCATAAGACAGATATAGAGTTGTGTGTTTCAACAACTGCACTTTGAGCTTGTAAGAATTTCCAAAGGTTGCCCCATTTTCAGATCTCCAAAGCGATGCATGAAGTGCATGGCCAGACGTATTATGCTGTAGTAAAATGTGAGAGAAAAAAATGAACTGTGGGCCCTGGGAGCCTCAAAGACCCTGGAAGCTATGGGTTATAGATGTTCTGTAATACAATTTGCAATGTTCTTCCTAACTTCTGATACAAGGTTGGCCTGCAAAAAATTATAAATATGGAAAGAAATTATTTCAGGGAGGAAATCGAATGTATCCACAGTTAAATATCCAGTATAATAGATTCCAGTAAACTGCAGAGTCAGATACTTGCGATAATATGTTAAAAATAGCTTGAAAAAGTAAAGTGCAGTAAATAGCCACATATATCATGCAGGACCACAACAAGAAGAAATAGTCAGTACACAGCTGTGCCATCTGCTTTGTATATCATAGTATACCCAGTGCTAGAAAGTTAGCACATGCTTAAAAAATGCAGGAAATCATTTCTTTTTTACTCTCTGTTAGGGCTGGATTTAGGTGAAATGGTGCCCTAAGCAAAGGACTTCATGTTTTCCCCTGCTGTTCAGCCATGCACATCCACTTGGTGGTCCTGTTCCCCTCCATCCTGGCTTAAACTGCCATCCATATTATTTTTTTCCTCCTTCTCTCACATTTTATGTTATTCATCATTTTTCCTTGCATTCATTCAATCCATCCTAACTGGCCAAGATTACCATGGCTTGACTTTAAGAAAATAACTAGCTTAAGTCAGGAGTCCGAAGCTGCAAGTCTCCCACAGGCCATGTTTTTTGTAGATGCTCTGAGGTGAATTTTGCAGATTTTTAAACCTCCTTTTCATGCAGTGATGGCAAAAAATGATTACTAAGGAAAGAATTTCACTCTTAACCCTTCAGCTTTGCTTTTTTATACATATTTTCTATACATTTTAACTTGCCAATTCCGCACTGTAAAAGCTGTGAAGGAAATAAATTAAGTTGTGGGTCAAGAGACGGCTATTCTCCAGAATCTATAGAGTTTTAGGACTTCTCAGGTGCATATTAGACCGTTTTTCCTGCCTTTTGATACAATGATGGCCTGAATAGAAATCCTGGGTAAGGAAAGAAAATGGTGTTAGAAACCCCCCCTCACAGTAAACTGATAAACAAGATGCTCGCCATGGCGAACAAACTCTATGTGGGAATAATGTCTACCTCCCTATGTCTGGTGAACAAACTCTATGTGGGAATAATATTTACCTCCCTATGTGTGGCATACAAACTCTATGTGGGAATAATATCTACCTCTCTATGCCTTCCGTACAAACTCTATAGGGGAATAATATCTACCTCCCTATGCCTGGTGAACAAATTCTATGTGGGAATAATATCTACCTCCCTATGTGTGGCATACAAACTCTATGTGGGAATAATATCTACCTCTCTATGCCTTCCGTACAAACTCTATAGGGGAATAATATCTATCTCCCTATGCCTGGCGTGCAAATTCTATGTGGGAATAATATCTACCACCCTATACCTGGTGTACAAACTCTATGTGGGAAAAATATCTACCTCCCTATGCCTTCCGTACAAACTCTATAGGAGAATAATATCTACCTCCCTATGCCTGGCGTACAGACTCTATGTGGGAATGATATCTACCTCCCTATGCCTGGAGTACAAACTCTATGTGAGAATGATATCTACCTCCCTATGCCTGGCATACAGACTCTATAGGGGAATAATATCTACCTCCCTATGCCTGGAGTACAAACTCTATGTGAGAATGATATCTACCTCCCTATGCCTGGCATACAAACTCTATAGGGGAATAATATCTACCTCCCAATGCCTGGAGTACAAACTCTATGTGAGAATAATATCTACCTCCCTATGCCTGGTGTACAAACTCTATGCAGCAAAAATATCTACCTCCCTATGCCAGGCGTACAAACTCTATGTGGGAATAATATCTACCTCTCTATGCCTAGCATACAAACTCTATGTGGGAATAATATCTACCTCCCTATGCCTGGTGTACAAACTCTATGTGGCAAAAATATCTACCTCCCTATGCCTGGTGTACAAACTCTATGTGGGAATAATATCTACCACCCTATGCCTTCCGTACAAACTCTATAGGGGAATAATATCTACCTCCCTATGCCTGGTGTACAAAATCTATGTTTCAATAATATCTACTTCCCTATGCCTGGCGTACAAACTCTATGTGGGAATAATATCTACCACCCTATGTCTGGTGTACAAACTCTATGTGGGAATAATATCGAACCTCCCTATACCTGGCGTACAAACTCTTTGTGGGAATAATATCTACCTCCCTATTCCAGGCATACCAACTCTATGTGGGAATAATATCTACCTCCCTATGCCTGGCATACAAACTATGTGGGAATAATATCTACCACCCTATGCCTGGCGTAGAAACTATGTGGGAATAATATCTACCTCCCTATGCCTGGAGTACAAACTCTATGTGGGAATAATATCTACCTCCCTATGCCTGGCGTTCAAGCTCTATGTGGGAAAATATCTACCTCCCTATGCCTCACGTATAAACGCTATGTGGGAATAATATCTACCTCCCTATGCCTGGTGTACAAACACTATGTGGCAAAAATATCTACCTCCCTATGCCTGGTGTACACACTCTATGTGGGAATAATATCTACCACCCTATGCCTGGTGTACAAACTCTATGTGGGAATAATATCTACCTCCCTATGCCTGGTGTACAAACTCTATGTGGGAATAATATCTACCTCCCTATGCCTGGCATACAAACTCTATGTGGGAATAATGTCTACCTCCCTATGCCTGGCGTACAAACTCTATGTGGGAATAATATCTACCACCCTATGTCTGGTGTACAAACTCTATGTGGGAATAATATCGAACCTCCCTATACCTGGCGTACAAACTCTTTGTGGGAATAATATCTACCTCCCTATTCTAGGCATACCAACTCTATGTGGGAATAATATCTACCACCCTATGCCTGGCGTACAAACTCTATGGGGAATAATATCTGCCTCCCTATGCCTGGTGTTAGACTGTGAAGGACATGAAGGCACACTGGCCATAATCATGCAGTTCACATGTTATACATGAAGGAATACATATAGACATATCACCTCATGCCTACTGTCAAAAAGCAGACACCCTGTGCACATCCTTCTGCTGTCAGACTGAGGTAAAAATTAAAAAAATATGGAACACAGTTTAATATGTTAATGTGTTGATGTCAAGATAAATATAAACAGTATACCTCTTACAACTTCCCAACAAATGGTCACCAGGGTGTACATATCAAAATTGACTGTGAGGAAAGTAAAAAAAAAATAATAAATATAATAATCACATTAACTTTTTAACCCAAGAAGTACACTGTCCCTAAACAACCTATAGTGTCCTTATGTGCACACCTGTGAATTGAAACATCTGAGATTTGATTGTGAGAAAAAAAAATGTTGACCACAAGTACCCCCAGTGCACCATACAACCTAGAGTGGGCTTCTATGAACACCACTAAACAGAACTGGCTTTAGAGTAGGTGAGGGTCAGGGCAGATGTCCCTACTAAGGAGACTGGATTTTGGGGGTTACCAGGCCCCTAAAATGCTCCTAATTTTCTGGATTTTTTGTGATACATTTTTGCGTTATTTTTCAAAAATGACAATATTTTTTGTTATTACTCAGATGAAAAATGTGATATTATTTTTATGTATGCACACATAGATGCACAGACAGACATTTAAATCAGACACACAAACACACACGCGTGATGACACTCAACCAACAAACTACCTGGGGATTCATAAAGGTTACCACAAAATGTACACTATGTATACACTTTCTGAATTCAAACCCAGCCCTACAAAACTGCTTGTGCACTCTCTTCACAGATAGTGTACACTTTGTGGTAACCTTTATGAACCCAACCCGTGGTCTATTGCCAGACAAATAATTACACACATACTGCACACATACCAAAACCCAGATTTGAGTAATGCCATTTCACCTATGGCCATGTCTTTGGGATGTTTGTTGTAAACCACAGTACACAAATAAACACACACTGACAGACATGGCATGCAGGTACCATGAAGAAGAAGCCTCAGCTGAGAGCTCAAATAGAGCCGAACATTTTGAGATGAAAATTCTGTTCACTGTACTAGTGAGCAGTTGTTTTCACAGGAATTCTGCTACTGCGAGGCCACCAAAGATAACCAATTATCATGTGAAATGCTGATGTTTGAGATGGAAAGTGAAAGAAATTGTGGCTGGCTTGTTTCTGTTATATACCTCCAGCCCCAACATATACACACACACACACACACACACACACACACACACACACACACACACACACACACACACACACACACACACACACACACAAAGATTTGCAGTGATTTCAGCAAATTTAGTACATTGTGTGACGCTACTTCTATCATGTCAGATCAGTGACTACTATTTAACAGGGATTAAGTTGAAAATACAAGTCACTTTTACCCATGGCCAGCCCCAATATCCATTACTTACAGTCACATTACTGACTTTGTGCAGCTCAGGTGTCTGCATTAAGAAAATACTATTGCTACAAGCAATAGTGCTACTACTACAATACTACTAATATTACTGCTACACTACTAAAAATAATAATGAGCACAGTAATGTGCTACAACTTTGTTTCAAACATACTGTAATTACATTAAATCGCTTCCACAGCAGCACAAACAAAATAAGTAAAAAAATCTAAAATAAGTTGTCAGGCTCCAGATGAACAACAGCAAATATATTGTAGAACATTTCAACAAACAGATAATATGTTTGTTGAACTGTTCTACAATAAATTTGCTGTTGTTCATCTGGAGCCTGACAACTTCTTTTGGTAATTACAATAAAGTAGTTAGCTTGCTTCACATGCTTTTCAAAGTTAGGCTACTGACTGCTTAAACTGAGCAAATGAATTACTTTCACAGACAACCCCCATCCTCAGTCCACCTCACCCAACATGTATAACCACTTAGACATATTGATATTTCCGTCAAAATGGAAAGTTGTAATGGAACACAAAGTTTTGATAAAAAAACTATTTTGTATACATGCTTTAACAACATTACTAACACACAACTGCATTTATATGCACAGCATGAACTTTGCATAGAGATATGTAGAGATAAAATGTCTTAATTTTATTTCAACCTGGGTTATGAAATGTGTTTACCAGTATGTACAGCATGATTGTTATTGACAGTCACTTTTATGGAGGTTTTCATTTAGCAATTTTCTATTCACATAAAATGCTGCAGCATGCTAGAATTCAAATGCCAGAATAATATTTATTGATTTTGGTATCCCAGCTGCTTTTCAAAGCATTTAAAAGACAGCATCTTTGATTTAAGGAACTAATCATGCCAACCTGTGAGCCAGCTAAGAAGAAAGATGGAAAGTTAAAGAGGAAGCTTGTTTATGAAACGATTTGTCTTTTTATTTCTTTTTTTTTTTCTTTGGTAAAAGTGTTCTCATATCAATAATAGACTTAAATCAAATCTTACAGTAATCAATTGTGGCGTGTGAAGCTGCCAAACAGCTCTATTAAACCTCACTAGTTCAGAAACTGAAAAAAAATGTTGACAGCTCTGTTGAGCTTCAACAGAATGCGGCATTTTATTATGATGAAATAGCTTGTGGAAATGCCATTTTGCCCACTGGCTGACATGTTGTTTCTATAAAATTATTTCTCCTTATTACCTAACCCTTACTGAATGATCTGTTATTTAGTGCATACGAAATCTAGATTATTTTAATGAATGCTGTTTTAGTGTGTTAGAATATGACATGGCATGTTACCCTGTTCAGGGAAATGTAAGTACTTTTTTAATGTAACATAAGTACATTGCAGATGAGGTACATGGAAGGGAGGCAGTATACATGCCCACAGCAAAGAGAGAGCATGAGCTAGAAGAACGTTCTCATGGGCAGAAAATATGTATTAGAGAGCAGAAAAAAAGTCTGGACAATTTTTAGTTGATTTAGAGATATATGTCAAAAGACAGTATTTCAGTGTTTCATTATGGGCCTATTATTAGAAAATAATTTTGACAAACAGAATAGATGTGTATAAAACAAAAGCAGCACTATTTTGGTAAATTAAAAAGGAGGCAAAACCACAGACAGCAGCTGTATAAATGCAATCACTGGTGCATGTAGTCTGTTCTGAACTATTATCCTTGTGGTATAATATTCGTCAGTTGAATTTGGACACTGGGTATACATTGCTTTAAAAGCAATGTGTTGGACAGGAAGTAAGGTAGATAGATTTAATATAAGTATTATTAAACTAATGTTTGTAATTTGTGTGTTTTTGCCGAGAGTTTTTCGTGAGTCAGACTTTGTAGAGAGGTTCGAGGCTCTGTGAATCAGAAGGAGAATACCTGCAGGTTTAACAAGATCATAAAACTGTTTATGTATGTCTTATTTCCTGATGAAGTAAATGCATAAGTCTGTCTCAGTGCCCTTTTATCAATTATCTTGGCCACAGGAACATGAATAAATGCTTATAAATGATTGATATGTGGAGTGTTTAGCATGGCTAATCGACCAGCATGCTTTGGTGAATTTGGGGGAATTGAAATACCCAAAGACAGTGCCAGACAGAAAGAACATGTAAATTCCACACAGATAGTAAACTGAGGCATCTAGAAATCATAACTACAGAAATTCCATAATTTCTGTAATCGGGGATACTAAAAGCAAGAACTGCTCCATATTGCTCAAAACTAGCTGCCACCTTTCTGCAACATGTCAGAGAGTTCTTATTATTAGTTGTTCAGATAATTCTGACTACAACATAATGTACCAATCCTGTAACGTAAGTTACAACAGAATATTTTTAAGTTCGGCACATGTCAGCAATAGTATCAGATCAGGTGACCTGATTCACAGCATCCTAACAGCTGAGAGATGGAAATTTAATGCAGGCCTGATACAGCAAAGTCATCTTGATGAAGACTGTTTTCAGCAAATATGACTACCCTTTGACTACGATTGTGTATTCATGGACATAATACATGGAAGGTTTCCTCCCATACGAGTCAGGGGGAAGGGGTGTCCCTCCTGCAGTAGAAGCTTTTCTTTTGTCTTGCTGAAAGTCCTTTGAAAGATTAATGCTTCACTATCTATGGACTAACTTAAATTACTGGTGGCGAGTCAACACAAATCATCCATCAATAAACTTTATACTTGCAATCCTTACATCCAGCCACAGTAAGGTTTAAAAACTATACATAAAGATTATCCATTTATGAGTAAACAGACAACACTAGAAATTGTTAAAATTGCACTTAAAATGAATTTAAAAAGATCAGAATTATTGGCTGCATTCCAAATCAACCCTACAGAGTAAGTGGTATTGTGGTGACCTACTGAATGCAGCCTATGACCTAAATGCCATGCCTAATGTTACATACTGTAGGTATTGAATTCCATGGGGCAGTTGCAAAGTAAACAAAAGACTTGTCTTTCAGATGTTTCAGGATGCATCCTGGAAACCACTAGCTAAAACTTTCTACCTGACTGGTGTGGCTGGGCAGTGGTGTTGGTGAGTCAGACTGTGGGTTACTACCATCATCTTCAGCTTACATGACCCAAGTTGGGAAGGCCACAGTTTTAAGTATCAAGTTATAAAAAGTGGATCTCACAGGTGTTGACAGTCAGTATGTACCTAGCATAAGTGGGGTGATTTAATCAAAATTAGTTTAACCATTCAAAATCCTAGTCTTAGAATTTTGTGTACACAGAAGGAGACTGACATTTTTATGTGGAAGTCTAGTATAAGAGTCATCATAACAGTCTTAATGGGGAGAGAACTGGCCATGCACTATTGCAGCAAGATCTAACCGAGGTATTAGATTCTTGATCCTAGAGATGTTCCTGTGATTGAAGTAAAAGATTTTACACCTTTTTCAGTGATCTAACATGCCACTTCTCACACCACCATAACCTCTGTGACAGTTACTCAGGCATGTCAGCTTGACATTCAGCTGCTTATGTCTAATCACATATAGGCAGGATGCTAATATGATTCTTTTTGTGGGTTGTCTGTATTGTAATCTCCAAAAAAGTGTCAGGCAGGCTTCGTACTAGTTCTCAGTGATTGTGCTTTCATCTCAATTACAGACCTTTTAGTGAAAAAAATAAAGTATGGGTATGTGGGGGATAAATTCCCCAAAATAAGAGAAGCAGAAGTACCTACTCCATACAAAAAATGTCTTATTAGGTTCATAGGTTCATAGGTTGGTACTAGGCTATCGGCCCTAGGGCCTATGCAAGCCTAGCCATAACAATTCTCTAGCTATTTCTTTCCACACTATTTACTTCCCTGGTCCCCTGTCTAGCAGGGTGACTGATGTGATCCCCAGAGTGAATTTCCTTTCTCCCATCCAATCATCAAGGTTCCTTTTGAAGAGGGCCAAAGATGTGCTCTGCTTGACATGTATGGACAGTCTGTTCCAGAGTCTGGGGAGTCTCTGGGTCAAGAAGCTATACTTCCAGCATGTTTTGTTTATTGTGATGACAAGGTTTAGATTCCTGGAGCGTGTGACTCTGAGGGATTGGGATTTCTTTAAGTGTAGCATGTCCAACAGCTCTGAGTTTGACATGGCCTTGTATGTAAGTAGAGATCGCCTCTGAGTAGACGGTATGTGACAGAGTATAGCTGGAGTTTTTTAAGGTGGTCAGTGTAGGGCATCTGCTTTAGGCCTGTGATTCTTTTAGTGAGGTATTTCTGTGGCCTTTCCAGTTGTTGCAAATGTCTTGAGAGGTACATACCAAACGGGGCATTGTATTCTATAATGGGTCTAATGAGGGATGAGTACAGTGGGACAATGACCTCCTTTTTTCTGGATGAAAAGCCCTTAGGTGTGCCACATAGAACAATTTCCTAACTGTTGTTGCGATGTGGTTATTGAAGGTGAGACCACTGTCCACCTGTATCCCTAAGTCTCATCACACTTTCGGTGTTTAGTGTACTGCCACCTATGTGGTAATTCACGGGTATATGTTTTTTCCCAAAGGGGATAACTATACATTTCTTGGCATTGAGCTTGAGCCCATGGCTCTGGCACCAAGCATCTGTTTCTGTAAGGCCCTTTTGTAGATTATCCATATCATTTGGGGGTTCAATAATGGCTCCAGGTTTGCAGTCATCTGCGAACTTTGTTAGCCAGAGTCCCATAGTGTTGGCCTGTTCTTCAGAGAAGTAGATGCCAAATAAGAGTGGTCCCAGGCTGATCCCTGAGGTACTCCACTTGTCACTTGTCTGGAGCTGGATTTGGAGTCGACTACTTTTAAAGTGGGCATTCTATCAGTAAGCCAGTTGGCAACCCATCAAGTGATGTAGGGATTAATGCCCAGCTTAGTAAGTCTATCTGTGATTCTTGAGTGGGGGATGGTGTCAAAGGCCTTGGTGAGGTCCAGATAGGCTGTGTGGACTGCCTTACTCTCGTCCACAGCTCTGGAGACTGATTCGAATAAGTCAGTCAGGTTCAAAAGACAAGATCAGCCCTTCATTAACTCAAACTGGGTGGGGTCCAGTGTTTGAAGGTTGCCAATGTCTTTGTTTATAAGTTCCATGATAATACGTTCCATTTTTATTTCAAACATTTTTCATGTAGTAATCAGCATGTGTACTTCTTCCAAGTTACTTTTTATGTGAGTTCATTTAATTGGAGCATTATTTGTCAAACATTCATTAAGTGGTCCTGACTAGGTTTTGAGGAGTCATACTGGAATCTTCTCTGTGTCCTTGTCCGATAGCATTTTGTCCTTGTTCACTCCCGATTTTTCACTCTTCGCAAAAACTTCAGTGTACTGTTGCCATAGAAAATTTAAAGTTAATATATGTAGCCTCTAAGGGTCTAACAGTAGTGTCCACTATCATTGCTTCTGTTTTTATCTATGATTATTTTTAGACAACTTCTGTTCTTTCATTTAAAAGCCTAATCCAAGCAGAACTCATGACAAATATTCCTAATGAAAGTAGAGTTAAAGTTCTGTGTTAACAGCATAGCAGCAATAGCATTGTGGCATAGATAAATAAATCTCTGAATACTAATCAGGTGTTTTGCATTTGATTAATGGCTTTGGCTTCTGAGTCACTAGCAGGGGAGTATGGGGAGCCCATCATTAGGGGGAAATGTGCACTTGGATGCATGTTGCATTAAACTCATGCTACAGTCTGAGAATTCACAGGGAAGTGGACTCAGTGGTTGAATTTCTGTGAAGATGATTGTACACTAGCAAATTGTATTGCACATCCATCCCTTAATATATGGATGTTAGAAAGGAGATTGAATGTTAGGGGTTATAAAAGTAAAAAAAAAATAAAAATATATATGCTCAACAGCAATATAATATTGGCTTTGTGTGCCTTGGTTTCCTTACTGGCCACAATCATAGGTTGTAGGAAGTGTGAGGGAGGCTACTCAGGTTCAGTAGATACACTGAATATGAAGAAGCCCCCTGGAGAAGATGATGGTTAGATGTATGTGGGTGGCACATTGAATGAATGGATCATTTAATCAATAAATCAATAAAACATAGCAAAGATGCTACAATCCTGCTCTATAAACACCATCTCCATTTGGAAGTGTATTTACTGGGAATTAAAGGACATGCAAATCAATCATTTGGGACTATATAAATCAGTTACTGCGCCAGTGCAAGCATGAGATATACAAGCCTTACGCAGGTGATATTCAGGTGTGAACTTGGCCCTGCCCATGCACACATATAGGGCCGTTACCTATTGAACTGGTATCTGTGCAAAGGATTATATTCCTAACACAACAAGTAGTTCCATTTGTTCCTATTTGCATTTATTTACATAACTACATGGGAAACTTCTTGGAATGTAATAACAAGGCAGATGTCTGCTATGGCTTGTTTTTATTTTTTTATTACTAATATTATTTTAATGTGATATTAAAGTTGTGTTTTACAGGTATCTAAGGGTGTTAATACATGCTGAATCTGTTTCATGCAGCACTTTTTTTACAGGGATTCATAAATACGATTCTATTAAAATACATCAGGAAATGCTTGTAAGGTAGTGTTTTGTGACTTTTCTTTTTACCTTGTGCTAGGCAATTTGTTATGTTGTAGGAACTGTTAGGGTAAAGTGAGATACTGTGAATAACAATGGTCAGGCAGAGCTAAATTTTATTTCCTCAGTCTTATAAATGGATGCATACCATACACAAAGTATAGCATGCTTGAGTATGACTGAGACAGGATGGGAAGTAACATATGCTCATAAGCATAGATCACAGCAAGCCAAATGCACTTATGCTTAAAATAGGTAATACATATGTGCTACAATATGATTCATATAGGTCAGTATGTTTGAGCCTAATTTCCATCTGAAGTTTTTAAAGACCCTATTTATTTTGAGAGGCCTCAGGCTGCCATTTTACGCTTTGCTGTGCTCCGCGTTTCTTTGACAGTAGAAAAGTACAAATGAATTACAACCTTTTATGAACAACCGGGACAAGTAAAAATAATCAGGAAAAAGGGGTTATCACAGTTATTCGGAATGATTTCATCAACAGTAACCTATATTTACTGGCAAGATGTGACAGTAATTTGATAACATCCATGTTAGCAATTATGTAATATAACATTTACAATGCTGCCTTCTTGTGTCAAGCAGTTTACTGCTGACTGTGGTCACTACCAATGGGTAAAAGACAGGTCCAGGCTGAACGACAGCTGGTGTAATTAAGTAAGGGAATACATGGCATATTACATCTATTACATATCCTAATGGCTATCACTTCCTCATAATAAAAAGCATACAGGATTATGTTTTAGTATTCTGGCAGAAGAGTAGAAAGCAAAAGGTAGGTTTGAAAAAAATAAAATAAAAGCACAAATCTGAAACAGTGGTGCAATATGGATTTTGTGTATTTGTGTAATGCAATGGCATGAAGGGTCCATATTTTTTAAAGTATTTTACAACAATGGCAGGTGTCACTTTGTCACTTCTGTTACAACACGGGATCATGGGTTTCACTACACTGTAACAGCATGGAGCAAGACAAAGGAAAGCCAACTTTAGTCCAGAGGAGAATTGTGTCCTTATAGATGTTCTAAGGACATACAGGGAACACTTTTATGGAAACAGGAGTGGGGGTGCAAAAGCAGGCAGAGGGAAGGAAACAGACCACACCACAGTGCAAAAAACTAGACAGTGATATGGTAGGAAAAAAGCTAGGCAGAATGTAATTGCCCTTATTAGCAGTGGCTGTGGCACTTCTATACCCTTATTAGCAATGACCATGGGACTCCTACGCCTCAGCCTTTAACACTGAATGAGGAGTACCTTATCCCTAAAAGGGATGACGTTGTTAATGCAGATGAGAATGCTAAAGAGTAATGTTAGGTGGTGTTGACACCAGTACATTAAGACCTCCACAACAATCACATTTGAACAGTGTGGTAGGTTAGTATGTAATTCACTTCACTACATTATACTGACCTTTACGTGGCAAGGCACGTCTTTATATTGCACCTACATGTTTCATCATCAGAAATGTCATCAACATGGGATGCAGCGAATGACCACAAAGAATGGATGGTAATTTGTTTTCCTCTACTTCCATACATGCATACAAATAATTCCACATTTCATAGGTCACATTTACCACTTGTTTACATATTTCTTTACAGGGTCAATCCCAATACCAAACTCGTCCTGTGCCTTACCACAACAACTTGATGTTAACAGTAAGATGACTGCGGATGATGATGATGTCATAACTTTCCTACCCATGACACAACCTGGGGATTGTGGCACTCATTTGTAGCGTGTACTGGCAGGGCCCTGTACTAATTCCATTGCTTATGTATTCAGCTGAATGAGGCATGTTATGATAGGAGGGGAGGGAAATCACTCAGCTTAGCACTGACATCTTGTATACAGCCTGAATCCATTGATGAAGAGATGACAGTTTCAGATGTAGCAGTAGCAGTACCTACTGTTCCCAGTGTATACTGAAGTACCAGGTGAATACACATCACATTTAGCTCCAGAGACATGCAAGACCTTTGCTGCCCAGGACCCAGACTACTGCTATTAAAAGTCAGGTAGAGACTGTTAGAGTACTAAAACATATATGTAAGGAACTTCAGCAGAGTATGGGAATGTCTGAGGCCAGGAACAATGTCCTGAAGATTCTCATGTGCAGTATGGTTACACAAACAGCATCCATGTCAGCCTCCAGGGCACACTTACAAAGGCTTACCAGGCACACATTAGGATCACTGGTGGGTGTGGCCGGGCAAGTGTCCACATGCATGGTGCATGAGCAAGCTGCACACCAAGTGCATTACGAGAATGTGATAAAAGTATTCTTGTAGATTCCACAAAGAAGAAAACATCTATGCCTTGTGAGACTTTCACAATATTTGTAAGGACCTCTCAGACAAGGTCTAGGCCCCATAGCACAGGTGGGAATATGCCAAGAGGTTCCCCTGCATCCTGTAGGTCATGCAACCAGATCATTTAAGCAACTGCTCAGTATCTATGGGTATGTAACTCACACTATTCTTAGGGGACACTGAGTATGGCACCTTCCAATGTGACTTACATTTTCATATCATTAAAAGGACAACAAGATTCACCCAGCAGTCCATTTACATACAAGGTTTCTGCTGCACTTTAAGCTTGAATATGAAAAACACAAAACAGAGAATAGCATAGGGAGGAAAAAATAGAAGAAGAAGCAGAAAAAAACAGTTTGTCTAATGCAAGTTGTCTGTGCTCCTTAACAGTTAGGTTCAAAGGTGATTACTAGCCTAATGACTACAAGGGCCTTTTTAAGCCTAGAAATGCATCCCAAATATCTGACAAGTTCTGATACCCTTGATAAGTGTAAGGATGGGCCTGGGAGATGAACCATTTACAGGTTACCTGTGTCCATTAGAAACACAGGTGCCAAACCAGGGATGAATTTACGGTCTCCTATCCAATTGTCCAAGTTATGCTTGAATTGGATTAGGGATGAACTGTGCTTCACATGGATATGGAGCCTGTTCCATAGATGGGGTAGTCTCTGGGAGCCATACCTATCTCTCCAGCAGGTCCTATTTATATCACAGACAAGGTTTAAGTCTTTAGAATGGGTAATTCTGTTGCAATTTGTTTTGTGGATATGCAGAAGGTCCATCAGAGTAGGGTTTGACAATGTCCTTTATACCAGGCATATATCTCACCTCAAAAGCCTATAGGAGACAGAATACAGGGATAGGGCCTTGAAGTCATCTGCATAGGACATATCACTTACACCCTGTATTCTTTTAGTGAGGAACCTCTGTGGATGTTCCAATCATTGGATATGCCTGATTAGGTACGTAGCAAAGGGAGGCATTGTACTGAATGGCAGGTCTGATGAATGCTGAATACAGTGGAACAATGACTTCCTTGGAGTTAGATGCCATACCTTTGTTTATAAGTTGTGCAACATAGAATGATTTGCTCACCACTGTAGACACTTGGTGATCAAAGACTAGATTACTATCTATGTGTGTCCCTAAATCCCTGACTACTGGGTCAACTCTAAGGGGTGTGTTGTCAATATGATAGTTACCAGGGATGGATGACTTCTCAAAGGATACTATTATGCATTTCTTGGCCTTTAATTTTAGTCCATGGCTCTGACACCAGTTGTTTGTCTGTGTCAGCCCATCCTGGAGAACATTTGTATGAGTGTGAGATTTAATGGCAGTTCCTAATTTCCAATCATCTGCAAATTTAGTCATCCAGAGAACATTGGCCTTGACTTCTGAGAAGTAAATGCCAAAAAAGAGCGGTCCAAGGACTGGTGACTGGCCTATTTGCAGAGGTGGACTCTCCAATTCTAACTTCCTGGCTCCTTTCTGTGAGCCAGATGGCTATTCACTTAGTGACATACGAGTTTGTACCTAACCTCTTGAGTTTGTCAACAATGCCCGAGTGGGGTATTGTGTCAAATGCCTTGGCCAGGTCAAGGTAGGCAGTGTGAACGATTTTGCCCTTATCCATTAATTTGATGACCTTCTCAAAGAAGTCCACCAGATTGAGTAGGCATGATCTGCCCTTCATAAAATGAAACTGGGTTGGGTCCAGTGTCTGGAGGTTTACTATATCTCTATTGATCATCTCCATGGTAATTCTTTCCATGGATTTACATATAAGACTAGTAAGACATATGGGTCTTTACTTTCCAGGGTCTGTAGATGGCTCACCTTTGTGCAGAGGGATGACTGTTGCCTTTCTCCATTCATGAGGTATGATGCCTGATTGGAGGCTAGACTTAAATGGCAATTCCAGAGGCCCTGATAGGTTATGTTTGATGCTATTTAGAAGGCATCTTGGGATATTGCTGGTCCCATTCATGCAGTGTTCTTGCTCTTAGAGAGAGCATTAAAGACCTGTTCCCTAGAGATAGTAGAGGAAGTTATATTTGATGATATTTCCTGAGGGAAGGTTGAGGAGGAGAGAGGAGTAAAGTATGAGCTGAATTTATTAGACAGGAGGTTTAGTAGTATGTTGTTAGTATGTTAGTATACTCTGTTCTGGACAATGCAAGCAAAAATAAAGAAATTTGCTCTGAGGTACCACCTATAATGAGCCAACAGATATTGCCAACATACTGGCCGACAGATTCAGTGCCAACTTTACCCCTCTTTCCCCCCCAAGGGACTGATCAGAATACCAGAAGAATGCCAGGTACCCAGAATTACTGCAGAACAGGTTAAAGCTGCATTGTCCAATACCAAGAATACAGCTTCCATGGGACCTGACAATATCCCTGGCTGTGTTCTACATGAACTACAAAGTGAACTGGCACCACATCTGTGTGCCCTGTTCACTCACAGCCTCACCTCAGCCTTTTGTCCCTACCGAATAGCACACTGCTACAGCCATCCCTTTCCATAAAGGGGGAACAACTACAGACCCTGGGAATTATTGCCCCATTAGCCTGACAAGTCTGATATGTAAGGCTGTAGAGTGCATCATCATGGATCTAATTAACAAGGATATAGGTTATCTCCAAATTCTAGACTCCATGCAATTTAGTTTTGTGAAAGCTAGATCATGCCTGTTCAACCTGGTTGACTTATTTGAGTCAGTCATCAGAGCTGTGAATGAGAGTAAGGCAGTCCATACAGCCTAGCTCAACCTGGCTAAGGCCTTTGATACCATTCCTCACTCAGGAATTATTGATAAACTCACCAAACTAGGCATTAACCCCTATATTACCAGGAAGGTTGCAAATTGGCTCACAGATAGAACCCATAGTGTGAAAGTAGCGGACTTCAAGTCAGACCGCGGACCACTCACAGGTGGAGTCCCACAGGGATCAGTCCTGGGTCCTCTCTTGTTTGGCATCTACTTCTCAGAAGTCCAGGCCAAGACATGGGTCTCTGGCTGACCAAGTTCGCAGATGACTGCAAGCTAGGAGCCATTATTAACTCCCCAAGTGATGCAGACATCCCAGAGAAAGGCCTCACTGAGACCAAGGACTGGTGTCAAAACCATGGTCTTAATCTCAATGCCAAAATCCCTTTAGGTGAAACTCAGTGTGACACCCATGCCCTGGCCCAGACACTCCCGGAGAAGGCTGGCACAGGTTCTCAAGCTGTGCCCCTTTTACCCAGACTATACAGTAGTAATTACTGTCACCACCCAGCTAATATTATCAGCTACCCAAAAGCCCTTAAAAGGGTATCCAGTTATTACTGTGCAATATTATTATCCAATTGGTAAGTGTGACTAAACAGTCTTAAGGCTTATTAGAGTGACCTGGTACAGGCAATGCACTCTTAGAGCTTAACTTATCTCTACACAAAGCAGCCACAATTAAAAGGTTTTAAAATCTTTAATAATAAATAATTAAAACCACAAGACAATACTTTCTACTACACAGTGCTAGTCAAAAGTTCAGAGATCACACAGAAATACTTAAAATAAATCAGTAGTACAGTTCTGACATCACATAAAAATACTAAGCTTTATAGTCCTAGCTATTTCTACAATAAAACACACTTCTAAGATAACTTACTTAAGAGAGCATAAGGCAGTGCTGAGTTGGATATCAAGACAAAAATGCTCAATAATCTCTGGTTCTCACTGTTTAAATTGAAACTGCAGTTCTACTAAAACATTACATCATATTTTACACTTTCCTGGAGCTCCCAGGCTGACAGAAACTGCATTTACATTATTTTACACTTAGAGCAATAAAGGACATTCCACATGTAAATTCTGGTCATTAACTTTAGCCTTAAAACCATAGGCAGGAAGCCTTCATCTAGTCAGACTGGATCCGAATGGTAAACGTCAAACGCAGCCATGAAATAATTTTAATTTCAAAGGACCAACAAGAAATGCTTGACTTAGCTTTCTTTACAGCAGAGAGCAATGTTGCCACATTGTTTTAAGTTCAACATTTCACAGTATTTAAAAATGATAGAATTATCTGCACAATTATATCTGGCTAGGCTGGCAGCCTTCACCCATCTCTACCAGTCTTCACATTTCTCCCCACCCTGGAGAATGCAAGCTAGTTTTTCAAGTGACCCTTGAGAAACGCTGCTTGAGTCGGTTAGGTCTATCTGAGTAACCTACCCCATTCCCTGTCTCAAGAGCCCATTTGCATTGACATTGCTACTCCCACTGGGTGCTGCACTGACATATCATATGCTTGCAACCCCAGGCTCCATCTTAGCAACTTGACATTTTGATGACTGGCTCTGTTTAACCATGTTAGAGAGTTGTGATCTGTCATAACAGTGAATTTTCTTCCATACAGATAAGGCTGAAGTTTAAGGGGACACACTTTCTGTTGTACCTGTTGTCCATAAAAATGCCCTCACCTGGTTTTTAGTAACAGGTGCAGGTCATGCATGAATGGCTTCCACTTTGGCAGGTTCTGGCCTTATCTTACCACTCCCCACTATGTCCTAGGTAGGAGACCTCTGCCATGCCCACCTGACATTTGCTCTGCTTAATGGTCAACCCTGCTCTTTGTAGTCTGCCCAGCACCTCCCTGACATGCCAAAGGTGCACTGGCTAGGAATGGCTGTAGATGACAGTATCATCTAGGTAAGCAAGGGCAAACCCTCCTGCTCCTGCCAGGATATGATCTACCAGCCTCTGCAAAGTCACTGGGGCATTTTTCATCCCAAAGGGCATCTTTGTTAACTCATATAAGCCAAAAGGAGTCACAAAAGCTGACTTCTCTCTCTAGCACTGGGAGTGAAGGGCACCTGCCAGTAACCCTTGATAAGATCAATGGTTGTAAGATACTTAGCCTCTCCCAGCTGCTCTAGGGCCTCATTTGTCCTATACATGGGGTAAACATCCGACTCTGTGTGACTATTTAATTTCTTGTAGTCCACACAGAACCTGGTGCTGCCATCCTTCTTTGGCACCAGCACCACTGGGGAGGCCCGGCGACTGTTGGACTCTTGAATCACCCCTAGTTCCAACATCTCCTGTACCTCCTCCCTCAGGGTCTGTCTGACTCTCTCAGGCACCCTATAAGGGGCCTGCCTAATAGGCCTTTGGGGTCCTGTATCTACCTGGCACTGCACTAGGTGGGTGCACCCTGGTTTCCCATTGAACATGTAACCAAATTCCTGCAAAACTGCTCAGATTTCTCAAACCTGGGTAGGAGATAGCTGCTGGGACATTGCTACCCCTTCCACTGAGGTGTCAGGCCTAGCGTCACTGAGGAGATCAGTCACAAGATCTACCTCAGACTCCTCTTGCAGTCTGCTGTAAATGCTCAGCACAAGGGCCTCCCTATCATGGTAAGGTTTCATCATGTTAACATGGTACAATTTGTGCTCCTGCTGTCTGCCTAGCAGTTCAACCATGTAGTTAACATCACTTACCTTTCTTACCACCTTGTAGGGTCCCTCCCAAGCTGCTTGCAGTTTGTTGTGTCTGACAGGAATGAGAACCATTACCTGCTGCCCCACAGCATACTCTCTAGCTCAAGCATTCCTGTTATACCACACCTTTTTCTGTTTTGGGCTTCTGCCAGGTTCTCCTGGGCCAAGCCCATGAGTTCCCTGAGCCTTGTCCTGAGACTTAGGACATATGCCAAAACAGACACCTTCCCACTCATCTCAAATTAAATCTAGAGGGCCCCTCACCTCATGCCTATACAGCAACTCAAAGGGTGAAAAACCTGTGGATTTCTGGGAAACCTCTCTGTAAGCAAACAACAGATGGGGCAAATATTTGTCCCACTCCCTCTTAAACTGATCTGCAAATGCCCATGGCATGGACTTGATTGTAGAGTGTAACTTCTCAACAAGACCATTAGTCTGAGGATGGTAGGTGGTTGTTTTCATGTGCTTCACCCAACAGGACTTCCATAGACCAGCCAGCAGGTCTGACATGAAATTGGCAACTCTGTCAGTCAGTATTTCTTTTGGGAAACCTACCCTACTGAAAATCTCTAACAAAGCAGTTGCCACCTTCTCTGTCTCAATGGAGGACAAAGCCACTTCCTCAGGTTATTGTGTAGCATAATCCACTACCACTAGGATATACTTTTTCCCTGTGGAACTTGGGGTACTCAGAGGACCCACAATATCCATAGATACCCTCTGAAATGGCTCCTCAATCACAGGCAAAGGCATCAAAGGAGCTCTCACCTTGTCTCCTGCCTTGCCTACCTTTTGGCATTGCTCACAGGTCCTGCAGTTCCCTGTTACATCTCTGGAAATTCCAGGCCAATAGAAGTTCTGCATAATATTCTTCTTTGTACGCTGTATGCCCATATGACCTACAAAGGGAATATCATGGGGTATGGCTAGAAGAGCCAGATGGTTGGCTCTAGGCACTACCAACTGCTGTACTCTCTCACCTTCTAGCCCTCCCTCAGGGGTCCACTCTCTGTATAGAAACCCTTTGACCCAGTACAGATTCCCCCTTTCCTTAAGAATCAGGTGCCTTCCTACCTACCTACCTCAGGCCTTGTAATGTAGGGTCTGAGAGCTGAGCCTGTCTCAACTCTCTCCTTGCAACTCTTCCCAGCCCCCCTTCCACAGGAGGTCTGGCATCCTCTGACAGTGGTGCTTCACTGTCAGCCTGTGTACTACTACTCACCTCTACCTTTGAAGTCACTGTGTCCAAGGGACCATCAGTATCCTCAAGCAGCTGTGGCTCACCTTCAGTTTTACTGCTACAGCGTAGCTAACTCCCTAAAGTAATCACCTCAGCAGTCTGGGCTGCAGGTATGCAGTCTGTCTGGGTCTACGCCGGTCTACCAGACACACATGCTTGTCTCCTAGCCTGACCACATGTAATTGCATAAGTACATGGTACTGCCTCATCCAAATCCTTCCCTATCAGGACATCTGCAGGATGGTAGTTTAGTACCCCTGTTGTCTCAAGACAAGATACTATTGGCATTTTGCCTTTCCCACTTATGGCACCCTCACCTTTTGCTCCCCACCTTGCCTCTGTGGGCACCTGTATGCCACATGGCCCCACAGGTTGCATTCAAAACATTTAATCCTAGCTCCTGGATGTGTACCTGGACTAGTGGCTTCCCCTGCTATGGACAGATTCTGTTGAGGCAGTCTGTGCTGCCCACCATGGGTTCCTTTAGACCCAGGGGCAATACTGGGGGTCCCCGTCCTGTGCAGGGCTGCCCTGCTTGCCAGGTATAGGTCTCCCTTCTTCCCCAACTCATCTGAAGTAGCACATTGTCTATCAGCTAACCAGATCCTCATGTCCTCAGGCAAAGTGCTAAGAGCTTGTTCCCTCACCAAAAGGTCTGCCAGCCCTTCAGAAGTGGTGACCTGACATCCACTCACCAACCTATGGAAATAAGTGCTCAATTCAGCAACATATTCACACACACACTTTCATCTGCCTTGCATCTGTGCTCATGAAACTTTTTCCTATACATTTCAGGTATTAGCTTAAACAGTTCTAAAAGACATTTCTTAACGGCAGTATAATCAAAACAGGCAATGTCAGACATTTTGGACAGAACAGTTACAGCTTTACAATGGAGTAAGGGGGTCAGGAACTGTACCCAGAGCCCTTGGCCAACTTCATACTGTTTACATACCCTCTCAAACATATGAATGAAAGTATCAAAATTATCCCCCTTTTTAAACTGCGAAAAAGATTTACTGAGCTCTTGTGCTTCTGGGGTCCAGTTACTCCCTTCCACATTACCTCCATGGCCCTGGTGAAGAGTCAGCATCTCCATCTCATGCTGCCTCTGCCTCTCTTGTTCCTCAGCTTGCAGAAATAACAGTTCCTCATTCTCCTCAGCCTGCAAACATTGCAGTCTCTCATTTGCTTCTAATTCCACACCCCTGGCCTCCAACTCAAGTCTCTTTAGCGCCAGATGGATTTTTAAGTCCACTGCAGAAAGGTTGAGCTGTCCATTCTCCAAGAGAATTATATCTACACTGCCAGTCTGATTGTCCTCCTGGGTGCTGTTTTCTGATGTAGCTGTAAACAGGGCTGCAGTCAGGTCTGCCTTAGTCAGGTTTCCATGCATCAGTCCCCTAGCTTGGCACATCTCCACGCCAGCCCGCACCTTGTCAGCTTTCCATACTCCTCTGCTGACATGCTGCCTGCTCACCCTGACTAACTAAGCTAACAAAAAAAATAAAACAATTGTGATCTGAACTCTGAGTATTCACTGCATGGCTCATTTAGAGCACAAAACACCTTCAAAGCTCACTGTACACAAGCTACAGGATTCACTCTACCACACTCCTACAAGCCAATTAGTATTTGCCAACTAATTAATATGTAATGTGGATATCCCACTGCTGCCAAACACAAATGTGAGGATATTCTAACCACTGTCATCACAAATGTGACACCTGTGCCCTGGCACAGCAATAAAGGAGCCTCAATCCTCACCACTAACACCACAGAGGACGTCTCATATGAGAGGAAAGGATAACAAATACACACAGTAAAGTGCAATTTCCTTTAAGAGCACACAGAGATCACAGTTAGTCTGGGGCTGGTTGCTCCCTTACTCCCCAGGTCCCCAATAAGACTCCCCACTGGCACAGCTATAGGGTCCAGATCTCAGCCTAGCTTGGCAAGCTAAAATCTCCAGTACCCTCTCTGTCTAACCAGTGCTTCATGTCCCTACCCAAGTAGCTGACACACACACTTTGAGATAAGTTTATACAACCACACAGACATTGCTGGGGAAGGCTGGCACAGGTTCTCCAGCTGTGCCCCTTCTACCCAGACTCTATGGTAGTAATTACTGCCACCACCCAGCTAATATTATCAGCTACCCAAAGGCCCTTAAAAGTGTGTCCAGTTATTACTATGCAATATTATTATCCAATTGGTAAGTGTGATTAAACAGTCTTAAGGCTTATTAGAGTGACCCAGTACAGGATCGTTATATACATGCAATGTACTCTTAGAGCTTAACTTATCTCTATACAAAACAGCCACAGTTAAAAGGTTTTAAATTATTTAATAATAAATAATTAAAACCACAAGACAATACTTTCTACTACACAGTGCTAGTCAAAAGTTCAGAGATCACACAGAAATACTTAAAATAAATCAGTAGTACAGTTCTGACATCACAGAAAAACACTTAGTCTAAGCTTTATAGTCCTAGCTACTTCTACAAGAACACACACTTCTAAAATAACTTACTTAAGATAGCATAAGGCAGTGCTGAGTTGGATATCAAGACAAAAATGCTCAATCATCTCTGGTTCTCACTGTTTAAATTGAAACTGCAGTTCTGCTAAAACATTACATCATCTTTTACACTTCCCTGGTGTTCCTAGGCTGACAGAAACTGCATTTATATTATTTTATACTTAGAGCAATGAAGAACATTCCACATGTCAATTCTGGTCATTAACTTTAGCCTTAAAACCATAGGCAGGAAACCTTCATCTAGCCGGACCGGAGCCGAATGTTAAACAGCAAAGGCAGCCATGAAATAATTTTAATTTCAAAGAACCAACAAGAAATGCTTGACTTAGCTTTCTTTACAGCAGAGGGAAATGTTGCCACATTGTTTTAAGTTCACCATTTCACAGTATTTACAAATGATAGAATTATCTGCACAGTTGTTTCTGGCTAGGCTGGCAGCCTTCACCCATCTCTACCAGTCTTCACTCTCAGTTCCCACTAATTACCACATCAATGGGAGCCCACTGAACTCTGAAGGCATTATAAGAGATTTGGGGACACAGGTTGACAGCAACCTCTCCTTTGACCACCACATTGCCACTGTGGTCAGAAAGTCCTTCTATGTGGCACATCTCATTACCAAGGGTTTTGCATCCAGGTGGAAAGAGGTAATCTCTCTCTACTCTTCCCTCATTAGACCAATCATCGAGTATAATGCTACATTTGGCAAGTACCTCACTAGACACCTGCAACAGCTGGAGAGGCCACAAAGGTACCTCATGAAGAGGGTCCTAGGCCTTAAACACATGTCCTACATGAACAGACTCAAAAAACTCCAGCTATTCTCTGTCTCATATTGTCTACTAAGAGGCAATCTCTCCTTGACTTACAAAGCCAAGTCTGACCCAGCTCTGTTAGAAATGCTACATCTAAATAAATCACAATCCCTCCACACCACATGGTCCATAGACCTCAATCTCATTACCACAATCAACAGAATGTGCTGGAGGGACAGATACATAACCCAGAGATTGCCCATGCTGGAATAGACTTCCCATGCATGTCAAGCAGAGCACCTCACTGGCCCTCTTCAAGAATAATTTTGATGAGTGGATGGGAAATAGAAAGTTCACCCCGTGAATCACTGCAGTGACTCTACTTGATAGAGGCACTGGGAACTAACAGACGGCACAATGCTAGGGCACTTCTATGGGCTAGGCTTGTAAAGGCTCTAGGGCCATTAGCCTAGTACACACCTATGAACCTATAATAAAAAAATGCAAGCTTAAACTTGTATCACATCACCCACTTTTCAGTGCTCTGTCCCTGCTACCTATAACTAGCATTTCTGCCACTCCACTCACATCTCAGTACCGTACAAATGATGACCGATTGTGCTGTAGGTCATACTGAAGAGCACCTACCAGACTCATGCAGGTAATGGACACTGGCTTTCAGCTGACCAAACACTTTGTCAGTGACTGTGTCCGGAGCAGGTTGGTGCTGAATCACATCCCAGCAGCTTCTTGGGGGTTATGGACTGTTGTCTTTATCAATGTTTTGAGTGGGTAGTGTGCATCAACTGGAAATCAAAATAGGCAGTTGACATATAACAAGAAAATGGGGTAGTTATACTGCCTGTAGCACTTTACCAGTACCAAAATACCTATAATTAGGAATATTAAAACTTTTTGCCCTTATCTGTTATGTGCCTGTAAGGAATGTTACCAGGCAGGAAGATGTCGGAGAGTGAGTTTGTGCTCCTAATATGAGAATCATGGTCACTGCCAGAATGCTGGGCTGACATGTTACTGATGCACCTCCATGCATCACGTACTACCTGGCAGGCAATAGTATGACTGCCCTTCTTGTTCTGTTATGTCCCACCAGTCTAAATGGAGTCTTAATTGCAACACAGGTGCAATCCATCACAGCAAGCACCTCAGGAAAGTATTCCATCCCACAGAAGGCATGAATGGTACTAGGTTGAGCCTGAGGTGGCACTGGGAAACAACTGTACTGATTCACATATGTCTAGAGTATGTTGAGGAAATGCTGAAATGTCCTCAAAGCAGAAACTTGAGAAATAACCAAAGTGTACGCAATTTGTCTCTGTAAGGTCCATGTGGCAATTCTAGCAAGGACTATACATATCTTGGTATCCACAGGTATAGGAAGGTCATGGACAAATGCCTGCATTGTCTGTGGGCCATATAAACACACCAAAGTCATTATTATATCCCTTTCCACTCTAAGTCTGTCAGGGATTTTTTTTATCATCAAAGTTTATATGGATCAACCTTTACCTGTATCTCCTTCTTCTTGGCAGGCAAGTAGCACTGGTTGCACATAATTTGAGCAAAGCTGAGAAGCGACCTCAAAATGCAGAGCAGCTTAGCTGGCAGCAGAAGCAAACATCTCTGTGGATTGCAAATTAGATGGAAAAGGTTCATATTCAATGTTTATATCCTTTACAAACATGTACATTTGTATAAAACTACCTGTGAATCATAAAAAAGGAGGAAGAGCTTCTTATCTGCATAAGATAGTCACCTCTAAGTGCAACTATTATCTCTGAATAACAATTTAGCTACTGCTCGCATAAAATCGCACTATACCTTAATGCAAAGACTGTGAATACCACCTTAAGATTTACCTCTTAATAGCTGCTGTTTAAGAAATACACCTTGGTCTGAAAAATAAACAGCAAGAAATAAGTAAAGGTTGAATATAGTGCATCTCACAAACTAGACCGATACTATTTTAATTGTGTTAATTATCTAGGTCCATGAGACCAGATGTTCCCTTTTCAGTGGAGACTTGAGAGCTAAAATAAGAAAATTGCTTACCTAACATAGTATTCAAGTGGGATCTCAAAGGATTCAAAAACAGGTTCACATCATCAAAAATAAACAACTTAATTAGCACTTTATTATACCAGATATAGAAGAAAAGGCAAAAAAAAAAAAAAACAATAAACAAAACAGGCACCCAGTTTCATAATGCAGCAATTTAGAAACTTATGCTATATTAAATTATGTACATTCATAAAATATGTGTTGTAAAAGAAAGCAAGCTTCACACAGAAACATGCTCCTGTAAAAAGAACACACTTGCAATCATACATTGTGTTTTAACTGCTTTGGTCTGCGTTTCTTTACACAGTTTGCTTTTCTAGCTTATCTCTGTGTTTGGGTAACAAGGCCACTTTGTCTACCCTTTGTTTATGTTGTTCTGCTCCTGTCACCGTAAGTTTAACACAGATAACAGAAGTCGTAAATCTTTACCATTCAACTATGAAATGGACAGTCTGATCCAATCCACTGGCAGACTTCAATTGAATGAAAGCAGTGCGAACATTTTCAAAAAAAAGGAAAGAAGTGTTCCATATTGAAAAGATAATTAAGATAGCACTTTGAATGTGTATTTACCTTAAAATGCTAGCAAACATGAATCAGTCATCAATTTTATTTATATATCAAGATATTTTTGCAGCATTTGAAACATAATTTTGCTTGGACGGGCATTGGATTTTGAAATTTTCTTTAGAACAGAATATACCTTTGTTAATACTGCATGACTGGATATTTGACACAATAAATATAAAATGTTCATAAAGGTTAAGAAAGTATAAATTTTGATTGTCTACATCAAGCAACTGCCCTAGTATTGATGCAGTAACCCCTCTCCTTCCAAAAAATAACAAATGTATTGTTAAACATGAGGTCACAAAATATTACTGATAAACAAAGTATCATCTTAATTAATAATAAAGCAAACATAAAAAATGTAGTTTAAAACATTATGTAGATCTCGTCAATCTTAATTTCTACAGATCTCTGTGTGCTTATAATATAGGTGGTATGCCCTCCCATAATCCAGCTCTCCAAATTTACTAAAACTGATGTTGCACAAACTCAGTGACAATTTAAAATAAACTCAGAAAGGTTAATATACACAAATCAAGTCCTTCCCAGGAGTTCCAGGCACCTTATAGCAGCCAAAAAATCGAATAAACCATAGAATATAGTTAAAACATTTTAATTGAGAGTGCAATCACACATCAAGTAAATTAACTTCTTCAGACAATAAAAGGAACAGAAATAGATGCTTAAATATATTTGTCAGTTAGTGACATATCAAACCTACCTAATTAAGACATTAACATGTGATTTTTTAAAAACAATGGCATGTAATTTCCTAAAAAACTATTTTCCCTGTATACGGATTGCAATCCTTTATAAAGCAACAATATTTCAATTTGCTTTTCTATAAATTTGAAACTATATGGCAACATTAAATACTGAGATGCTTATTTACTATCTCAGTAAAGATTTTAATTTTAAAATGCATTTCAGAGAGCAATAATCGTTAAGCCCTGGATATGAATGTGCATTTAGCCTTAGTTGCCATGTAAGTTCCTGTTCCTCAAGTTTCAAGGTCCACGGGCTCCCTCTAATATTTGGTACTACTTGCCCAATAACCAAATACTTAAAATGATGGCTATGTTTATCTATAATATGTGTAGCCAAGGCATTTGTACTATTTTGTTTGTTTATACTATATTTGATGTTCGTATATTCTGTGTTTGAAGTGTCTTTCTGTTTTCCCTACGTAAAAACAGATACATGACTGACACTGCACCAGGTAAAAAACTCCCTTTGTTTTACAATCATATCTACCATCTATTATATATTGTTCACCTGAGATGGTAAAAATGAATTTATAGTAGGGACACCTACCACATTTTTTCATACCCTTATTGGGTATATAGGGCTTCAAATTCCTCTCTAGGATAGATTTTATGTTAGATCCTCTCCTATATGTTATTTTCGGTTTGGACATTAACTTAGTCCTGAGAGTTGCATCTTCATTAATCAGGGCCCAATTCTTATTTAATATGCCTCTCAATATACTTACATCTCTGGAAAATGTTGTTATAAAACTAACATTAAATTCATTCTCTACTATAGGATTCAAAGTTGTTATATTAATATCAAATTTGTTACTAAATTCAAAGATGTTCCTATTTAAAATAGGTTTAAAGTGCCCTGTCATCATCTACCTCTCAACTTCCAAACAAATGTCATCCAGGAAATTTGGTGGATACCCCCCACTTAATAAACATATTCCTCAAAGTTTGACATTCACTGTCAAAATCCTGGTTAAGCGAGCTCATTCTAGCAGCTCTTATTAGCTGCCGTTTCACTACAGCTCTTTTTTGATGTAAAGGATGATTGCTAGTGAAGTATAAAAAGTCATTAGAGTATGTAAGTTTTCTATAAATGCGGGCTATGTACCTACTATTAATATGGTCTTTACTCAGCATTACATCTAGGTAAGCCATCTCTTGTTTATCAAATTGAAAGGTAAATTTCAAAAAGGATGTCATGCTGGACATTTCCTCTAGTAATTCATTAGCTACCTCCAGTACCCCTTTTATTAAAAGAAACATATCGTCTAGATATCATATGTACCATCTCACATTATTCTTGTAAATAGGGTTGGGAAACAAAAATGTCTTTTCCCAAAATGATATCACACTATTTGCAAAGCTGCCCCCGCATGGTGACCCCATGGCACCCCCGCTTTTCTGTAAATAGTAATTCTTGTTGAATAAAAATAAATTATTTCCTAAAATTAATTCTAACAAGTCCTCTATTAGGTTTAACTGAACAATCCCACCTCCAAGACAGTATTAACCAACGAAATCATAAAATTGTTTATAATGTAAAAACGCTCGTAAAAAAGCCTGACAATGTAGGTGTTAACGAAAGGTAACTCAAGAAATAGTAGCATATTTCCAATATCTGCAACCATCCATTGCACAAGGTTTAGCTAAACAGACTGTACTAGAAGGTAACAAAATTCTTCAAATCTTGACTTCAAGAGAAACTTCAAGAGTTTTGTCTAACTCACTACTTTAGGTGGGAGAAAAAAATTGTGCTTACATTGAATACTTGTGTGTTTGTTAAGGGGTGTTTGATGTAATACACCCAGCATTTGTTAAGGGGTGTTTGATGTAATACACCCACTGATCCTTGAACTATTCAAATTCTGAGTGCTTAAAAGAACTTTTGAAACAGAGAACCCACAATTGAACTGAGAGAAATTGCAACTATGCTGTCAGATGACCAAAGGCATTCAAGGCCAAATGATACCTTGGGTGAACAGCTCTATTTCAGAATTCATTCTAACACTTTAGTATCAAGGCGCATCCTACCACAATGATAGAGAGATTTGTGCTGACAATGCAGATAGAGTTTTACAGTAATGCATTAATTTTTTTACTATTGCATAACACGTTTACATTCTAAGAGTGTATAGCAAAAATAAATCAAATGTAGTCCTGCATAAAGTTGATGCCCCGAGTTGTTGTTGTCTTTCGGCTTTTCCCGGTTAGGGGTCACCACAGCAGAACTCCGGTCCGCTAATGATTGGCAGTAGATTTTGTCGAACGCTGAGGTGCCAGCTCGACGTTCAATCATCAATGAAGGCACGCCCATTTACGCATGTCTTTCGAATGCCCACACAACCGCGGGGAGGACATGCAGACTCCACACAGAAGGCACTCCCTGCACTCCAGCCGAGAATCAAACAGGAGAACCTCTTGCTGTGAGGCAACAATGCTACCGCTGCACCACCATGGATAAAGTTGATGCCCTGAGTAATGGGTAGTATTGTGGTGCTGAAGATATCTTCAAAGCTTCGGACTAATTGATTATCGTGTTCATTTCCTAGCTAGGGCATCTTCTAAATGATGTTACTTCTATTTATCTGCATGGGTTGTTTCCTGCATTTTTAGTATTCTTCCAGATCTCAAAGATATCCTTGTAGGTGAACTGATGATTGGTTCCTAATTACCTGTCGATATATGCAGCAAGTGCGTTTGTATCCTGCACTGCACTAGAATGTTGCCTAGGACTAGTTTAATGCTGTATGTTATTTGTTTTCTGGAGAAGACTTAGGATCCTTCTAAACCTGAAGAAGATAAAATGAGCATTGGAAATAAATAAGTTAATCAAAGACTGTATCATAAATAGCATCTTTACATGAGAAGCAACAGAGCGTATTATCTTGTATGATCTTGCAAAAGCCAAATTTCCTGTGCAGTGTTTAATACATAGATTAAATATTCAAGGGACATGAAAAAAAAAAAGAAGTGTAGCTTAATATGTAGGCCTGGTTTAAAAATAACTACAAACCAATACAGCCATAGGTTTATAAGCCTGAAACATCAATAGAGGAGCTCTTTACTAAGCTATCACAGGATTATTATTATTGTTATAACACAAGTTATAATTCTGTGTCTTGATTTAATTGTGTATGTGCACTTGTGTGTGTATGTGGGATTCTGAGTTTCTGTGCATCTCTCTGTGTATATGGTGTGTGTGTGTGTGTGTGTGTGTGTGTGTGTGTGTGTGTGTGTGTGTGTGTGTGTGTGTGTGTGTGTGTGTGTGAGTGGTAGGTTTATGCATACTTGTGTACACATGGGTTCTTGTATGTGTGTGCGTGTGTACACATATGCATGAAAGGTGTGTATTTGTATGCACATATGTTGGGGTCTGTGTCTTACTGTGTGTATGTGTGACTGTACAGAGTTTTAGACAATGAGATTAAAGCCTACCTATTCTCCAGTGGATCAACCCTTTCACAGAGATAGCCGCACAACACTTTGGGTTTTTTTGGTGCTGTGGTCATCAGTTATATGTTTGGTTTGCTTCATCTTACATACTGTGCAGTCACATACGTCAGTGCAGTTGAGACCCTGTACATTTCCTTTTGATGACTATCCACGAACCATAGCCATCTTCTCTGCAATTTATAAATCAAAGATTCCATATAAGAGATTTTCTCCAAAGCAAGCTGTATTTAGACTTCATAATCCTTATGACTAACGTACTTCTGCTTTTCAAGACCAGGATCTCTTCAAACTACTCCAGAAGGCCATGAAAGCACTATTGCTTCTTTCTATGGATGCTGTATACAATTGTGGATGCTGTAGTGCTTATAGATCATGATTACTGAGCCTAACCTACCCTCAGGTGTCTGTAATTACACTTAACACTAAACAAAGTGCAGGGCTGTAATGGTAAATTAGATTCTGATAGTATTTCTATATCTGTATGTTTTGGTTACACAGCACTATGTAGGCACAAACCTGTCAAGATTCTGTTGTCTGTTGGGCAATACAGTGGTGCAGCGGTTAACATTGTTACCTCACAGCAAGAGGTTCTCCAGTTCAATTCTTGGCTGGGGTGCCTTCTGTGTGGAGTCTGCATGTCCTCCCTGTGTTCGCATGACTTCCTTCTGGGTACTCCAGTTTCCTCCCACATTCCAAATACATGCATCTGGACTGTTTTTCTTCAGGCCTCCGCTGGAAATAGACTCTGTCCTAGTCTGACTTTCCTAGTCAACAAATGTTAAATACAATAAGTGATAAATAAATAAAAGGGGGTGGTTGTTGTGTTTCCTCTCATATTAAAACTTTTTTTTAATTCTATTTAAAAGTTTCACAGACTATAGTTTTGCTGCCATGCTCTAGGATGACTCAGCACTGAATATTTTAAATCTGAAGTTTCAGTTGATAGATGTACTAAACATATTTTCTGTTCTATTTACATATGATTTCTCTCGTCGGCTGTCAGTTTGAGGCAATTATAAGTTTTGCCCTTGGATCAGTCAGAGTAGATTCACTTAAGACTACTGAATATTTGCTTTGGTAATATAGCAGGATTGTGGAGCAGACTCTAATGTACTGTAGAAATACAGTATGGGCTGAACAACTTCCCAAATCTGTAAATCTCAGCCAGTACGTGAGCATGCAGCATAGCATGGGCTTGTTCCCATCATCATAAATGGAGCTGACCTGGGTATTTATAATGCTAAAGCTGTGCCCTGTTCACACCGTAAGTGTTATTGAGTCCATGACCAAAGTCCTTCCAGTTACACATCTATATAATAATGCAACTCACAGAGATATTATGTAAATTAGACTCATTTGATCTGCAAGGCATTTTTATACTCCAGCATGGCATTCTTATGCAGTGTAAGGGAATAAATATTAGCATATTTCTTTAGCAGACAATCATGCCACAGCAATACAAATGTTATAAACATACATTGCTGTTCGTGTGTAGAACACAGTAATAAATGATACCACTGCTATAAAACTCTGTTTGTTCCCAGAATGCACTCATGGTATGTATTTGGTGCATGATCAGGTAGGTGAACTGCACTAAATTAAACCATGTGTATAACAAGCTTGCTGTACAGCTGGAAGATGACTGCAGTGTTTGTTAAAGACTGAACAATACTATATTTAGTAAAGCACTAAGGGGGTGCCAGATGAAATTCACATGCAGTAGACCTACATGCAAAATGGTTGTGTATAATAATCTTTGACAGAAAATGTGTAGCATTTCCTTGGTGAAATCAAGTGGATAAAGAAATGGTAGGACAATGCCCCATGTGTTGTACAGCCAACAGCATTATGCATAAGCTAGGCTTCTTAAGAATGAGTTTATTTACATGCTAACAGCTTCAACACCTGCTGTATGGTCTCTGATGCTATATTCTACATGCACTTTGTGGACGATCTTCTGTGGCAGTTACCTTACAAGGCAGTATTACACTCTGATGTTGGTGTTCCTCTGCATGGTCAAGATATATGTTAGCTATAAAGAGGCTGTGACTTACCTTTGTTTTGTGTTTGAAGGAATATTCCCCGTGTATACATGTTATAGAAGAGCCACTTCAGATCCTGCTACCAAGGCACATAAAGCTCCATGCTACAATCTCACTCAAGGTGTTTCATAAATGATTCCATTTTTATAGAGTGTAACACAAAGAGACCAGAATACAGTTAACAAAACACACACAGTTGTATGGCTGTTTTATTCATAGACATGGCATACTGCTAGACGTAAAGAAAGAGTATATTTTATCTATTGATGTACTATTTCATGTCTCGCTGGAGGTGATCTATGAAGCGGACTTGGTTACTCATGCCTCTTCAACCAAAATATGCATACCAGTGTAACACCCATGTCTTAGAATCATCATTAAGGCCTACATATTATTTCTGAAGGCTTGCACATTTCTTTATTTGCAAGGAAATCTCCTACAAGTGCAGAACAGTAACTAACCCCAAGTATAAACTGCTGCGAAATCCATGTTCTACTCTTAGCTTTATTTTGTATGATTATAATAAATTACTATTCTAATTAGCATGATAGTGTCATTAGTAGAGTTTGCACAGAGTCACCTGTGCTTATTGAAGTAACAAAAGATACTGTGATTATCTGACTAGGGAAATGATGCAACAGCATCCATACATATTAAAAGTAGTTTGCCATCCACTCCTCAATGATATCATAACAGTAAAATTGCTGACAACTAGGTTAAAGAGCATTTCTCAATTAAAATTGCTGCAGTTGGAATTTTCCCCTTCACTAAAGGACATTAGCATTAGATTTGGTAATAATATCTGCAGAGGTACTGGGAGCCCCAATGTACTGCATGTGGGCTGTTGGAGGTGTGAGCACCCCCTTTACTCACTGTAAATATTGTTTGTGTTATTGTTGTGTTTCTGAATCACTGTAAAGTGATCAATATAACTTGGACATATCAAACAGAATATGAGAGCAGTCAAATACTCAAGACATGCAACTACAGCAAATGTAAATTAAATATTCTTTAGCTTTTTCAATTAGTATAAACTGAACATCCCATTTTCGACCTTATTACAAGCAGGGACTCACTTCAGTAGAATTATTAATCGAAGAATTTAAAGTGTTTCATTACCTTATTCTTTTCTTATATATAACAATGTTCATTGTCCTGCATTGGTAGTTTGGTCCTCTATGTGGCCTTAACTTGCAGAAATTTCTTTCAAAAATGTTATATGTCATATGTTATATGACCTGGATCTCTGTTTGAAGAATTTAAGTTTTCTTTTATTACTCTCCTTATATGTAACTCACTTTAGCAATCGTTAAGGAAAAACATTGTCCTTAATATATAGTAACTGTGGAGCAATTCTGACTGAGCAGTCACAAAAGACTTGGAAAGAATGGAATTATTTGTAACTCATTTCATTTGAGAGTAGAGCATTCCATTGTAAAAATGGCACATTAATTAAATGAGAAAACTAAAGTGTTTTGAAAAAAAAATTATTTTTGTCAACAGGTTAATGACCTAATGGAGCAAGGCTCTTCAAAAATAATGACCTTTGTTTCCAGGTTGATCGCTATCTCTTACCTTTACAGGAAGATCATGTGTGCATTCTTCAGTTGTAGAGGAGGCACTAAGATGTCGTTTTCATGAAGATGACTCTCAGTAAAGGAAAGAAGATACAGCCTTAGATCTCAACCAGAAAATGCACTTCAAATGAATTCCCTTCACCAAGGTACAATGCAGTAACCACAGCTTCCCTGTCCTGTGATCCAAAATATGGGAATTAATTGCATTCTTAATCAGAGTCCTTATAAAGAACTCAGGCTTCAAAAGGAACCTCAGAACAGAATACTAAATGTGGATCGGTGCCATCATTTAAAAAAAAATCTGAAATTACCTTGAGTACATTATGAGTAAACCTCAATTTCCACTACAGCTATACATGCCAAAGAAAGAAAATATACCCATACAACTGACTTTCATTAATTTCACCACTAAAATACTTTGCGGCCCTTCCTTTACTTTAACCCGCCTCTCTTTATAATAATCATTTCTTCTGTCTTAAGTAGTCCTTCAAAGGTCTGATCTGTAAATAATCCTTGTAAATTCTCCAAGTTATACATGGTAAATGGCTTGGAATTTGTGATTACTGTATGCCAGTTTATGTAATCAGCTGTACTGTGGTAAGAGAAGCAAGTCACAAATGTAATACAACTTAATTTATGTATTTTATTTCTTACTGCCACAGTCTTAATAAAACTATACAGACACCCAAAGACATTTGACAACCTTTATTGTAATGGACAATGAATAACAAACATCAAACTTTACTGAGGCACACAGAATCCAACATTGCAACAAATAAGATAGCAAACATAAGGGCAGTGCACCCGGTCACCCTTGGATAACCAGCATCCCCCACTTGCTCACTTATCATAGTAATCATGAAGGCATGGTCCCCGCTCACTCAATATCACCAATTACATACTTCCATTCCAAGTCATCCACCATCAAATCACCACCTTAATTCCAAATATCCTACTGAGGGGGACAGAAGAGGGTCAAGCCTGACCCTCTTCTCCACCCCTCAAGCCATCACCAAATGGATCGGGCTGGGAGGGCAACAAGACCACACCAAAATGTGCTTACTCACACACGTTTCCCCTTCAAAACCCCTAAGACCCTCCCCTTAGCCTTACCTCACTTCCTCTCTCAGATCCCAACTTAATTAACTCTTTCCTAGCTGCTCCCTACCTACACCCCTCCACTCCATTCATACCAAGGCCATCCCGTGAAAAATGTGTCTGTTCCAAACTTCAATTGTCATGGTCCTAATAAAAGTACACAGACACCCAAAGACATTTAACCTTTATTGTAATGGAAAATGAATAATAAACATCAAACTTTATTGAGCCACACAGAATCCAACATTGCAACAACATTGCCTGGCCCTCTTCTCTGCCCACCAGCCCAAAGGCCTGTGCCCCCTCAGACCATACCACTTTTCAATTGATCCTCCACCTTCAAGCCCAGGTTAAGGTTAAATATCAACCCCAAATTCATTGAGATGAACTCCATCCGACCTATACCATACAGGATCTCTGCTTTCAAACACTACATGCTGTATTGTATGCACCCCAATTTCCTTCAAATATTTCACCAACGTAAAATTAACATACCTCCAAGCTATCTCCGTTGCCACAAAATTCCTTACTGCTCTCCACACCAACGAGGGAATAATCTCAGACCATATTAAAACCAAGGACGGATACAGCCTCCTCAATGCCAACACATCCTCACAAATGTGATAAGCCAACTGCCTTTTCGGAACCTTACCTAAATCATTATCCCCTAAAGGAATCAACAAAAGCTGCAGCAACCCCCATTGAATCTGTAACCCAATAAATACCTGCAATATCCTGCTCCACATCAACCCTCTAACACCATGCCAGATGACCTTCCATCCAAAACAGTCCAGCTCCAAATTCATTCCATTGCGTCTAATTGCTGCATGCCTAGCTGCCCAAAAGACGAAAGAATGACCCAAGATAATGATCCTTCTGCTAGCTAAAATAAAAAAAAATGTAAACAAAGCCTGCCACAAAGCTACTTAATATAAGACAAAAAGTCATTGGAAGACCACCTCCCTACCCTCTTGATGACTTCTATAGAACTTCCTTCCTTCGCTAAGTCAGATGCCTTACCCATTCTAAAAGTATGAAAAGAAAACTTATACCCTTCTAAACCAACACTAGAAAGAGCCCTTCTCATAATCAAATTCATTTGCTCACCCATCAAGCCTTTACCACCTACTGAAGTAAAAAATAAACCTTGCATTCTACCCCTCTGAACCACCCACAATCTCTTTCCCCACACCACAGGACATCTCAAACGTACCTCAGCCTCTTCTAATACCTTAAGGGCCCCAATTCCCTTCTGACCCATCTTTGAAGACCGGAGCCGAATGTGCACCACCCTAGGCAACAGCAACACATCCTCCATTACTAACAAACCCAATAACTCAGACACTCTAAATGCCCCACAATACATCCACACACTAACCATGCTCCCACACCACATACTCCTACAAGGATCCACACACCTTACTTAAACCCTGTAGCAACTGGCTTAAGATCTCCTTCATCACTGGCCATCTCCTATCTATAACCTCACCTTCAACTCTGCCCCAACCCTTTAACACTTGACTCACTACCCAGGACCTAGTAAAATCCTGTAATCTGGCCAAACAAGTGAAAGCAGCAATAGCTGCCAACACCAACTGTCATAGACACCCAATGACTGCAAACTGGGAGCTATAATTGACTCTCTGTCTGACACGGACATCCTTCAAAAAGGCCTTACTGAGACAGACACCTGGTGTCAAAGTCATGGCCTCAAGCTAAATGCCAAAAAATGCATAGTCATCCCATTTGGGAAAAACAAAACACCCACAAATTACCACATAGGCGGCAGCCCTTTTAATACAGAAGAGGTAATAAGAGATCTGGGGACCCAGGTAAATAGTAATCTCTCCTTTGACAATCATATTGCCAAAGTAGTTAGGAAATCCTTCTATGTGGCCCATCTAATTAGTAAGGGGTTCGCATCTAGAAATAAAGAGGTTATAGTGCCCCTCTACTTGTCACTCATCAGACCCATCATAGAGTACAATGCCTCATTTGAGATGTACCTCACAAGACACTTCCAACAGCTGAAAAGACCACAAAAGCACCTCACCAAGAGGATTACTGGCCTCAAACATATGTCCTATGCAGCCCGACTGAAAAAAACTCCGGCTGTACTCGGTGGCATATCGATTACTCAGAGGTGATCTCTGCCTGACTTTCAAAGCCATGTCCAGTTCAGAATTGATGGACATGCTCCACCTAAAGAAATCCAAGTCACTGCGAGCCATGCGCTCTAGTGAGCTAAACCTCGCCACAACAATAAATAGAACATGCTGGAGGGATAGATTCCTGTCACAGAGTCTCCCCATGCTTTGGAACAAAATTCCTAACTACATTAGGCAGAGCCTGTCACTAACACTCTTCAAGAGAAGCCTTGACGAGTGGATGGGTAACAGAAAATACACCCCTGGGATCACTTCATTGGCTCTGCTTGACAGAGGCTTAGTTAATTAATCAATGGGGCGGCGAAAGCCGACACACTCTGTTTAGACTTAAAAATGCCCTCAGGCAGATAGCCTAGTACCTACCTATGAACCTATGAACCACCCTCACCACCCTAACTGCCCTTCCATGTTCCCTCAACATGGCCAAGTAACGCAGCAACAAAACCTCTGTCCACTCACACTTCTCATCCGGTAACTGCCTCAAGAACTGGTCAAAATCAAATAATACCCTACCATAAGCTCTTCTCGTAGACACCCCCCCCCCATGACTGCTGCACCAACCTGCCAGTTACTATGGACCAATCTGCCAAATATCCTCCGGAATAACTGCTGGATGCAATGCCACTGTTGGGGCCACCTGCCAAAACCTGCAAAACTGAAAACGAGACAAGCCAGCTATCTCATTTTTAAAAAGAATTACCTGCAGAAGATGAACGGGCCACAACTGGCATCCCAACCTCCATTGCCACCTTTGCCATTGCTGACTATCTGGCTCTCTTTGCTCTTGACCCCCGGGTTGCAGGCACCATCTGCCTCTTCTTTCGAGTTTTTGGATCCTGTGCACTAGTTGATGGAACTTCCATAGACATGTACTTGAACAGGTCCTCTGCCTGCGCCACAATACTGGCCCACCTCTGTCTCAATGCCTCAGCCATGATACCTAGAGAAACAAAAGAAAAGTTGTTAAAACAACCCCATAAAGAATGTCTTAACAGCATTAACCACAACCTGCAGCCAAACTCAACACATGAATCTCTATTCCTAACACCTATCTCCTAAACCCCTACCCTCGACTAACTATCCCCCCCGAACTATCTGCTCTGCTTTAGCCCAGGGCTTGTGAAAGAAAAAAAAACTTGACCCCCTGGCCTTTACCACCACAATCAAAACCAACCAGTCATTCATCTGCAACTCCCAGCAACCCCCTACCTCCTGCTACTACAAGCTAGCCTAAGTTGTCTGTCTAGGGACTTGAACCATGCACCCATGCATGCAAACTGCAACCCTGCCTGCACTATGTTGACCAGCTTCCCACCACCTACCAACCTCCTCACACACCCAAACCCTAATCTACCTAAAGAACCGAGCATGCTAATTACCTTAGCCATTTTCCTCTTCTTTTTTTTTTTTTTTTGTAAAGGCAATCTGCAATTAGCAATGCTACCTCACATGTGTGACTCTGTATGCCATCTGATAAAAGCTGCAACAGCTCTCCTTCAGCCCAGAAACCACTAACCACCAGGGGGGCAACACCTAACCAAGCCGCTACACTCCCCCAGGTCCCAGGGACATCCCCCTAACCACCAGGGCACCCACTGGCCTGCCCAGCATTGACCTCATATCACTCTTCAGCAGCTGGCCACACAACGCTACTGCACATGCACACCTAGCCGCTAGTGGCCTTACCAGCCCGCGAACAACCACTACACCGCCAGGAACACAAACACCAAGCTAAAACAACCACGGCAAGGCAAAAAGCCACAAAACCAACAGGGAACATCCTGCAAATGCCCAAACCAACCAACCCAGGCAAAATAGCCATGAAGCCACCATGGAAAACAACAGAGTGAAATAAAATGCACACGCCAAGGCGAATAGGCCGCTAAACCACCATGGAACACAAATATGCAGCAAGAAACCCTTATAATTACAATGAATAACCACTAGACCACCATGGACACCACTACAAAAAAAAAAACCAAACCGCTCAACCATCATAATCTAACAAGGAGAACTCAAACTAGTAAAACAACCTCAGCTTTCCTAATCTACCCCCGTGAAATGTCTCCAAATCATATCTATAACAACAATATCAACAGATCAGAGCCTCTAATATATATTTTCTTCAACCCACCATAATCCACACTTCAGCAGAAAAAAAAAAATATAAAATAAAATATAACCCATAACTGTACTCACTTCACCGGCCTATAGCTATCCAAGGCCTACCTTACTCACATCTCAGGTCGTCAGGGACGTGATCCTGCTTCAAGAGGACCACACCAAAATGTGGTAACTCACAATAGTTTCCCCTTCAAAACCCCTAAGACCCACCCCTTAGCCTTACCTCACTTCCTCCCTCAGCTCCCAACTTAATTAACTCTTTCCTAGCCGCTCCGTACTCACACAAGCCTAACTTACCTGTCTCTCTACTTCCCAGCCCCCCCCACTCCATTCATACCAAGGTCGTCCCGTGACAAATTTGTCTGTTCCAAACTTCACTTCTCCGATGCTCAGATATAATAATTGTACCACATGTTGTTGAATTTACAATTGTTTCACATTTTTTGTAATCAACTGTATTCTGAGAGGAGATTTGTGTAATCAGCACACTATGTCACAATGCATGTTTTTTATTTTATGTAAACAATTTATTTTATTTATTTATTTTATTTTACATTTGTTGACCGGGCTAGTCCAACTGGATATATTTCCATTTTCAGTAGAGGCCCGGGGAGAAAAGCTCCAGCATAGCACAAAATGAAATATCAAATTATAAAACACATAAAAAATAATAAAAAACACATAAAATAGTAAGTATTTAAAATACAGATGAAAGGTTTTTAAAAAGTACAATATTAAAAAGGTGAGTATAAAGTCATGTCAGTCACATAATCATATGATATGATAGGATACACTACAGTTCATTGTAGTTAACTTAAATGCTTGTGGTTATATAAGTTTTACAATGTCCAGATTTAGCATACAGAGAGGTATATAGATTATGATTATATATCCATAGGCAGTAAGAAGATAAAATAGAATAGGTAGTAGATTAATCAGGGTTAGTGCAGGGGCATAACCAGAGAGATTTTAGGTGACGTTTGAGTTTTTGCTTAAAGAGCGACAGAGAAGGTAGTAGTGTTAGGTCGGTAGGTAGAAGGTTCCAGTGTTTCCCAACAGTATTGGAGAATAGGCTGTCACCTGACAAGTTATTGGACTTACTTATACTAGCACGTAGTTTGCTAGAGGAGCGTAGGGAATTTAGATTATTATAAAGAGTAATTAGGTTAGCAAGTATTGGAGTATGATTTGGTTTGTAAAATATTTTATGAACAATGGTGAGTTGGGAATAAGTTATCACGTTTGGGAGTTCAAGCCAGTCTAGCTGGTTAAGGTTCAGACAGTGGTGTGTTCGAAATGCATTTCCAGTGGCAAATCTGGCAATATTGTTATAGGAGTTAGATAGTTTGAGAAGATTATTTTTCTTTAGATTAGTATAAATGGGAGAAGCATAGAGAAGAGTTGAGACTAAGTGAGAGTGGGCAATAGTGGTTCTAGCTATGGGAGTTAAGAAGGGTTTAATTCGATATAAGGAGCCCATTTTTCTGTTCACTGTTTGAATGGTGTTATTTATATGGTTATCAAAGTTGAGGTTGTTGTCAATTGTAACTCCTAATAGTTTGGTAGTAGGATCGGGAGAGATGAGGGTACCATTATTAGAATTAATAGAGAAGTTTATGGGAGAGGACCTATTGGTAGGTGTGAAAAGTAGAAGCTTGTTTTTTTTGGCGTTTAAAAGGAGATAGCATTTCAGGAACCAGTCTTCTACTGAGTTGAATACTTTTTGAGTTAGAAAGTATAGATCAGACGTGGAGTTGGCAGAACATATAAGTGTGGAATCATCGGCATATTGAATACAGGTGGCTTCAGGGACTGCTATATGAAGGTCGTTGATGAATAGTGAAAAAAGAAGAGGTCCTAAAATGGAACCCTGGGGAACTCCAAGGGTGACTGGTAGGTGGGATGAAAGTTTGTTTTCCCAGAGAACTGCCTGCTGTCTATTGTTAAGGTAAGACTTGAACCATTGTATAGCTGGTATATCTAGAGCAAGAAGTTCAAGAGTATTTATAAGCAGAGGATGGTTAACCATATCAAAAGCCTTTGAAAGGTCGATGAAGAGAGCAGAGGAGAGGGTGTTATTATTACGATTCCTATAAATGGAGTCAGTAAAAGAGAGTAGAGCAGTGGTAGTGCTATGAAATGGCCTAAAGCCATGCTGGCACTTAGCCAGTATGTCATGTTTAGTTAGGTGTTCTAATAGCTGGTGGTGAATGCACTTTTCCATGATTTTTGCTAGAGGTGATAGCAGAGCTATTGGTCTATAATTAGAGTAATCATAGGATTTACCTCCTTTATGTAGGGGGATGATGTGGGAGATTTTCCAGATGTCTGGAATACTTCCTTCATTAATGGTTCTGTTAAGTAGGATGGATATGGGGAAGGCAATAACTTTGGCTGCTTTTTGTAAGTATTCAGAAGGAAATTTGTCGGCTGAAGGAGTGCAAGGTTTAAGTTTTAATAAGATTTTATAGATGAAAGTGGTTGAGATAGGCTGAAATGTAAATGTTGGTAATGATCCAGCTAAGGAAGATGGGATCCTTTTGTTATCAGTTGAAAGCTGGCTAGCTAGGGATTGTATAGTTTCTGTAAAGTAGGTGTTGAAGTTGTTGGCTATTTGATTTGGGGTATTATGATCAGCATCATGAGGGGCTGGTGTGCTAGAGTGGCCAGGGTTAAGGAGCCTATTAATGTTAGTCCAAAATTTTTGAGGATTGTTCTGGTGTGTTTGTTGTAGCTTACAATAGTAGTTCTTTTTGTCGGAGAGTATGGCTTTTTTAGTTATGTTTCTTAGCTGTCTAAAAGTTTGTTGTTCAGGGGAAGTTCTGTTAGTTCTCCATGTAGACCAAGCTTTATTTCTAAGTAAAATTTTTTGTCGAGTCTCTTTTGTAAGCCAGGGGGCTGGTTTGGATTTTATTCTAATAGATCATTTAGGTGCATGCACATCTAGGATTGCAAGGAATTTAGAGTTAAAATATTTGACAGCCTCCTCTAGTGGGAGTATTTTTAGAGGTTTCCAGTCACATGCTTTGAGTTCATTTTGGAATAGTACAGTGTTAAACTGTTTATTAGTTCGTGAAATCCTGTAGGTAGGGGTGTTGGAGATGTCATTTCTTTGTCTTATAATATAAGTTAGAGTATGATCGCTTAGATCATCTGGTAAAGTTCCTACATTATAAGTATGGGGTTGTTTATTTATAAGTATCCAGTCTAAGGTGCTCTCTTTTTTAGTTGGTTTGTTGATTCTGGTAGTTGAGTTGATAGTTTGAGTAAAGCCATGGAGATTAATATGTGCGGGAGGGTTATTAGTGTTGAAGGTTTTCCAGTCTGTGTTAAAGTCACCTAGAATTATAGTTTCTTGTGGGTAAGTTGAGGATACCCAGCTAAGAATATCTTCTATTATAGTGTTGTTATTACCAGGAGGTAGGTAGATACAAATCACATAGAGGGATTTGTTAGGATTGAGTTGAAGTTTGGAGATGAGGACCTCAGCCTTGCTAACCACAGGTGGGCTTTCATTTATAGAGGAGATCTGTAGGCCACTTTTATAGAGAAGTGCTACTCCCCCACCCTTACGTTTTATTCGGTCTTGTCTCAATATATTGTAGCCAGGGGGGATAATTTCATTATCTTTAGTTCCAGGTTTTAACCATGTTTCTGTTAGGCAGAAAATGTCGAAAGAGTGAATATGAAGGAGAGCATGAAGGTGAGCAATTTTGTTATTGATACTGCGGATATTGAGATGTGCTATAAGTAGAGAGTTGGAGAATTTGGTTGAGGTTGGCAGGTTAGGGGAAGTCATGCAGTGAATATTTCCTATAGATGCATTGGTTGGGCCAGGATTAGGATGTATGTCTCCATCCTTTAAGGTAGGGCTTTGTGTTTTAGATATTGGGTTATGTGACAAGTTAATTAGAAGTTTCCATTTTTTTATTAATAGGTTGTTATACTTAATGTGTGCATATCGATGGTATTGAGGTGATGTATAGCAGGGAGTAAAGATTATGTTAATATGTGTAAGTGAGTGAGAAATATCAAGAGTGGTTGTTTGTTTTGGAGGGAGATTGTTGAGGGTGAGATTGGACTTTTCAAAATAGGTTAGGAGATAGGCTGAGGTCAGGACAGGTAAATATATGGTTAAGAGTATTAAGTAGGTTAGGATAACTTTTCCAGTAGTATACATATTGTAATATCTAAGTATACTGATATAAATCTTTATTTATATATATATATATATATATATATATATATGTATATATATATATATATATATACACGATTACAAATGCAAAGGAAGTGGAGAGAGATAAGATAAAAAGGACTGGTGGGAAAAGCTGAGACTTAGGTAGAGGGAGGGGTAGTGAAAAATGGGAAGCAGTACTATAAGTAGAGATAGTAAAGAGGAGGGTGTGGTAGGTGAAGATAATTGTTTGGAGTGATTAATTGGTTAGAGGAGTGAGGGGGTGTGGTGTAGGAAGTATAAGAGTAGAAGCACTGGGGGTGGGTGGGAATTGGGGGTAGGGTAGGGGAGCGGAGTGAGCCCGCAGGGCGAACAGAGCGGGTTCAGACACAGACAGGTTTTGAGGGAGAACAATCAGTGAAGAGGGAGTTTAATCTAAGGTAAGGTACCTAGGGGTAGAGAGATTGAGTTAGCAGAGTGAAAGGAGAGCTAGCTAAGAGCTGATACAGAGACAAAGAGATAGGTTCAGGAGTAGCAGAGGTAAGATGAGAGCAGAATGGGTTTAAAGGCTAGTATCCGGGAGCAAGGAGGTGAAGGAAAAAAGGGTAAAATGGTATTCAGGAAAGGTAGGTAGGATCTACCATAAGGGGTATTAGAGAGACTAGATAGAATGGTTAAAGCAGGTAAGGTAAGTACAATTTACTTAAAGGGGTTTAGAGAGACTAGGGGAGGTAGGGGTAAGAAAAAAGATAAGTAATTTACAAGCAGGGTAAGAAAAAAGATAAGTAATTTACAAGCAGGGGGAGAGTAATAGGTGAGAGGTTAACAAAGGTAAATGGGAACGAAGTATAGAGACAAAGTAGGAGGATAGATTCTAACAGGCAGGGGGTATATAATAGAGACTGTGGCTGCTGATAGTCCTGCAGGGAACGCTTACTTAAATAACTACAGGATTATATTACAGTTTAAGTCAAATAGGAATATATGTACATACTTTCAAAAGACAAGTTCCTGTATCTCAAGGCAGAGAACTATGGGGAAGACAAGTCTTTATGTCTAGTCCAGTCCTGTCTCAGGAGTAGGAAATTCAGGTATCAGTGTTCAGGGTTGACTCTGGGCTTCCAGTATTAAGCAGGAGACTGAAGCTGGGGGATGTATACTGGCAGAAGGGTTGCTTGCTTAGAGGAGGGAGAAAGAAAAAGGTTAAGTAATCTGCTCTATGGATACCACACGAATTTACAGCAACAACATTATCAGATTGGAAAAAGCTAGAAGCATTATATACACAAAGATTGCAGTGTGTCAGCCAGCCATAAACTATAGCACATATGAAATATGGTGTTAAATGATCAAGATTATTAAGTAGTTGTAGGATACACTATAAGCAAAATACTTCAGAGTAGCAGAATGCATAAACTATAAAGCATATTTAAACAGCATACATTAACATCTTTAGGGTGGCACTTAGGCAACATTGGTAGCTTAGAATAGCACTTAAGCAGCAATACTTTATCAGCAAAACGCAGCTGGCTAGAGTGTGGAGTAGCTAGGCAACCTCTGGTTAAGACATTCAAGTTAGTCAGGCAAATACTTTGTTGCAAGTCCAGCACTTTTATCAATTAGAAGCCTAAACAAATACACAGTTATGCAGTTGATAGATATAGAGCAATGCCAAACTTCAGCGAGTCCTAAGGGTATAAGCGCTAGGTGAGAGTTTGTACAGGACTAGTAAAGAAAGTAATATAGTAGTTGAAAGGGTGTTATCTACACCGATCAAACTGTGTAGGTTAAAAAATTAGTTCTGACACCACTTTGTTAGGGGTAAAAAGTTAAGCAAAACCTTGTTGTTTATAAATTGTGGGGCAGGAGGTTTTATATAGTAGGGTGGAAGTGTCTGTTACAGTGAAAGACAACATGAATTCACCGATCAGATACTAGCGCACAAGCAAGCGCAGATTTCCACATAAAGTACGTGAAGACTTTAATAGTTGAATAATAGGATAAATGCGACTAATCCATTTCCTAAAAATAGTTAAGCAGTTAAATGGGAGAGTACAGTATAAAAGATAAGAAATACAGAAAAAATGCAGTTGAACTTTTAAATAGCTAGAAGTAAGGGGAATCGTAGCATAACCAACACCCGTTCAGCATTTAAAAGCGCGCGAACAGGACCCTTTATCATTCAGGTATGACCTACAATTTGTAAATTGCTAGAAGTAAGGGGAATCGTGGCTTTCACAACACCCGTTCAGCATTTAAAAGAGCGCGAATGAGACCCTTATTCAATTCAGGTATGTCCTAAAAGGAATACAGTATAGCAGGTAGAAATGGTTTGTTTTATAATACCTGAAAAGGTATACAATATAGCTAGCAAGATAGTAGCTTTTATAATACCCGTTTGGCGCTCAAAGTGCTCAACCGGGATCATTAATATTCAGATAAATCTTGATAAGGGAGGACAGTATAGTGGGCAGAGTAAGGCCACAAAGAGACTACTACGGCAGTCAACTACCACCGAACAATAGTATAACATTAACTAATTAATTCAAGATCATTCCAAATAAAACTGATACAACAACTATATTATGTTAGGGATTTCAGTAATAGCTGTGCTCTGACTTGTTGCACTTTATCTGTACATTGTATTTTCTTTGGGCCAAAACCTCCAACAGATCCATATGTATCAGTGAACAACTTTATATAAATAAAAAAATAATTACATAAATAATATACATATACAGGCACACACACACACACACACACACACACACACACACACACACACACACACACACACACACACACACACAAGCACAAACAAACAAAACAACATAACAAATTCCCCTTCACTCATTCATTGCAATCAATACATACATCCTTCATTTGTTTTCAGATAAAGGTTGTTTTCCTTTTCAAATTAGGAAAAAGAAGCACACGGTCTGCTTAAAACATTCAATAGACTCCGTAATCCTGTGTTTGATTCAGTTTAACATACTTTCTAACATTTATTTTGACTTTTTTACTGGATCTATTGCATAAAAGTACAATTTCGTTTTGAACACTGGCATTATCCCCTTACTGTGTTGATAGTTTGATAGATTCATAGGTAAGTACTAGTCTAGCTGCCCTTTAAGCCCTTGTTGTGCTTGAATTAACTTATCCCATTAGGTTAGAGACTGACCTTACCCATCCCATGGTCAGTAATTATATATTACCCCTAAGGAAAATAACTTGGATCATATCATATCATAGATAATTTGAGGGAACCCATGCATGGGATAAAGCACTTAGGAGCTGCCTCTGTTCATTAGCAGTGCAGGGAATGGTCCTAGGGTAATTTTTCTTTTTCCACCCATAGATCCAAGTTGTGATTGAAAATGAGCAGGAATGAACTGCATTTTATTTTGTTTTGATATGATAATAGAATACCTCTTAATAAAATTAACGTTTTAACTAATCCTGATAAATTCTGATCAACCTTTGTACTTCATATCCTAGCTAAAATACTTTAAAGACTAGTTAATAGTCAGCTACAAAAGTACCTTGTAAAATATCTTGTAAAATTTAAAATTCGCTACAAAATGGAATATGAGTTTAGACAGCAAATAATGCAACAGCTGCCATCTAGCTATTGACAATGTTAATGTTCTGCAACTATTTTTATTGCATTGTTTATTTAGTTTGTGTACTGGGATAGTACACACTGATTACAATGTACCATTTGCAGACACAGCCCAGGTATTAAACATATTTGATTTGCTGAGTCATCTCTCACTGCTTTATGAACCTAAAACTGATGGGGACCTGTAATGGTACCCAAGTTGCCTTTATAAATATTTCCTATTGAGACTTTTAAAGTGCTCTGTCCTCAGAAGCTGCTACTGACAAACTGTGCTACATAAGAATTCTTCTCTTTGTACTATGCATTGTCATCTTTTTTATCATCCATTTGGCATTAACTTTCCCTCTTCCTCTGTCTCTTTTCTTACCCTACACCCTCATAACTTTCCTTTTCTTAATATCTATGTAGTGAAATGTTATCTCATATACACATTACTACCACGGTAAAAAAAAAAAAAAAAAAAAAAAAATATATATATATACTTTTTTATTATTTCTTTGTACAAATACATTAGGACATTTTTCTCCTTGTTTGCTACTATCATAGTTGTAAATTGCATATATTGCCTAACTTTTTTTTAAATTCTAATCTTGTATGGTCTATTCTGTATTAACAATGTAATATTCCATTGGAGCTTTTCTCCCCGGGCCTCTACTGAAAATGGACATATATCCAGTTAGACTAGCCCGGTCAACAAATGTAAAATAAATAAAAAATAAATAAATAAATAAATTACTACTCTACATCTTTCATCTAATATATATATATATATATATATATATATATATATATATATAGACACATACACACACACACACACACACACACACACACACACACACACACACACACACACATTATGTATTCAGCAAATATTCCTGTTTGATATCCACTACTGTTAGAGATGTTGCCCCCCCCCCCCACAGTAAATATCCTCAAACCCCTTTCCTCCATCCCTAATTACTAGGATTTTTCTTGGGGTCAGGAATTAAGGGTGTGTATCATGAGATCTGTTTTTGGTTAGTGCGTGCCAGGTGCTTTTTGCCATTCTAATTGCCAACATGTTTCTGAAGTGAATTTTCCCAAACTACTTACAGTTTTACTAGGATTTCTTATATGAATTTTAGTTATGCTGTCAGCATAGTTCTTCTTTTGTTTTTAACTATCAAACTGGGAGATACGTGATGTGAACATTAGTAAATGAACTGACCATAGAAGCCTCGTCATGTTGCACTTGAGCAGACGGACACACTGCTTTCTTCATGTCCTTATTTTCTCACTAAGTTTTACACTCCCATGCTTATCTAAGATAATGGTTTCAACAAACATATCAGATGCGAAAAACAGTAATACTGCTATAAAATATCTTTTAGCATGTGCAAAATGTTTCCATAATTGTGCATCTGTTGCATTTAGAAAATTGTTTCCTGTTTCACCAGGATTTTAGGGTGCAAGGTGCAGGTTGTTTGAAAGAGAGACAATGCACATTTACTTTTTGAAATGGATGGCACAAAGGGCAGAACTTTTGTCAGTTTTTTTTTCTATTCCAAAACTGGGAACCCTACTAATGGCCCATATTTCTTGTAAGGCAATAGCCAGTTCATTTGTTCCCAGACCCCAGTAGGAGCCCTGTGGTCCATTTGTTCCATAACCTGGACATGGTATTTTATGCCTACTGGTTCCCAACTGAGGTGAAACTTAGATGTAAATGGTAATCAGCCATTAGTTCAGAAGTAGGATAGATGTTGTTAATGTCTACACATGCTATGACATTATGCAACTTAATGAAAAATTCAAGAAAGCCGACTAAATTGTGTTTGCTGTTGCTAATTAGACGTAAACATAGCCTTTGCAATATACTTTGTGAGATTTAAAATTGTACACGTGAAACACATACTTGTTCAGTACAACAAGCTCACCAGAACAGTTTCTCTACAGTTAATGAAGCAAAGAATTTTGTACAGAGATGAAAAGAAATGGCAGTCCTGTACCCAGTATGAGATATCCCCCTCACAAATGAAGCCAGAAGATAAGGCCAAATCAACATATCCTCAGCTGAACATGATTCTTTTCACATCATCAAGGGTCTTTTCACCCGTGTAGACATGGAAGCAGGGTCAACTATCACTGAATTAATATGAATACCCTGTTAGCCTGTCTTGGGTTATACCTCCTGAAAAGAGTAAGAAAAGTTGACCAATAAGTTTGTAACTTGCTGTGGATCAACTCTATTTCATGCTTGGAACGAACACCAAAGGCCTCTTGTGGATGCCACCCTTGTTCGGTAATAAGCTGAAGACGCGATCCTAATCTACATCAACAAACATCTTTCTAAACATCAATTGAATTATGATTGAAATGATTTGAAACTGCTTTGAGTCCCCCAAAAAGGAAAACTAAATTACTGCTCTTTACCCCAAAACACATCTCTACAAAACAACATTATCCACAATCATTTTTGCCAACAACACTATGATACAAGTAAACCACACAAAATTACTGGATGTCATCATACAATACCAGTTAAAAAATCAGTCCACACAGGTTAGAAAACAAAATAAAACAAAAAAACTCATGAAAACTAGGTACACTACACAGAATAAAAACTACCACACTGATACAGCCAAAATATGCATAGCCTGTACATTCTTACTGCCATCTCTCATCTATGCTGCCCCAATCTTTACTAACCTTCAGGTCTTACAACTGTCCAAATTTGAACAATGTTATAATAAAATAGCCAGTTTGCAGTAAATTCTAACAATAGCACATACCACTGCCTAAAACCCAGATAATTAGATTGGTTAGAACTACCACATCACCAAGCTGTTTCTCAGCTAACTAAAATACACAGACTTCTCTATAAGTCACAAAATTGCACAGTCCTTAACAACTTAAGATGACACTTCTCCCCCAATAGAATTTTACGCTCTAGAGAAAAATCACTAATCATTGTAACCAAATCAAGTAATACTGCAGATAGCTCTATTTATTCAAATAGTATAGCTAAACTATGGCCCTGCATCACACAACCAGTGAAATCTCTTCAGAATATAAACTTGTTTAAAACACAACTAAAACGTCACCTTCCAAATCAGTTGATCTGCTACTGTATATCTCCAGGGTAAATGCCACTGTAATCTTTAGGTTGCCATATCATCAAATAATTTTTCTTTACTCATAATCCTATGTCTCACAACCACTACCTGAATAGGTTTTACTAGCAACTGAGCCATATATATGTGACACTGTTTATTCCCCCTCCTCTGTGCTTCTAATATAAACCATATGATAACAGGTCTACTTCACAACATTGAAATTTCATAACATTGAATTTCATAACATTGAGATCATAACAGCGAAAATTCAAAACACTGAAAACCCAAAACATTGAAAATTCAGAACATTGAAAGTGTGCTTCATAACATTGAAAACTACATTGCAGAAGTAAATAAGATCCCCTCCACCTACAATACCACCTAACTAACAAACACACTTTCTACTATGTTTCTGCAGGGGGGAAAGCCCCCCTGCACCCCCCATGTGGGAGGCTCTGCCCCCCCCCCATAAATTAAATATGCCAACTCCAAGATCACACTACAGTGGAAAAAAGTTAATTTCCTAACCTCAGTGTAAGGTTAGGAAATTAACTTTTTTTCCATTGTAGTGAGATCTTGGAGTTGGTATATTTAATTTATGGGGGTGTGAGGGGTACAGGGGGGCTTGCCCCCCTGCAGAAACATAGCAGAAAGTGTTTTTGTTAGTTAAGTGGTGTTGTAGGTGGAGAAAATGTTATTTACATATGCACTGTAATTTTCAATGTTATGAAGCACACTTTTGATGTTCTGAATTTTCAGTGTTTTGGGTTTTCAGTGTTTTGGGATTTAGATGTTTTGGTCTTAATGTTATGAAATTCAACGTTATGAAATTTCAATGTTATGAAGTAGACCCTATGATGACATTTGTAATTGCTTCTGTTCCTGCTTAATACCAAACCTCTTAACTACAATATTAATTTTTTTCTTGGCCTACAAAGTTCCTTCCCCAATTTCCATTTCTTTGAATTCCTAAGCCCTAATTACAAGATATGTTATCTATCTGACAAATCCACTAATGCACCTCTTACAATGCTCATTGATCAACATTTACTAAATGCATAAAATATATTTTTTAAATGCAATAGTTGCCTTTATTTCATATGAGTGCACTTGAATTAATAGAGTCATGTACAAGTATTAATGTATATTGGTTAATATATGTTCATGCAATTAGTGAATATATGTTTAAACATGTATGTGATATGTTGGCGCTTTTCTCCCTGGCCCTCCATTTGAAAGGATTTTTGACAAAACCCAGTAAACAAAAGCAAAATAAATAACTAAATACACAAATAAACAAAAATAAAATGACTATCCTGTAAATTATACCAAGACTTCACTTAAATAAAATGGTACAACTCTGTAGAGAAAATAATTAAAATGGGTGAAGGAACACTTTTACTTAAAAAACAACACTTCATAATAAAAATATCATCAATATATTCTTAAATGTAATAGACTGCAAAAACTACAGATGCCTATTTTATAAGTGTGGTAAAACAGCTGTGGTGTGCATGGGAATGAAACTAACTGCACATATTAACAAACTAAATATGTCCCTTCCTCAATCCATATGTATACAATATGCCGATGACTCAACTCTGATATGTTCAGCATCCTCCCCAATAACACTCCAGACCACTGCACAACAAGTCTTCACAGCAGCTGAAAACTGGTTCTATCAGCATGGCCTCTTACTAAATCCCAAAAAGACTAAATTATTACTTTTTACCCCATCACAGAAATCTTTAACCTTTACTTTCGATATAATGTCAAACAATGGCACAATAATATCCCCTGACTCAACTACCAAACTTTTAGGTGTCACAGTAGACCATAATCTCAATTTCGATGCCAATATTAACTTAACCATCAAGTCAGTCAATAGAAAACTTGGAGCTCTCTATAGGCTCAAACCCTTCCTAACTACCTTAGCCAGAAGTACTTTAGCTCAAACACACTTACTCTCTACCCTTCTTTATGCCTCACCGATTTTCACAAACTTATCAAAAGCTAATTTCAATAAATTAGCAGTATCCTATAATAATATTACAAGATTTGCCACAGGAGCCCCTTTTAGAACCCATCATTGCTGTAATCTGAAACAACTAGGCTGGCTGGAACTACAAAATCAAATACGACTACAGCAACTTATCATCACCCACAAAATCTTCCGTCAACCTTCTAACACCACAATACTTAGTACCCTTATTACTCCTTATAAAAATCTATCATCCTTGCGCTCCGCTACAAAGCTACTAGCAGCACCCTATAAATCCAACAACAAAGCTGGAGACTGTTTGTTCGCCAACTGTATTGCACCTATCTGGAACAAGCTCCCTCATGAACTCACCACTATTATTTCTCTACCCACTTTCAAGAAGCAGCTATAAACTCTGCTTAAGTCTCAATGGCTCTGTCCTTGTACTAACCCTGACTAAACTATTATTCCCTCTACCCTTTTCACTCCCTCAAACCTTTCCTAGGTTAGTATAGTATTAGTGTTTGAACCTTCTAAAATCAGCTAAATCCTGTGCTTAATTCTTATTAGCTCTGTCCTTTACAAACCTTGACTAAAACTTTCTATTCTCTATTGTCTCACCCTTATATTCTCCCAAAAAAAAAAAAAAAAAAAATTTTGCTTGCTGATTCACAGTATTGTAAAGTATTTTTGCCAGTAATACTTATGAACCAGTTTTTTTTTTGTATAATATTTCTTATTTGAATGTATAACATACTTGATTTTACTAACCCATTTTTATTGTGGAGCTTTTCTCCCTGGGCCTCTACTGAAAATGGACATGTATCCAGCTAGACTAGCCCGGTCAACAAATGTAAAATAAATAATAAAAAAATAAATAAAACATATTCTCACCTTTTCTGCCTTCTTCTCCAGTGGCTGGTGTCTCTCAATCCCTTACTAGGTAAATGAGCCTGGGTTTATACATGCAGTTCTAGATTCCCTTTCACTTAGTTTAACAGTGTTTTCTAGCTGTTTGCCTCTCTACAGTTATAGTTATTTAACCACATATTTCTATCAAAGAGCCTCATAGTCTTTTGTTACCACTAGTTTCTATTTCTATGTCTACAGTAAAATAATAGTGGTAGAATAAGGCAATGCCTTTGTTTTCTTCTCTATAATCTTTGTGCTGAGGATTGAGGCCAGTCAGCATCACATGGTCCTCGGGTCCCTCTCCCTAAAGTGTGATGAGCTGCTATAACGTTGGTCCTTGTCCTGGTAAACTCTTATAGTTTTTTGTACAAACTGTAGAATTGCCTCCTTAACTCATTCAGTCCAATGGAGCTCAGGAAGTTTGCACTGTGACTTCCAATGGGTGGACCCTAAGCCTTTTCACAGAATCAAATTGTGTCCTCACATAGGTTCATAGGTTCATAGGTTCATACTAGGCTATCTGCCCAAGGGCATTTATAAGCCTAGCCCATAGTTATGTGGCTTTCGCCACCCCTTTAGTTTGAATAAAAACTATGCCTATCATTTTGCTGTGCCTCTGTCAAGCAGTGACACTGAAGTAATCCCTGGGGTATATCTGCAATCTCCCATCCATTGGTCAAGATTCCTCTTGAACAAGGCCGGAGAGGTGCTCTGCCTCACATGTACCGGGATTTTGTTCCACAGCATAGGGAGTCTCTGGGTGATGAATCTGTCCCTCCAGCACGTTCTATTTATAACCGTGTCAAGGTTTAAGTCTCCCTCCCTTGTGGTTCTGAGGGATCTAGATTTTTTGAGGTGAAGCATATTCATCAAATCTGGGTTTGACATGGCCTTATATGTCAGGCACAGGTCACCTCTGAGCAAGCGGTATGAGACTGAATAGAGCTGGAGTTCTTTCAGTCGGGCAGCATAAGACATATTTTTGAGACCCTTTATCCTTTTGGTGAGGAACTTTTGGGGCCTTTCAAGCTGCAGCAGGTGTCTGGTCAGATACATTCCGAACGGGGCATTGTACTCAATCATAGGTCTAATGAGCGATGAGTACAGGGGGACGATGACCTCCCTTGATCTAGATGTGAATCCCTTCATGATCAGGTGGGCGATATAGAAGGTTTTCCTAACTACTTTAGCAACATGAGTGTCAAACGAAAGGCTACTGTCAACCTGGGTCCCCAGATCCCTGATGACTTTTTCTGTGCTCAGTGGATTGCCACCTATATGGTAGCTAGGGGTAACCTTGTTTTTCCCGAAGGGTATGACTATGCATTTTTTGGCGTTTAACTTCAGGCCATGGCTCTGGCACCAGTTATCCATTTCTGTGAGGCCCTTCTGGAGGATATCTGTGTCAGATGTGTCTTCGACTATGGCGCTCAGTTTGCAGTCATCTGCAAACTTTGTCAGCCATAACCCTCCTGTGTTTGCTTGTACTTCAGAAAAGTAGATGCTGAACAAGAGTGGACCCAGGACTGAGCCCTGTGGGACACCACTTGTGACAGGCTTTGAGTCTGACATGGCTCCAGCAACTCTGACCCTGTGGGTTCTGTCACTTAGCCAGTTTGCAACCCATCTTGTGATGTATGGGTTTACATTCAAGCTGATGAGTTTTTCGATGATACCTGAGTGGGGTATTGTGTCGAAGGCCTTTTCCAGGTCGAGGTAGGCTGTATGGACTGCCTTTCCCTCATCAATGGCCTTGGTGACTGTCTTGAAAAAGTCAACCAAGTTTAAGAGGCAGGATCTGCCTTTGACAAAGCCAAACTGGGTTGGATCCAAAGTCTGCAAGTTCCCTATGTCTTTATTTATGAGTTCCATTATGATCCTCTCCATGGCTTTGCAGATAAGGCTTGTCAAGCTAATGGGGTGATAATATTCCAGGATCTGTGGAGGCATCGCCCTTATGAAGTGGGACCACAGTCGCCGTGCGCCACTCCTTGGGTACGTATCCTGAGGTGAGGCTAAGATTAAACAGCTGTCCTAACTGTGGGTTTAATTCCTCGTTGTGTTCGTGAAGCACACAGCCGGGGACACCATCCGGTCCCATGGATGCTGTGTTTTTTGCCTTAGTGAGGGCAGTTCTCACCTGGGCGTTGGAGATGTTTGGGGGGCTACAATCCTGTGGAATAGATATCTCTCCTTTTGGGGAGAAGTTTGCACTGAACCTGTCAGCCAGTATATTGGCAATGTGTGTAGGTTCAGTAATTTTCACATCATTTTGAACTAATTCTGAGCATATCTGGGAGTTTCCTCCTAGGTTTCTAACATAGCTAAAGAAGGCCTTATGATTGTCTTTAGAGTCCTTGGCGATTTTTCTCTCAAAATTTGCCTTGGATGATTTTATGAGAGCTCTTAGTTTTTACTTATAATGATCAAAGGTGTCTTACCTTTCAAGGATTTTGCTCTATCTTGTAGTAGCTTCCTCCTTTTGTTGTAGAGCTTGTTTATGGCTGGGGTCCACCAGACTGGACGCTTGCCTTTGGTACAGAGAGTCTTAGTTTTGTTTGGGATTGCCTGATCCATGCAGTCCTGTAGGTGCTGGTAGAAGGCATTTGTAAGTGATTCAGTGGTTTGAGTAATGTTTACCACTGGCTCAGGGGCCTTAAAGGAGACCACACTAGTTTTTAGAAGTGTGAAATCGGCTTTTGAGAAGTTTTTCACTGTGGTCTTTTTTGTTTCAGGTGGGGGCGGGATGAGGACCTCCAGCGAGATTAGTTTATGATCTGATCTCACCAGTGAGGGGTATACTTCCGGTGTTGAACATTTTGATCCCATGTTCATGATGATGAGATCAAGTATGTTTTCTCCTCTTGTGGGGATGGTGACTAGTTGTTCCATGGCATTTGAGTTTATGAACTCCAAGAATCTTTGGTTTAGAGTGTTCGGGCTTGAGTAGTGTTCCCAGTCTATATTAGGGTAGTTGAAGTCACCTAGTATGATGGTGTTTGGAGATACATTTATCCCCTCCAATGTTTTCAGGAAGGCCATGTGAGGTTCCTGAGTTTGAGATTTCAAACAAATGCTCATATCTCTGAAACCATAAGTATTATTAAAGAAGTATAAATGTCAAACTCTTCAGCACAAACTATTTTTACAGTGGTAGCATTCTTTAGGTTTTAGGTCTTAAACCGAATTTTATAAGTCACAGTGAACATAGTAACTATTATTACATTTGTAATATTTCGAAAAAAAAATTACAGTAGTTCAGCAATCAGTCAAGCTACATTCATATTGTCAGCAACATTTTATTCATCTAGCTGAAACCTTTAATGTGAGGCTAAGGAGTTTTGTCTCTGTTACCTGTTTTTTAAGATATTTAGAAAAATGTGAACATTTTATCTACATAAATTAGTGTCATAAAAACAACAGTTATTATATATTTACCTGCACTATACAGAGGTAAAATATTAATGCAGCTAAGTTTGTTATTGTGTAAGCTTTAAAATGAAATCTTTTAAAACCTTGTATATAGCATGGTTTTGGAATTATTGATCCAAATATGAACAAGCAATATTTGACACCTATAGACTTCAGTAGGAGTTAACGTCAGACGCACCTGGAGGCGTCACTCGGATGTAATGAGTTAATCTTAAAAGGTCATAATTGAGCTACATCTTCCAGCCCTTTATCTTTAACTTCACAACTAAAGATAAAATTAAGCATCATTCGTGTGTGTCCACACAAATACTTATTAGCAGATAGCTCTGACCAATAGATATCATACCTCCTCCTCCTATGGTATCTCTGCATTCAGTTTTCACTTCCTCACAAGGATAAAGTTTAACGCCTTACATTGTTTTCAGTCTACATATATGGACACAGTCCTGCCTCCCATGATTCCTTATTACTTCCCATACATATTCCCTTCAGATTCGTTTTGCTGATTTTTCTGTTTTCTTTCAAAATTTCCCCCCAAATTTCTTATAGTTCAACTATTCCTTAGTTGGCATTCCAAATCCCTGCCTTATCTTCTGAAATTTTGTTTCTTGTTAATACTAATAATCATATGAAAAAAAACAGTGAACTGAAAGGCCACCCATCAAAAGGGCTCATACTAAAAACAAAAGGAACACACTAAACAAAAATAGTACCAACAATGAAGATAAAAGCCAGCACAAGAGTCAATGGATTGATAAATGTAAAATAACTGGTTTATTTAGTGATTTTTGGCAGTAATACCACAACAGACTTCATTAAAATAATTATAAGATCATAATGCCAATATCTATCCACTCAGCTTTATGTCATTATACTCGCAGACTCCTGTTTTTTCATGTTTTTATAGCTCATAATTCCCCTTTTCATTCTGCTGAGCCCAAATCAATAGATAACTTTCTCCTACCAATATCAATCTATCATTTAAATAGAATTTTGGTTTATTTATCTATACCTTCCCCATCATTCTGCCTCTGTGATTCAGAATCATTGGAATCTGCTGCCTAATATTAATACTGAGTATATAAACCTGCTTTCAGGGCAAAACTCCTTGTCACTTGCCAAGCGTGACGTCTTCCAAAACTTCTCAGATACGAATAATATTTTACCAATGGGACCTTTCAAATCTTCCATCCTAAGAAAATAGTCATTTGCATATAAGCAGAAGTTGGCTACCTTGTCCAAATTATTTACATACTTAAAGAGAACGTATCTAAATGTTGGCATCAGTTCCTCCCTCAGCAACAAAAGAAGCTACAGGAACAGTTGGCAACCTTATGTAAACCCTATATTTAATTTTCTGCCATGTGTCACAATGAGTAGTGCTGCAAAAAGAGGTTTTCTAAATGTATTTAAATAAAACATTTATCCTCTTTCTGAATGTCCACCAAAGCCTCTGTAATTCCGAATCAATTTAAAAATTCCCAACTTATCAAACTGAATTCTTTCTAGATCTTGGCTTTTAAGCAAGAGGATGACCACTACCTCATTTCATTACTCTGTTTTAAGAAGCAAATTCTTCATGGCCCACCAGTTATCTGCCTACTACTTAGAAATAAAACATTATTCCTTATTGAATGAATCTAATATAGCTTCCTGGACTTTGTCCATAATTTGAACATCTGCATTGAGTTAAAAAATAATTGTGTGATCTCTAAGACATATCAACACCTCTTCCCATCCACATTAATGTTATTGATTGTGGTATACTATCGTTTCTAATGATCTGATTACAATCCTCCTTCAGGGCAGATATTGCTGAGTCTTACCCATTATAAACTTCAGTTACAAAGTTATCCAGTAAGCATTATTTTCTGCCATTCAGTACCCTCTTACTCAGCCTTCTTCATCATTATTCTGTCCAGCTATTTATTTTCATTAAACAGTCTTTTTACATCCCTTCACATTTTACTATTAATCTCTGCCTTCTACATATATATAAACCAAGATCTGAAAAGCATAGTTGGCAATCCTTAGAATAATAAAGTTAACACTGAAAAAGGATGTACATATGCATATACATATGGATCTATTTCATATAGTTGAAAAATCAAAACATTAAAGTACAAAACATTGAGACCATAATTATTGAAATTTTAATATGTCAAAACCTCATAAAATTGACATACTAAGCATCGCAATTTTAAAATGTCGAAAACACTGTGTCAGATGTTTCTTTGCAGCCTGATTCCCTTGTAATACTAGAAACAATGAATCTGTGCTTGCACACTCCATATCACACCTGGTTAAAGTGAGTGATTAAATAAAAAACTATGTATTATTATACCATTTTGTTGAACCATGACATTACATTTTCAACAGTCTTCTAATAGCTTTCAAGAATTCCAGTGAACTATTGTTGGACTTGTTCTTTAAGATTCTGTCAAAATGAGCATGGTGCTGTAACAACTTTCACTTTTTAGGAGTTGGAGGGTGACCAGATGACATACGTATTTCCTCAATTTTGTTTTGCTGTCTTACAAGAGCTGAAATTAGTACAGACAAGTTGGTTGCTTTACTTCCCTTTAAGCATTTTATCTTCCTGTGGTATGCCTCTACCGAGTTCTGCTTCCTAGGTAAAAAGAGGGCATTTAAGTTTGAAATATTTCAAAATGACATTGGAAACAGTGGAGGAAATCTTGCAAATCCTGTTGTCCTAGTGCCGAATTTCCGGCGATCGTGCAGCACTGACAAAAACAGTTGATCCAATGTAACACTTCAGTTAAGGTAAAAATGTAAAGTTTTCAAAGTTTTTGCAGAAGGGCAAGCCCCCCTGGACTCCCCACACCCCCTTCAAATAATATATACTAATTCCAATGTCGCACTATAGTGGAGAAAAGGGTTAACTTCCTAATCCTCACTATACACCAATCTCCATTCCAAAAAAAACTTTACAGTTTTATCATATCTGAAGTGTTTAAATGGAGTTGCTGTTTTTGTCAGTTCTCTGTGATCTCTGCTAAACACATCCTACTGGTGTTTGGCTTGTGCAGTACAAGTTTTGTTCTTACAAGGTTTGACATTATAGCATTTTATTGTTATGAGTTTTCGATGTTGCCATCTCGATTATGTGGGTTTGAGATTAGATGAAGTATATTCATATATATATATATATATATATATATATATATATATATATATATATATATATATATATATATATATATATATATATATATATATTTATATGTATATCTACACCCACACACACTGTGTGTTTGTGTGTGTGTGTGTGTGTGTGTGTGTGTGTGTGTGTGTGTATGTGTATGTATGTATGTGTGTGCACGTGATTACCTAAAATAATTTAAAAGAGAGTAACACTGACAAGACAATAACAGAAAAATATCCAAATGGAGAAAAATCTAAACTGAGAAACATCTAAATACAAAATACTGACAGCATCTAACCACATTTTAAACCAATGTTTTTGTTGGGGTGGCAAGCCTCTTTACACCCCAGTGTGGAGATTTACCCCACAACCCCTGCTAATTATATATGTCAACTCCTAGGATGCACAACAGTGGGAAAAGGCATAAACATTTCTCTAGTATAACTCCACTTTTGTCAGTGTTTAACTGGTGAGATTGTTTCCTGTTTAAATTTTGGCCTGATGATCTTATGTTGTTTTGCATCCTTTTAAGTAATCCCATACAAAAAGATAAACACAATTTTCTCTCTCTCTCTCATAGACACACGCACACACACACACACACACACACACACACACACACACACACACACACACACACACACACACACACACACACACACACGCACGCACGCACGCACGCACATGCACGCACACACACACACACACACACACACACACACACACACACACACACACACACACACACACACACACACCTATTTGTATGAATAGATGGCCATAATAATACAGATGGATATTTATTTTGCATCTTGGAAGATGTACCACTTGACCTCAGTGGTGGACTATAGGAGGGAAGAACTGAAGTTAGATCATTTGTCTGGCAGCTAGACCTGGATGCAGGAATACTCCCAGGGTTAAGTTACAGTATTTCAATTAGCAGCATTTTAAAAATAAGTTCAGCAAATTTAGAATATATTTTACAAAGACACATATTTTTATCATAACATTGTGCTTGAAAACACTTTTATAGAGCATCACTATTATTTTTTTATTATTTTACTTGATTGTTTACATTCACCAGTACTTTTATATGTATTCTTTATAATTTGGTGCCTTTAAATTTTAAAAACAATGGTTTTTGCATGACCATCTATTCATAAAAAAATGTCTGTATAAGTTGGTTTCAGTTCTGAAGAATTCCTATACTTGGAAAGAAGCAGAAAACATTTGTGGCAGTTGGTGCAAAAATGTCTGGCTGTTGATGCAGATGACTAAGGTTTTATTAATAAGCTGTTTCTTGTTGTCTAGTGGTTCCGGGCATGATTTCCTCAGCATCTGTTGCCTAAATGTGTGACTCTGTGCAAGTCTCTTAAACTGCACTCGTGTTGAGTCTGAAAAGGGTCCATGAAGATCAATGCTCCACTTTGGTCAGAAAATATAAATAAATACATAAATAAATAAATAAGTAAATAAACTGTTGAATAAAACTGTTTTGCACACAGACCTACTGGTGGCCCACTGCAACTTTTTCTGTGGCTAAACTTTTCTCTAAGTCCTCTTTATTCATTGGTCTGCTTCAAGGTTCAGTTTAGATCCATCTACCATTCTCCGGGCATGCATTTCTATTAGGAGACATTATTCAAAGGACAGGCTTGTGATATGATTGAGATGGTTCCAATGCTGACATGTAGGGGTACCTCTTCTTTCCCCTGTGCTGACCATAAATAAACAAGCTGCACATTTGGAAAGCATCCTAACATGTTGGTCAGTAACTGGCTTACTTTCATCAAGATGGCTACCAGGGTCAAGTATGCTGCTATCTGTAACTCATCAACTTCAGTTTCATTTGTTGATTTGGACACACTAGTAGCAAACTTGAAAATTTCCCCTAAGTTGCATAGTTTTATCAGAATTGTTGGTAGTTGGTTCCCCTTTAAGTAGTGGTTATCTAAAGTTAATAAGTCCTATTATTTCTAAGGGACATTGCCAATTTTACATGCTTTATCCATTTTTTTAGATCTTTCTATTTTGGTACTTGCTCTGCTTTGCTCCAGTCTGGACTATTGGTATGCCATCCACTTGGGTTTCCTTGACTCAGACTGAACTTTCCAGCTTGGCTACTGACATGAACATATGATAAGACAACATCACTCTAATCCCGCAGAGTCTTCATTGTTTGCCAGTCACATAGCACCTACAGTCTTGTGATTCCCAACTATATGGCATTTCATGAGATGGAACTCCCTTATTTTAAGTAAATTCTGACAAATTATTGTCCTAATCTCGCCATATGCTTTTTCACCCTGGTGTTTTTGGATGTTTCAGGAGTCTATCTGGCATCATCCATGAAACTGATTTCCTGTGATCTCTATTCTTGGAACCCCTTTTTTGATACCTGCTGATTTCAGGAAGTCACTTAGGGCATAAGATTCTGGTCTGGTGTATAAAATATGACTAGCGTACAGTATCATGCTGTTTATCTTGTCTTTTTAAGTGTACTGTCTTTCTGGGATTTGACTGTATACATGCTTAGCTTTATAATGCTCAAACAAATTTGAGTTATTTATCTAACATTCATTATACATTCCACTCCCCTGACCTGACCAAAATAAACAAATTGTCCACGTATAGTCTTCCTTAAAAGTGTGCTGATTCCATAGCCTTCCCTATCTCTCTACTAATAAATAGATCCATTCAAGAAGCCGAAATCCCAGACATATAGAAATCCTTCTTTACAATCCTATTATATGAAGGTAGGAATTCCACTGACCCTTTTAATTGTAGACCCATAGCCATTCCTTCCTCTCGCTCTAAAATTCTTGAAAAATGCGTTCATACTCAGCTACTCAAACTACTACTCAATGAAAATCTTTTGATGTCCACCCAACACAGCTTCAGACCAAACCACAGTACTGCTACTGCAATCCTATCTTTTACCCATAGTGTAGCCATGGCTAGAGACAACAACCAACTTGTATCCTGTCTATTCCTTGACCTCTATAAAACCTTTGATACAGTATCACACTCTAAAAGTTCTAAGTAACTATCTGATCTCAGTCTCTCTACATCCTTTCTTAGCTAGTTCTCTGGTTACTTCTTCAACAGTGTACAATCTGTCAGAAGGCACACTTCCTGCTCCCACTTCCTTCCAATCAAATCTAATGTCCCCCGGGGTTCTATACTGGGACCCTTCTGTTTAATATCTTTACTAACAACCTCCATACATCTTGTAACCAGTCCTCTCTTATACAACATGCAGACAATTCTATACTCATCTCCATCTCCAATAATATCTCTCATCTTCACACACTCACCCAAAACACTTTCCTGTCCACTGAAAGACAGCTTTCTGACAATTAGCTTATCTGGAATCCAAAAAAAAAAACAAACAAACTCCTTCTCTTCCTTCCTTGATCTCTAATCCAGCACAAATCCAACTTTGTCATCTCAGGCCTTGACAGTACCATCATTAAGCAGAACCTCACACTAAGCTACTAGGTGCCATAATCAACGATGAATTAAAATTCAACCTTCATATCCAATATATTAAAAAAACTCACCAGAAACTGGGATTACTATACAGAAATAAGAAATTCCTCACTTCAGACACTAAACTTTCCCTGGCTCAGACATTCCTCCTAACTTGCCTACTCTCTGCAGTCCTGATCATCACCAACATCCAATCTCCTTTAATATCTACAAACATATAACAAATATATAACAAAATGGCTAGATCTGCCACAAATCTACCTTATAAATCTCACCACTGCCACCCACTAAAGAAACTTCAGTGGCTTGGATTCCCTCAACAACCCTGACTGTCACAGTTTCAAATTAAACATTCTGTACTATAACCTTTTAAAACCACAGCCAAAGACAAAACCTCAAAACCCGCAAACTATACCAAGGAGTAAGGGTTTAAACAAAACAAATTTATTAAACAAAATTTAAAAGGTTATGTCTTTCCTCTACAATATATCAGACTTCATTAGAACACTTAAACTAGCCTGGCCATCCATTTTATAATAGCAATACACCAATCAAAATGCACCTTCCAGAAAAATTTGCATAGAAAGTGAAAATGTGTAAATCAGCCGTACATCCACTTAAAATCATCCTTATTAATTCAATCCAGACCTGGATGAACATGAAACCACTAAGTCATGTACAATAAAATGAATACATAAGTAAATATTTTGTTAAAATGCTAAATGCTGTATATGTTATTAAGTACAGCAATAGAATAAAATAATTATAAAACCAAAATTCAAAGTACAAAATACAAAACAGTTCACCTGGGAGTATTAATCTCTGAGTTCAGAGATAACTATCATTTATAATTTAGCAGCTCTCAGTTTAAGAACACTGGAAATACTGATGTTATCATTTAAGCCTGGGGTTTCCCTGTGTCCAACTTCAATTGCCAAAATAACTCCCAATACTCCAACTTAGCTCCTTGGGTCATGGGCCACTTGTTCCAAAATAAAAACAAAAAAAATTACTGTTGAGGCATACCTATGTGTGTGTATAAAGGGCATCACTATCCTTACAATGAGTCGGATCTTATATATATATTCATATATGCACCTCCTTATTGCCCTTATAGTCTTTCCCACATAAAAACTGGCACAGGACACACATTTAACTAAATAAATGACAGCACAGGTATTACAACTGAAATACTCCCCAGGCTTGATAAAAAATATCCATTGCCTATAAATATATTTCACTAGTATTTATCGTATATTGGCACTAGTTGCAAAAAAAACACACTTGTAGGACCCAGGTTTTTTATTAATTATATCTTCATTTCTTCTTAATGTACATCTCCTGTGACTTTTCTTTTTCACACTGCTGTCATACCCCACTTTCAATGCTACAGCAATCTATGTAAATATGTATGTTTTATTTTCCATTTTAGAAGCCACTTTTTATGTTAAATGTTCTTGTTTACTAACACTTAACTGCCTCGTTATAATCACGATGTGCATATTTTATTCTACCTTATTTATTTGTCTATTTTTGCTATGTGTCAGCAATTATAATTTCTTGTTTGTATTACTATGGAGCTTGTTTTCCTTGGGTCTCCACTGAAAATGGGCTTCTGGCTCAGATGGACCAACTCAGTTAATAAATGTCAAATAAATAAATACATAAATAAATCTTAATCTGTCCATGGCAGTTGTCATTAATAGCTAAAATATTTAAGTTTGTATATAATCCCATTCTCCTCATAGTTTTTTTCTAGGAAAATAGAACTATTTGTAATGACTAAGATCTGCAAACACTAAACCACAAATGGTAAGGCAGGTAAAGATTTGCAGGTAATGGCTGTTTTTTTTTTGAAAATGCCATCTTTTTTTCTCTTCTGCATTACAATGCTTTTCATATCACCCTAGAACATAAACACTGTTCCATAACAGTTCTTTTCAAATTTGTGTTTGATACGAAAATTCTGCTGTCTAGGAAAAACGTATTGGCATAATGGTTAAGGTGTTTACCTCATAAACATAAGGTGCAGTGTTTGTTTTTCAACTTTGAGGTACATTGGCTGGGCTTAAAATGTCTCACAAGGGCAGCTAGCCTAGTACTACATTTTAAACCTATGAATCTCTGCTGATGTTGCAGTCCTACAATGCTCTCTGATTATTTTTATCTTTGTCTGCATTGTGCAATACATATAAAAGCAGAAAAAATAGTGATAAAGAACACACAAAGGTGAGTGGACTTGAAGAATGTGCCATCCCCCAAACACTGTGCCACTTATATTCTTGGCTGTACTACCACGTCTACTGAATCCATTGAAGATAAAGCTGAAATGCACCTTCTTTCCACCTATAACTTTTCCCTATTATAACTAACCTGAACTATATATATTTACATTTTATGCACTACTTTTCATGGCAACTGAGTCACTGCCTAATCTGCCAGCACATAGGCAGAACTGATCAATCATTTGCATTCTATGTAGGTTTTACCCTCAATATAATATATGCTATTATTTTTCAGGTTTCCATATTCCTAATTTGGTAGATTCCAATGGAGACTTGCCCTTTGCCACTGTTGATAAAATATTAGGGTAAATGTATCACAGCATCACTATCACTTACTAACATGGTAGCTGAGTTTTTGTTTGTTCTTTGTTGACGTAATTTGTAGTTTACTACCTCTCTTCTTTTTTAATTTTTTAATTCTCTGACTTTATATATCTTCTCTGTCTATTTTTGACTACAGAGAGAGAACCCACTCTAACTTGAGAATAGTGGCTGCTGCCAATCTGAAATCTTTATAATATAACCAGCTATGTAGAAAAAGGGCTCTACAAGTGGATTTCTTCCAGATGAAAACCGCTCTGGAATGCTGGATAATGCAGTACAGTACAGCACAGATTCATAAGTAAGTTCATAAGTTCATCTGTCTTCTACAGATTATTTTTATAGCAGCCTAAAAATTGCCCAATTGTCCTAATTGAAATATAATGTGAGACTCTTGTTGACCCCTCCAACTCTGTTATTTGTCTTAAAGATAATATAATTCCTATTATACAATAAAGGCACGTTATTATTCAAAAACATGTGCTCTGATTGAACATCCCAGTCAGCATGCCCATTGTAAATCAACCATATTCCGATAAAAAGAAGTCTAGCCTCTGAAGTATTGCTGAGCAGCAAGACTTCCCATTAACATATGCTCCTTAATGCCAGTCTTAAATATATTTTATGATGAATAGGGTCAAGTTTAAGAAAAAAACAGACACTCTGTAAAAACTGGACAATTCAGAGGTATGGTTATCAGAATTACAGTCGATCATTTTGCCTATATCCATTGCTCTCAACTGTCCACACTTTTGTAAAATACGATCGACAATCCTGTCTGTAACCATTGCTCTCAACTGCCCACACTTTTGAAAAATGCCTTTATTAAATTATCACATGTGACACTGGCAAATTTGCATCTATACAAAAGTAATCAATGTGAACAAGTTCACATTTACAAACATTATATTGTTGTATGTCTTATAATCTAAGCAACATTCCATAAATTATTCAATTCCTGCCTTCTCTTAAATGTCCTTCCTCCTCTGAAACGTTTTCTGCATGTATTGTTCCCACAATTTCCATTTTTTTCTATGTAATTTACTCCTAGTCTTTTCTGAGTGTACCACTTCCTGTTCTTTTATCTGCATTACAATATTTACTATTTCAAGTATAGTTGGTTTAGATATTGATTTCCATTTTCTAGTAATTTCTTTTTTTGTCAGCTATCCAGCTTAGACTTATCAAGGCCTTACTACCTCTAGGCAATTCACATCCTGCATCCCATCTCAAAAATAAATAATTTTCTTAATTACACACATTGGCTCAACCAGTATTCATGACAGAATACTCTGCAGGGAATTTTTAAAGTCTCCCAACTTCTATCTCTTTCGTCCCCATTACACTTCCAACATTTATCATCTACTAGAGGAAATATTCTTTGGACTCTTCTTGGGGTATAAAAGTATCTATAAAAATACTTCCAGGCAAAACTTTCAAATCTTCTAGATTTTGTTGCATATTTGGGAGCCATACATATGTATTCCCATCATTTATTTGTGAATTTCCTAAATAATCTCTCCTCCCAATCATTTTTGACCTCTTCTGATTGATTCCTATAGTTATTCTACCATATTTTATATGGGCTGCTAATTATCCATTTTTTAACAGCAGCTTCTGTTCTAGATTTATTTAAAAACTGAACCAATGCAGGTCTTTCATTTAGGATTCTCCAGTCTTTTTCTCATTGGTAATACTCTGATATCAATCCCTGATAGGGAAGGCAATCACTAGCCTACAATTCAAATGTCTTTTTGGCCTGTTTGTATTCCATTGCCTTTCTTTCTGTAATTATTTGTCACCAGTACCTTGGTTCCTTTACTACCTTCCTTCAATAATTCCATCACCCTTTTGTCTGTACTTTGTACTCCTAGCTGCATTAATTCCTATCACTTTTTTATAATGTTTTTAATTTTCATCATGTTCTTGCTCTGCTACTCATGTTTTTATTATTCCTGTAAATTGCTAAAAGTTACTGTATTATGCCACACATAATTTCTTTAGTCCAAGTAAAAAAATATACAAATTAAAAAAAAAAAACACAGCCCACTACAGAGGTCCTCTCTTCTGTTCTTCCTCTATTGCATTACATTGCCCTTGTGTACTGTGCAAGTGTGGGGATGTACATACCATACACATGCGCAGTACATCACTAAACAAGAAAGAACATGGAGGAACCCTATAGCTGCTTTATATAAAGACATTATTTAAGAATAGTAAGCAACTTATTTTTAAATAATGTCATTGTATAACATTTATAACCACAATAAACCAGAAATGGTTGTGGGTTTCACAAGATTAACCCACTTTGTTTTTTTTTTTTTTTTTTTTTGATCACTTGCATTTTTCCCTCATGATCAAACCACAGTAACAGCAGCTACAAAGACTCTGAGTTTAAAAACTGCTCTCTGACTGTATTGATTTTTGGGTTTTCTACATTTATATCTCAGATATATTCCTTCAAGAGGAATCTTGATGAGTGGATGGGGGATCGTAGGTTTTCCCCGGGTGTCACTTCTGTGTCACTGTTAGACAGAGGCACAGTATACTAACCTCGAAAAAGGGCATAGCAAAATTAATTTAAAATGGGTGGTGAAAGCCAAACACACTCTGGCTAGGCTTATAAATTATAAAGGATTTATGTTCAAATATAAATTAATTATTTATATAATTATTTATATCATTATTTATATAACTATTTATTAGGTTTTAATGTTTAAAAATGTTTTAAAAATATATATGTAATTTGTTTTTGTATACATATTTATTATTGTTTTCTTTGGAGATGAATTGGCAATTAATTTTTTAAATTTTGTTTAAACCCTCATATATTTAAATATTTAAATATTTAAATAAATAAATAAATATTTATTTATTCATTCACTATTAACTTTAAACATAAATTAATTGGAGCACAGTCATTCAAAACATAAACATGGTTAACAAACAAGGAACATCTTTGGGATTGATTATTTTAACTGAAAACTGACCATGGTTATGTTTATTTTTGTTTTCATCTTTATTTTCATTTTTATTTAAAATGTACTGTATAGGGTGCATAATTGTCTATATTAGTTATGTTATTTTAAAACATTTATTCATTAACATGCACAGTAGCACTTTAATATAATCTTTTGAAAAAAGTATAGTAACGTACAAAAGGGTTAAAATTGTCTTAGGCAAGTCATTGAAACTAATTGTTTTATTTTATTCATGGGTTTATTGAAAAACTGATTCAATTATTGAATAATTATGTAATTTAAGAACAGTATAAAAATGTGTGGCACTGATTATGAAGTATTCTGATGAAATCTGCTTAGGGCAGATGAAAGCGCTCAATCTGGTGGATTTTTGGTGTAATAAAGACTGAAGATTTGTTTGATCGAAGTCCGTTTTTGCTTTAGGCTTATAAATGCCCTAGGGCAGATAGCCTAGTATGAACCTATGAACCTATAAGATATTTCCATTGCTTTTTGATTCTGTTTTTATTATATTAATGTTTGTTGCATTTTAAACTTTCTTTTACTGTAAAGTTTTATTTATTTATTTTTTATATTGAAGTCTTAAAAGATGTTGGCTAGGGTCAGACAGGAAACTTTCCTTTCACATTCATTGGTTGAATAGGAACTAATGCTAGCAAATTAGTGGGAGTAGCTGAGAAACAGTTTTCTTCTTTAAAGGGACAATCCTAAAGATTTTTTGTTTTGATTCTGGTCTATGTTGATATGTTTAGTCTAGCTTTCTGAGCATGTCTCTGCTTTGGCTGTGGGAGGTTGGGAGAGGGGTGCTTCAGGAAGTTCCATGGCCTTAGTCAAATTCCATCTGAAATTGCAGTTGTACTTTTTCCAGTGACATAAATAAGGTCATTGATGTAAGTAAAAAGAAACGCTGAGAGAAGAAGGGAGCCACTTTTGAGATTTTAAGTATTTTTTCTCTGTTTATTTGCTAAGTTTTTCTGCATAGCTGCCTAGCTTGAGCATTTTCTGGCTTGTTAAACTTGATTTCTGTATTAGTAGCTGTATTTAGAGCACAACCAAAAGCTGTTTGCTGAATTTCCTGTTTGCACTTAATTTTAAATCGTTTTTTTCTTAAAACTTGCATATTTTCTGTCCTTGACCTAGCACTCTTGTGTGGGGTCATTTACTGCACTGTTATAACTTGATATTACTTGTGAACCTCTGCTATCTCTGTAAAAACAAAACAAAAAAAAATCTTGCTTTTTTCCCACTTTTCTGAGAGTTAAAGAAGTTCAGTTACAGGCTTGCTGTTCCTGAACTGTTTGAAAGTTTCTGTGAGGCCATTTTTGCTTGGGCTGAAGGAGGGTCTCTGTGTTTATCAGTGGGAGTGACTAACATTGAGCAGCTTCCCTGCCCCGGAGAGGTGGTTACTGACTTGAAACTGTAGTTTTATTGGCCACTAGGGTCATTTCCATAACTCCTTCATCTTCCTCTCTTAAAACCTAGTTGCCTCGTGGTTTGAGCGTCTTTTCAGGCTTGTTGGCTGTTGGTGAAGCACCCTCCAAGAGGAAAAACGCTGAGAGAAGAAGGAGCCACTTTTGAGATTTTAAGTATTTTTTCTCTGTTTATTTGCTAAGTTTTTCTGCATAGCTGCCTAGCTTGAGCATTTTCTGGCTTGTTAAACTTGATTTCTGTATTAGTAGCTGTATTTAGAGCACAACCAAAAGCTGTTTGCTGAATTTCCTGTTTGCACTTAATTTTAAATCGCTTTTTTCTTAAAACTTGCATATTTTCTGTCCTTGACCTAGCACTCTTGTGTGGGGTCATTTACTGCACTGTTATAACTTGATATTACTTGTGAACCTCTGCTATCTCTGTAAAAAACATAACAAAAAAAAAATCTTGCTTTTTTCCCACTTTTCTGAGAGTTAAAAAAGTTCAGTTACAGGCTTGCTGTTCCTGAACTGTTTGAAAGTTTCTGTGAGGCCATTTTTGCTTGGGCTGAAGGAGGGTCTCTGTGTTTATCAGTGGGAGTGACTAACATTGAGCAGCTTCCCTGCCCCCGGAGAGGTGGTTACTGACTTGAAACTGTAGTTTTATTGGCCACTAGGGGTCATTTCCATAACTCCTTCATTTGTCCTCGGAGGAGTGGTTTAGGGCAGTGACTTGTGGTTTGTTGGCCAATTTGGGTCATTTCCTGTCTTTTCCAGCCCCCTGCTATAAAGCACGCTTTAGCCCGATTTAGCGCGGAGTTGCTACTGTTGCACACTAGGGCAGCGCCGGTTAAGCAGGTTTAAACTATTCAGGCTACCTGAAGTCCACTCTTCAAATTTTCCCTTAAACTACCTTCCTCGAACTATACTACTGATCTAATCAGCGTATCCTATAATTAAAAAGATCATCTCTACTTGACTCCAAGTAGACTATTCTCTATCTGTTAAACGTAGCACTTGCTCCTACAGTACTTATTACCTTGATACGGCACTCTTGTCTTAGATAGTACCCCAAAAAGGCAACCCCCCATTTCTCGGTCACCCCCCTGCCCCCGAATCTTTCTAAAGTTTTTCTTGTCTATTCCTTCTAGCATGTCGAGGGATCAGTTGCTAGCGCCCTCTCCTGCTCAGCTGGTGAACCTGGGAATATTGAGGCAATGTTACAATTGCCTCATGTACACAGACAACCCTCTCCTCCTCCCACAAAACACAAATACATGCGAGATGCAACTACACGGCCAAACTGGAGGCTGAGCTCTCTCAACATAGGACTGGCAAGACCAGTCAGGAGGAGAAGGTTACCACACACACTATAGACCCAGTCTCACATATTACCATTACAACCTCAAATCATACACATAAACACACAAAGACATACTCGGAGGCTCTGATCAAAAATCTACCAAAACAGCAGAGGCCACCAAAGCAGACACCCAAACAACCACCACCTCAGAACACAACACCTGCAACACATAGACCTCACAGTCAGAGTGTCAAACAGTCACAGCCCTTAAGGCCAAACACAATGCCAGACACACTAGTCATTGGTGACTCCATAGTCAGACACACTGACGTCCCGCTCACCAGACTGAGTAAGGAGAAGGTCACAGTAAGCTGCCTGTCGGGCGCTAGAATCCGCCACATAACGCAAGCACTCAGGTCTCTCAACAGCAGGTACAAATATGATTCAGTCATTGTCCACGCTGGTGTAAACGACCTGAGACGTACCTCCTTGGACTACATGAAAAGAGACATTGAGGAGCTCTCTGATTATGTAGCCCAGACAGGTATGACCCTGACCTTGAGCAGTATCCTACCTTCACCAAGAATGATGCCACAATACAGAGATAAGATGATCAGCTTTAACAATTGGCTTAAACACTGGTGTCATTCAAAGGGATCCAGGGGGGTCTGTCCCGCCCCTTGGGAATTTGGGAAAAAATAGAACACAAAAAAAAAAAACTCATCCCACCCCACCTGAAATAAAAAGACCACAGTAAAGAACTTCTCAAAGCCGACTTCACACTTCTAAAGACTAGTGTGGTCTCCTTTAAGGCCCGAGCTGGAAAACAGTACTCAAGCCGCTGAATCACTTACAAAGCCTACCAGCACCTGGAGGACTGCTAAAAGGCAATCCAAGCAAAACATTAAGAATAGTAAGCAACTTATTTTTAAATAATGTCATTGTATAACATTTATAACCACAATAAACCAGAAATGGTTGTGGGTTTCACAAGATTAACCCACTTTGTTTTTTTTTTTTTTTTTTTTTGATCACTTGCATTTTTCCCTCATGATCAAACCACAGTAACAGCAGCTACAAAGACTCTGAGTTTAAAAACTGCTCTCTGACTGTATTGATTTTTGGGTTTTCTACATTTATATCTCAGATATATTCCTTCAAGAGGAATCTTGATGAGTGGATGGGGGATCGTAGGTTTTCCCCGGGTGTCACTTCTGTGTCACTGTTAGACAGAGGCACAGTATACTAACCTCGAAAAGGGCATAGCAAAATTAATTTAAAATGGGTGGTGAAAGCCAAACACACTCTGGCTAGGCTTATAAATTATAAAGGATTTATGTTCAAATATAAATTAATTATTTATATAATTATTTATATCATTATTTATATAACTATTTATTAGGTTTTAATGTTTAAAAATGTTTTAAAAATATACATGTAATTTGTTTTTGTATACATATTTATTATTCATTTTTCTTTGGAGATGAATTGGTAATTAATTTTTTAAATTTTGTTTAAACCCTCATACATTTAAATACTTAAACAAATAAATATTTATTTATTCATTCACTAGTAACTTTAAACATAAATTAATAGGAGCACAGTTATTCAAAACACAAACCTGGCTAACAAACAAGGAACATCTTTGGGGTTGATTATTTTAACTGAGATATGACCATGGTTATGTTCATTTTTATTTTCATTTTTATTTAAAATGTACTGTATAGGGTACACAATTGTATATTAGTTATTATTTTTTTTAAAATACTTATTCATTAACATGCACAGTAGCACTTTAATATAATCTTTTGAAAAAAGTATAGTAACGTACAAAAGGGTTAAAATTGTCTTAGGCAAGTCATTGAAACTAATTGTTTTATTTTATTCATGGGTTTATTGAAAAACTGATTCAATTATTGAATAATTATGTAATTTAAGAACAGTATAAAAATGTGTGGCACTGATTATGAAGTATTCTGATGAAATCTGCTTAGGGCAGATGAAAGCTCAATCTGGTGGATTTTTGGTGTAATAAAGACTGAAGATTTGTTTGATCGAAGTCCGTTTTTGCTTTAGGCTTATAAATGCCCTAGGGCAGATAGCCTAGTATGAACCTATGAACCTATAAGATATTTCCATTGCTTTTTGATTCTGTTTTTATTATATTAATGTTTGTTGCATTTTAAACTTTCTTTTACTGTAAAGTTTTATTTATTTATTTTTTATATTGAAGTCTTAAAAGATGTTGGCTAGGGTCAGACAGGAAACTTTCCTTTCACATTCATTGGTTGAATAGGAACTAATGCTAGCAAATTAGTGGGAGTAGCTGAGAAACAGTTTTCTTCTTTAAAGGGACAATCCTAAAGATTTTTTGTTTTGATTCTGGTCTATGTTGATATGTTTAGTCTAGCTTTCTGAGCATGTCTCTGCTTTGGCTGTGGGAGGTTGGGAGAGGGGTGCTTCAGGAAGTTCCATGGCCTTAGTCAAATTCCATCTGAAATTGCAGTTGTACTTTTTCCAGTGACATAAATAAGGTCATTGATGTAAGTAAAAAGAATTGTCATATTTTGACCTCTGCTTCAAAAGGCAGTCTGGTCATTTTATTTAAATTTTATGGGATGGGTACCATAATTAAAACAGACTACAGGTAAAGAGAACCGTATTAAGTAATATTTATAGTTGTTCACTGGTCACTAATTATAGTAGTGACAGTCATGTGATAAGATGGATTTTTCAAAAATAATGTTAATGTAAGCTGCAAGTTTGGGGAGGGTCCTGTTATTGTTAGGTTGATAGGTGTTTAAAAAATTTGTCTGAAACATCTAAACATGACACTCATACCAGGATAAGAGGTATGACTAACTATGGTTTTTCCCATTATTGTAAGTACATCACAGTTGGTGTTGAATTTACGTTGAATCATAAGTTGATTAGAATGAAAAAAAGCATAACTGTCTTTCAAAAAATGTGGTTTATGCTGCACTTTGTCAAGTATGCGGGGCATACTATATTGGAAAAATGGAGCGGTTTTCAAACAACATATATAGGAGCATATTTATGATATAAAGAATAATAAGAACACTGATACATTGGCAAAACACATTATGACTACTCTTAAGCATCATTTTAAGCTTCTTATACTTCAGCAAATTACTCCTAATAGTAGAGGTGGAAGTCATCCTCTCCAATTGGAAGCAAGGGAGTGGCAACTTTATCTTATCGACTTCAGTGATTTGGGACTGAATGAGCATTGCTTGATAACATGTTTATTCAAACTGAAGGCTCTTGAAAGATAGACTTTAGCACTATTTAATGATTATATTTAATTGGTTTCTCTTGTAAATTGGGCCTTTTATGATATGTAGCGTTTGTATTTTTATATGTTTGTGTATGTATTATTTATTGTATTTAAGTTGTGTGTACGGTTTTATAGGAATATTCGTATCACTTTAAATTTTAGTGGTTTTTTAGATGTCATGTGATTTCTTTGGCAGGTTATTTAAACTTGGATGGGTAACTACTAATCACTTCTGAGGAAGTCCTGTATAATAAGGATGAAAGCGCTTAAGTGTTTTATTGTTTTTTTATTAAAGGTCACATTTATTTGTACTGCTGTCTGATACATCTTCATTCCTTAAGCTGTGGTGCTGTTTTGTGTAAGAAATTAATATTGTTAATTGCGTTCACTAGGGGGAATGAAAACAGAGCTGCATAAAGTAAACTGAAACCAGGAATATGATTGATGATAAGGGTACGTTTATTTAGGTCAGAATTTTAGAATCTGGGGTTGTCCATTTAAAATATTCAACTGCATTCCTCTTCAACTACATGAACTCTGACTTTAAAACTGACATTTGACTGCATTGATTTTTGTTTTGTTTTTCCACCCACCTTCCCAATTCTTATTGGGCTTTTAAACTTGTTGGCTTTTTAGCTGTCTACCTCTTTTGTAAATTAGAGTTTGCAAGCCCTCCCAGTGCTATTTCTACTGGACACTAATAGCTCAAACTGATATGGCACTCCTATTAGACTCTTAAAGCTTGAGTTACATTCTGTTTCATATAATCCAATTACAAGTGGTGCACACTACAATATTCAGAGTGTTAATTTGAATTTTGTATTTTTTTTTTTTGCATTTTCCTTGCTTTAACCAACAGTCAACTGTTTGCATTTTTAACTTGGTAATATCCCTAACAACAGTGAGAGAATTGTGAGTTGTTGCATGATGTTAGCTTTATTTATTTCATTTCTATTGCTTTTTTACTGTTTGTGTTTCACTTGGTCTGAGGGTCTTAGTCTTGTAATATCAATTAGAACAGTGAGAAAATTGTGAATTACTGTAGGACCTGGACTTATATATTACATTTCTACTGCATTTTTACTGCTGCTTTTTCTTGATCTGGGGGTTTGTAGTATCACTCAGAACAGTGAGAAAATTATGAATTGATGTAGGCTCTGGGACCAGTTTATTACATTTCTAATGCACATTTTTCTGCCTGCATTTTTTACTTGGTCTGGGGAACTTAGTCTAGTCTTGCAGTATCATTTACAGTTGTGAGAACATTGTGAATTGCTGCTGGATCTGAGCCCAATATATACTTATACTGCACTTATTTATTTGACATTTGTTAACCTGTGGTGGTCTGACTGTGTCTACAGAACACATTTTCAGCAGAGGCCTGGGGAGAAAAGGTCCAAATACAGTACAATACAAATACAGTATAATCCAATCCAGTACAAATTACATTAGACATTCTATACAAAAATATGTTGAAAGAACATAAACTATACTACAAGATATTACAATATATACTGCACATCCAGACGATTCTATAGAGTTAAAACATTACAGACAATAATAATCACTCTCACCATATACACAGCTTATGAGTAGATAGTGTCCAAAAATAGTATGTAGGTAGTGCAATGTATGACACTAACTGTAATAGTACATGAAAAACATAGAATGTTGGGTTCAGTTAGGAAAATAATAGCCAGAAGGTTAGTGATGCAGAAAGATAGTGAGAAAGTTACAAAGAATAGAGGCATTGCAGTCTGAGTAGTAGCTTAAGGATATGGTATAGAAACACAGAAGGAGTTTGGAGAGCCTTAGGATCTTGCAGAATATGAGGGAGTGAAATGTGACAGAAGAGGAGGATGAGGCTAGTGTGGAAGAAGAGGAAGAGCTAAGCATTAGGCAGGCTTTATGCAGGCGCAGAGCCATGTATTTTTGTGATGATTTTTTAAAGAGGCTTTGACATGGGTTAAGCCAGGCACAGACCTGGTAGCTAGAGGTAGTTCATTCCATAGTATAGAGACAGAGTATGAATACAGAGAGTACCCTGGTTTTCTTGTACGTTTTGAGATAGTTAAGAGATTTTGTCTTCTGATTGTAGGGATCGATTTGGTATGTAAGGTGAGACTAGATTGGCTAGTACAGTGCAGACAGTAGGCTTGAAAATAAGGTTGTGCAAGATGCATAGCTGAACAAAGGCAAGTTGGTTGGGGTGTTCAGGCCAGTTTAGTTCTGGTAGCAGTTTCCAGTGGTGTTTGTGGGATATTTAGAGTTTGTGCCAAACTTTGCAACTTTGTTGTAGCATTCTTCCATCTTGCTTAGGGTAGAAGTTTGTAAATTAGTTAGGATAGGAGAACCGTAAAGAAGGGAGGGAAGCAAAAATGTTTTTGCAGGGGTCAGTTTGGTTGCTGCAGTAAAGAAATGTTTGTTTATATATGAGTCCCAGTTTGTGATGCGTTTATTTTACATTTTGCTGTATATCGGGGATGAATGAAAGTTTATTGTCAGTGATAACTCCTAGAAGTTTGGTTTCCTGCACTATTTCTATGACAGTGTTGTCAGATGCAAGGATGTTGAAATGATCAGTGACAGGAGAGGTGTTTTATTTTTTTTACTTTTACAGTTTATTGATTGGATTCCTCTCTAACTCACCTGTTAAAACCTGTGCTGATCTATGCAACAGTGGTTTACATTGTCTTGTATAGACAAAGGCACTTAAAGTTATAATTTTCCATATAAAATTTCATCTAGTATTTTCTCAAGTATCTAGCTGAGTGTAGAATAGCTAGTTTACCCATTGAGAAGCATTACCCCAAGATTATTGTTTTACATCAATCCTAGACCGCTCCTCTCAGGCTAAAAACTCCAAACCTCAATTGCACTACCTCTTGTAGATTATACAAAAGAGGCTCCACAGCCATGGATATGCACTTTCCTACTGTCTCAGCAACCACTCTGGTAGGAATGGTCACCCTGAGATGATGTTGCAGTTATCTCATGTTTACTGACAACCACATTTTTCTTAAGCAGACTGACTCAGCATGGGAGAGGTATAATTATACTATATCTTTTAGACAAAGCTGTTGCATACAGACACTGATATCTCCAAAGTGGTTAAAAAAATCAGAAAAAAACAAATTCACAAATTCTGATGATGCTAAATAAACATTATTTTAATTAGCCAAGTGACAAAGCTTTCAGATAAAAATCTTTCTCCAGTGTTTCCCAATTGTAGTCAAACAATTCATTATATAACATTTCAATGTAATCATATGACACAGCTAGCCTATCACAAAAAATAACAATCAGTAAACTTTTAAAATATAACAATATCGTTTAAAAATACATTAATATAATATGATACAGTCATCATTAAAATCATTAATGTTAATTGAGATTTATCTGTTTAAATTTAAGAACTGGTTTGAGACTCACACTAATATTAATTACTGGCCATATATTGACTTTTAATCTAATGATCCATCTATATTTGATCATCTCTAGTTTATTATTCAGGTCGCTACCTCTTATACTGTTAGTCAGTCTCAATAAACTTGAACTTAAAATCACATTTAGAACCATTATCAATCATATGCTTAGCTAGTGCACTAGTTTGAACAGATCTCTTCATTTCAGAGTGATGCTCTATAATGCGTTCTTTAGTTTTCTTGCAGACTTACTACCTAAAAATTTGAACACTGCACATAGCCAAATAAATAATATTAATAGTATTTCAGGTTGCTGAACATTTAAATATGAATCTCTCACCTTTTTCCTGGATGTACACATTCATTATCTGAGCAAATACTGCTATAAAAAGAACAATTATGACATGGAAACTTGCCAAATGTATTACTAAAAGTCTTTCTTCTTGTAGATTTCATATCTTAATAACATAGTCAATTTGTCAGAACAGCAAAACAACCAGTAAATCTGCCATAATCCTTAATAAACTTTGCAGGATGTGCTGAATGTCAAAAATGAAGTTAAAAACATCCACGGTTTAGTGCTTTTGTCTTTACTACAGAGATATTATCAGAACTGTGACTGAAAAACACACACAGCCATTTTGTAACATATAGCAGGATAGACACACCTCTTGGAATCAACCAGCTTCTGTAGACATCAGTGCAAATCAGGAAATCAAGATAAACACGGTGAAAAATCATATAAATACACATTTTACACTTGAACCAACAGTTAAAATAAAATAAAATAAAATGTTAACAAAAGTACATCATAATCCACTGTCTCTCCATTTTAATTCACTACTAATTGAAATATTGGCATTCAAGCCAGGTAAAGTGGTAGCATCCAGCTTCAACTGCCAGAACATTTCCCATTGAAGTAGATTATTCTGCCAGGTACCTGCATATTGAAGAACCTGCATTTGTTCAAGAACCAAACAATTTAACTTAATAAAGTCAGCACACCCGATGGACTGTCTGGCCAGTGCACTTTTCTGATCTTTACATTGAATATGCTGATAAATAAACTTTCTCAAAGCATTTTTAGTTTTTCCCACATAGAAAGAGGGGCAAGATGAGCATGTAGCCATATATACCACTCTTTTTGAAAAACAATTTAAAAAGCCATACTGTCCAGTAATGTCCAAGTGACTTAAAAGGGTGCCATTGTAGCATGTGTTTAAATAAGGACACTGATGACCGTGCCCACATTTCCTAGTAGTTAGTATTATCTTAGAAGGATCACTGGCCTTGTCCAACAGAGATTTAATGTTGGACTTGTTTTTGTAAGTGAAAGATGGCAACAGCAGAAAAAGATGTGTAATATTCTCATCACATTGTAGTGTACACCAATTCTTACGCATAGTCTTTTCAATGTTTTTAACATCTAAGGTGTAATACAGAACCATGTTAAGATGCCCATCAAAGCTTGTGGAATTGTCTTTCTTGTCTATCTGATTCAACCCACTTTTAGTGATAGGAGTGTATTTGTTGTTTCTCTCAATTCATATCTCATTCCTAATGGAATCAAGGAGTGCTGCTCAGTATCCATGATCCAGAAACATCGATCTTAAAAAGTTGAATTGTTCAAGACAAGCTGCATCATCGCATGTCCAACTTGATGTTCTAATAAACTGACTTTTGACCACCTCCATCTTTTACTGGAGGGGGTTGCAACTAGTAAAAAAGAGAAAAATATTGTAGTAAGTGGGCTTCCTGAATATTCTTTTACTGAATTCATCATTTAGTCCTTCCCTAATATCAGGTCAGTGTCCAGATAATTAATCTGGTCATGTTTGCAGAAGAATATAAACTTGAGAAAATTGGTACTTTTTTGCAACTGCGAAATAAAAACTTCATCAACAGTTCCATCCCGAATGATGAGCAAATCATATGAGTATCTGAAATAACCAGAACATTTTTGAAACAGGGGGAGTTTAAAAAGTAAATCAAGTTCCCATCTTAAAAGGACAGCATTAGCAAACATGAGGCTGCATGCAACCCCCCATGGCCACTCCAAGAGTCTGCTTGAAAAATTCTCCCTCATACATCTAGAAGTTGTTAGGTAACACCAAGTCCAGGAACTCAGTAACCAAATCATTGTGTGGATCTATGTCTTGCCTTCAGAGCTATGAAATATCCAACTCTTTTTGATCACATATTTCTTTAGAATATAACTATTCCTTCATATACTTGGTGAAAGGAACTAAACCTTCATCAGTAGATGAAAAGGTCATACTGACATGATAGACATATATCACAACTTATTTCACATATCCCCTCACTGGAACAAAGTTCCATTACCCATCATGCTAGGTAAATTTCTTTGCAACACAAATGTTTCCTCATATGTTCATTTAAAAGAACTAAGCCTTCATCAACAGATAAACAAAGCATGTTGGCATGGTAGATTCCTATCCTGATATGTGATCCACCTAAGGAACAAGGTAGGTAGGCCTAGACAATTGGATGGGCAGTTTGAAATTCCGATCCCTAGTGTTTGCTATGTTGACCTTGTTGAGGCTGGAGAGAACTTTTGCATATAGTTTATTGGGTATTCTTGCAAGTCAGTTTATAACATTTCTGGTGTCAGTAGAAAGGGAATTTCAGTTATGAGCTGCAATGTTTGAGAAGATTTTTTTTCAACCATTGGCAGGATGAATAGCAGTCTGTGAAATGACAGAGTATTGACATTCTGAGTTATTAACAAGTATGGTGATGATTTAGTAATGATACGGATGGATGGCTGGATGGACTGTTTTTTAGAGTGGGGCAATAAATGTTAAACATAAATTTAAAGTTTGGAGTATTTAATAACAGATTGGATCATGTTGTTATAAGCTGGCCTTTTCAAGAGTACAGCTGTGGTATCTGAATCCAGGAGAAATATTATTAAATGTACATGGTATGCCGACTAGTTTGAAGCAAGTGAGTAATTCAGATGGAATTTTGGTTTGTAAATGGAAGTGCATACTCTAATCTTCATCTGAATACATTTTGGGAAGGGCTTTTCCAGCCTCGGGTATAAAGGGGTGCAGACCGCACTTAACTGCATATTAACTTTATTGACAGTTCTTTTAGTATGATACCTAAAAGTGGTGGAAAGGTCAATACAGATATGGAGATATTTATTTTCAAAACTGTAATGCCAAGCCAGTGTGTCCACCCTTGAAATCAAGTCTACAAATGAGGCAGCAAACTTACACCATTAGTTAATGAAAAAATATCTCACTTGTAAGACTACATTTTAAAATCACTCTTGGTGAACAGACCTCTAAAATATACCCATCTGTATGGAATGGTCTCCCTCCTGAAGTGAAGCAACAAAGAACTATGCAGCTCTTCAAATTAAACCTAAAAGAACACATAGCAAAGTAAACAGGCTGTTCCTGGTTAATGGTTAACCTTTACCTCCCAAGTGTCACCACCAACAGACACTCTGCATTATTTGATACTATGTACATTGTTTGTCATTTCCAAATTCATTGATCAACTTGGTAATTTGTTAAAAATGTGTATTACTTTTTTGTTCTTTTTTCAGTCTTTGTACTTGTTTCACTGTGAATGCTTCCATGTCCTATTGCGTTCCAAATTTACTTTGTGTACTCCATGCTAGATATAAAGACCAATTTCCCACTTGGCCTGATTCATTGTTGAAAACTATCTGTTGACCCCTCATCTTACCCAGCTATCCTATTGCAATCAATTAGTCAATAAATAATATTAAGCCTGACTAACCTTTGATTTTGTAAGTGATAAGATGATCAAGGGGCATCACTTTTTTAACTTGTGGTGTGCTGACTACATAGCTTTAGAATGATGTAAAGTTTTTCTGCCTAACACATTTTGTTTGCTAAGAAGAAGTTGGTAATTAGCACCTTTCAAAGTGTCTGTTATAGCTCTAAAAAGGGCTACAGTTACCATACTTTTCTCTATAGTTGAATATATTTTGTTGGCTATGTCAATTTCAAAACCAGAGCTATGACTATGTTAGGAGGTTATCTTCCTATGACTATAGAGTAGAATTAGATTATTTTTTTTGAAAAGATTTGCTTTGTGGCACAGATTTGAGATAGGTTAAAAGTCCTGTCAGCATGAAAAGAAGGCTGTTTAGTCTAGTGAGATAATTAAAGATAATTAAAGACTGTTTAAATTATTTACTGTCTGAATCTGAGGTTAGAAAGAGAGGTTAAATACATTTGCCAAAGATTTTGTAACAGGAATTGCAGCCATATTAAAAAAATGTGTGTATACTCTAGTGAATATGATTCATTTTCTGTTTTTTTTTTCAAGTTTTTTTTGGCCTGCCTTAGATGTAACATATCAGAAGTAGAAATGGGCAAAGAGAGAAGATATAATGTTAGGATGCTATATATTTATGGTGAGGTCAGCAGGGATGGAGATAACCTGGGGAATTGGTCAAATTGTTTACATTTTTGTAGATTTATCTTATTTTTAAGGAGGAAGTAAGGACAGCTATGAAGTGGATGAAGAATGGCTGTTGTTCTACATTACATGCCTGTGGCAGCATGGAAGTCTTTAGGAGAGATGGCAGTGTGGTTTTTAACCAGATTGTTTAATGAAATCTTGGAAAGTGAGAGGATACTTGAGGAGTGGAGAAGAAGTATATTGGTACTGATTTTTAAGAATAAGGGTGATGTGTAGAGCTGTAGTAACTACAGAGGGATAAAATTGATCAGTCACAGCATGAAGTTCTGTGAAAGAGTAGTGGAAGCTAGATTAAGAATGGAGGTGATAATTAATGAGCAACAGTATGGTTAGATTGTTTAATGAAATTTTGGAAAGTCAGAGGATGCCTGAGGAGTGGAGAAAAAGTGTTTTGGTACCTATCTTTAAGAATAAGGGTGATGTGCAGAGCTGCAGTAACCACAGAGGGATAAAACTGATCAGTCACAGCTTGAAGTTATGGGAAAGAGTAGTGGAAGCTAGGTTAAGAAGGGAGGTGATGATTACTGATCAGCAGTATGGTTTCATGCCAGGAAAGAGCACTACAGATGCAATGTTTGCTCTGAGAGTGTTGCTGGAGAAATACAGAGAAGGTCAGAAGGAGTTGCACTGTGTCTTTGTGGACTTAGAGAAAGCATATGACAGGGTGCCTAGAGAGGAGTTGTGGTATTGTATGAGGAAGTTGGGAGTGGCAGAGAAGTATGTAAGAGTGGTACAGGATATGTACGAGGGTAGTGTGACATTGGTGAGGACTGCGGTGGGAGTGACAGATACATTTAAGGTGGAGGTGGGATTACATCAAGGATCAGCTCTGAGCCCTTTCTTATTTGCAGTAGTGATGGATAGGTTGACAGATGAGATCAGACAGGAGGCCCCGTGGACTATGATGTTTGCAGATGACATTGTGATATGTAGTGAGAGTAGGGACCAGGTTGAGGAGAACCTGGAGAGGTGGAGATATGATTTAGAGAGGAGAGAAATGAAGGTCAGCAGGGCTAAAACAGAATATATGTGTGTAAATGTGAGGGAGGGTAGAGGAATGGTGAGGATGCAGGGAGTAGAGTTGGTAAAGGTGGATGAGTTTAAGTACTTGGGAGCAACAGTTCAGAGTAATGGTGATTGTGGAAGAGAGGTGAAGAAGAGAGTACAGGCAGGGTGGAATGGGTGGAGAAGAGTGTCAGGAGTGATTTGTGACAGACAGGTACCAGTAAGAGTGAAAGGGAAGGTCTACAAGAGGGTAGTGAGACCAGCTATGTTATATGGGTTGGAGACGGTGGCATTGACAAAAAGGCAGGAGTCAGAGCTGGATGTGGCAGAGTTAAAGATGTTAAGATTTGCACTGGGTGTGACTAGGATGGACAGGATTAGGAATCAGTATATTAGAGGGTCAGCTCAGGTTGGACAGTTTGGAGACAAAGCAAGAGAGGCGAGATTGCGTTGGTTTGGACATGTGCTAAGGAGGGATCTGGGTATATTGGGAAAAGGATGCTAAGGGTGGAACTGCCAGGTAAGAGGAAAAGAGGAAGGCCTAAGATAAGGTTTATGGATGTGGTGAGAGAGGACATGCAGGCGGTTGGTGTGAAAGAGCATGATGCAGAGGACAGGAAGAAATGGAAACAGAAGATCCACTGTGGTGACCCCTAATGGGAACAGCCAAAAGAAGATGATGATGAGTATGGTTTCATGCCAGGAAAGAGCACTACAAATGTGATGTTTACTCTGAGGGTGTTGATGAAGAAGTATAGAGAATGTCAATAGGAGGTGCACTGTGTCTGACAGGGTGCCTAGACAGGAGCTGTGGTATTGTATGAGGAGGTTAAAAGTGGCAGAGACGTATGTAAGAGTGGTACAGGATATGTGTAAGAGCAATGTGACAGTGGTGAGGTCTGTGGTAGGAGTGATGTATGTGTTCAAGGTGGAGGTGGAATTACATTAAGGATCAGTTCTGAGCCCTTTCTTATTTGCAATAGTGATGGACAGGTTGACAGATGAGATCAGATAGGAGTACCTGTTGACCATGATGTTTGTGCATGATATTGTGATTAGTACTGAGAGAAGGGAACAGGGTGAGGAGACCCTGGAGAGGTGGAGATATTCTCTAGAAAGGAGATGAATGAAGGTCAGTGGACTAAGACAGAATACATGTGTGTGAATGGTGGGGGTGTCAGAGGAATGGTGAGGATGCAGGGAGTAGAGTTGGTGAAGGTGGAGGAGTTTAAATACCTGGGATCAACAGCTCAGAGTAATAGTGAGTGTGGAAGAGAGGTGAAGAAGAGAGTGCAGGCAGGGTGGAGTGAGTAGAGAAGGGTTTCAGGGGTGATTTGTGACAGGCAGGTACCAGTAAGAGTAAAAGGGAAGGTCTACAAGATGGTAGTGATACCAGCTATGTTATATGGGTTGGAGACAGTGGCACTGATAAAAAGGCAGGAGTCAGACCTGGAGGTGGCAGAATTAAGGATGTTAAAATTTGCATTGAATGTGACAAGGATGCACAGGATTAGAAATGAGTATATTACAGGGTCAGCTCAGGTTGGACAGTTTGGAGACAAAACCAGAGAGGTGAGATTGCAATAATTTAGACATGTGCTGAGGAGGGCTGCTAGGTTTATTGGGGGAAGGGTGATAAGGATGGAGTTGCCAGGTAAGAGGAAAAGAGAAAGGCCTAAGATAAGGTTTATGGATGTGGTGAGAGAGGACATGCAAGTGGTTGGTATGACAGAGCAAGATGCAAAAGACAGGAAGAAATGGAAACTGATGATCCACTGTGGTGACCCCTAATGAGAGCAGCCAAAAGAAAAAGAAGAAGAAGAAGAGATCTTATTTTTAAGGCTGAGCTTAAGTTTTGTTATTATCAAAATATCTAATCAAATGCATAACCTTCCAAAATGCTAAGGATGAGAAGTCATGGCTACCTTGTTTCTATGGTATGAGGATTCAAACTGCTTAATTTGCAGTGCTAAGAATCCATTAACTGATATCACCAATGCTGATACTTTCCGTAAAATTTAGAGGTCTTTTTTCAGGATGGGCATGCCCCCTTGCATCCCCACCCGTCCTGTTTATATATACCTAGTAAAAGACATTGCACAGCAGTGATGGAAAGAGAAAATCTCCATCGTCACTGAATGCTCTTTCAGTGAGTTTACTTCCAAATACTAGAATGTGCAAAAATGGCTGTTAATAGGCTGATACCCTCCATTTTGTTTCAAGTTAAAACTTCTTTCTTATTGTGATAAAGCTTTATCCAGAAAGTTAGGTAAAGAAGTTTATGTTAATATGTTTGACTTAAATATGTTTGACAAAGGTAGCACATTTTATAAATGCAATACCAATAGGTTGTTTTAATAAAGATATTCTTTGTAGTTTGATAGTGACTTAAGGAAATAGACAGAGAGTAGAGGTGAATGGTTAAATAGCAGGCTGATATGAGAAATGAGGCTGTTCTAAGAAAGGGATGTAGGTTGTAGATGAAGAAAAGGATCTATAAAGGAAATGATTTACTGCTTTCTGGGGAAATGTTTTCTGATTAAATGATTTTCATTTTATTATTTGGAATGTGACTACAAGACACTGTGTTAAACTGAAGGCCATATGTAAGGATATTCTGTGAAAAAATAGTTGGGTGTTCTCGTTGTATTACTTATATTATGCTAAAGACTGCAGCTATGCATTCAGTTTTTCAATCTCATAATATAGAAAGGTATCCACGAATGATTATTATCCTTATTTGACTAGAGTAGTCCCACTAGGCTGGTAGCTCCTTTTTAGGGGAG
>NC_056743.1:78899164-78954164 GCF_019279795.1 Protopterus annectens
TGCTTCCACTGGTAAAGGTCATAGTGCGGTATGTCAGACAAGTAAATGTATCTCCTGCAGAGCATGGAAGGCTCTTTTAAGGATGTAGTCTAACATTACCCTTACAACGTCATGTTTAGGAACACATATGCACATGTTTTTTATATGGTAAGGAACACAGGCAACCATTTATTTAGAATAATGCATCTTTTAAAAAGTCATGGTCTGGAACACACATGTACAGTATTTCATTGGTTATAGACAACCACTTATCTTGAAAAGACAAAGACACATCTCGCGGGCACAGTTGAGTGATAGAAAATATAGTAATGAATATTAACCAATAAAGCATCAGTCTGTCAAGACTAAAGTACATTAGTAGTAAAAGGCACATAATAGGAATCTGGTGTGAGAAATACATTTAAATTTAAAAGATGATAGAATGCTACATTTAACTCCTTTTTTCCTGTCTGCTATTACCCTTTCTGTGTTACCACCTTTGCAGTGTCTTCTAACAGATCATTGGCCCTGTTACGTTATAGCCATACCCTGCTCTAAGAAATGTGTTATAAAGTATTAAAAATGTCACAGTCCATGGAAATGCTCATGATGTGCTTATGAGCAAGCAGTCTGACAGACTTTAGGATGGGGCTACAAACTGTTGTCAGGTAATTTCAGCTGATTCCTTAATAGTAAGGATAATGTAGTAGATTAATAGTTAAGATCTCTCTTAACATGAAAGTCAAAGGTTCGATTCTAACAACTTACTCATTTATGTGAGTTCTGCATTTTTTGGGGGAGGGGCTATTCCAGTTCACTCCTCCTTCTAGGAGCGTACACTGACTGAATGGCTCTAGAAACTGTCCATACACATACTATATTTATCTTTTCTATTTAGGTGTAGGTCTTGGCTGAAAAGGGTCCACAACTGACCAATTTATTTACCTGGTTGAAAATGAGAAAATTAAATTAAAATTAAAACATGCGGATTGCTTTATTGAATTATATTCTACCTCTTGAAATGTACTTGCTTTTCTCAGTACTTATTTTATGAAAGAGTATAGAACAGCACTGAAAACAAAGCATGTTTACAGTAAATCTAACAGATGATCTGATGAATCCTAAGGTGATGATATGTACAGTATGATTCTTCTGTTAAACTCTGAACCCGTTTGTTTTTGCAGTGAAAATAAAGCACAAATATTGCCAGAAAAAGAAAATCTTCCAGCACATGTTAACAAAAAAAAAAATGCAGTAAGGCAAGGTTAGTATCTCTGGATTAGCAACCAGTGGTGGTCTTGACTGCCAATTTATGAACGGAGGACGGTAATGTGTATTCCATTTATAGAGGAATTACACTCCTCACTCTCCCTGGAAAACTTTCAGCAGGGTGATGGAAATGAGGGTCTTTGTACTATCTATCCTTGCTGTGAAACAGTGCATCAAATGCTTGCCTTTGCACTGTTCCATGCCATTCAGTTCTTGTATTTTGCTGACTGATAGCTGTCTCTACATTCTTGGGTTTCAGTGAAACCTCAAAGATCGGCATTGTCTGCCCTCCTTTATATCATTTGCATAAACAGAATGAGAACGTCAAGATGTAGCCAGTATTGTTTGCAGATATTGTCTTAGTATTGGCCTGAAATGACTGTGATGTGCTGATGTGAGAATTTGCCACATAAGTTTGCATTTCTCTAGTCTTAATTCCCATGGTCCCCCCCCTTAGATTAGGCTCCACTTTTTGTATTACTACAAAGGTAAACTTATGTGTTGGATTTTCAGCTATATGCACATCAGCACATACACCCCCTAGTTTGAATGAATATGCTTCTGTAAAATGCATATTGAAACTAAAAGCACCTAACACATAAAATGCAGGTTCTATTTTTTATATACATTTTTATACACATTTTTAAACAGATTTAGTATTATTAATTTAACAGTTTTTATTAAGGTTATTATACTAGTATAGGCTATGCACATACATAAACTGATTTTAACTGATTTTTTACTGCCACAGTTAGGTATTTGTAAAAGAGATGAGATGCACGAAACTCCTCCGTCCCTCGAGAACACCAAAATAAAAGTCCAAGTCACCAAAATGTAAAACGAACAAAATTTATTAGGTTTAAGCTTCTCCCAAGCTTTTCGTGGGTTATAATACACCAACTTCCTCAGAAACTCCTAAGAGAAATAAAAGCGGAAACGTCACTCGATCACTACCCTTTAAATACTCGCACATCTTATCTATAGAAGAATATACAAAATATCATTGAATACATATAAAAACTCCTCAAAAACATGTTACTTATTTGGTGAGCCAGCATGTTGTTAAATTTAATGAATGTAAATAATGGAATTTTAATGTCACATCATGCAATGAAGGCAATAAATCAGAATAAAAGTAAAAGCGAAAATAAACCATCAATATCCCTGGGTACTTTACTCATCTGATGCTACTACCGACTACAAAACAACTGCTACCGAAAGCTACTGTACAATCAATTAAAAACTATCCTATTTGTTATTGTATGTATATTTATGATTAAAACTATTATTGTATTGTAACCGACAAAAAGCTTGGGAGAAGCTTAAACCTAATAAATTTTGTTCGTTTTACATTTTGGCGACTTGGAGTTTTATTTTGGTGTTCTTGAGGGATGGAGGAACTTTGTGCATCTCATCTCTTTTACAGTGTGTCTACATTTCCTTGGTTTGTCGACATTTAGGTATTTATTTATTTTTGTAACATATGAATTAATACATTGTTTATGTATAGGATGATAGTAAGAGTCCGCTCGAGGTGGCTATGAGTTTTTTAGATTGAGTATAAACACACCTATAATTTTGTAGTGTTTAGGATTTTATGAATTTATATTTTTATGATTGAACAATATTGTTTTATCTATTATGGTGTTTTAATAATGTGTTAGATTATTTTCCCATACTGCTTCTTTGTTTGGAAGCATGGGCACTTTAAAATATGAAGTAGTTTTAACCTATTGTTGAATTAATGAATTAATGATTTAATTGTTTATTTGAATTTGAATTTGAGTATAAAATTAAGTTTTTTAAGTTGTTGAGTTGTCTGATGAAGTTGGGCATGTGCCTCAATGAAAGTGTTTACAATAAATAGTTTTTTTTTTGTGAAGTAAAGCAGCCAGCTCGCTTTTTTTGTTTATCAAGTTTGTAGTATGAACAGTTAAAGTTGAGGTAGGTCCCTGGGCAGACCAAGGGCACTTTGTAGAGCTTATATACCTCAGCCACTCTAGGAATTACCAGACATTCATCAGGAAGAATTGGAAACTCTTGCTGGGGATAAGTAAGTCTTGAGATCTCCTGCTCAATTTACAACCATCATGGCCCTCACTGGAATACGTGTTTAAGAAGATGGATGGATACATTATTTTTGTTTTAAATTTCATTGACTAAAAAGTGAACTTGCAGGTGTATTTAAGGTATCAAGGAAAATTTATATATATATATATATATATATATATATATATATATATATATATATACGTACATATATATTTATTAGCTTCAACACTTTCAAAGTGATTGAAAAAACAAAAGCTGTTACAGTTGACCAAAAATCAGCTAATTGCATGTAACTGCTCTTTTAAGTATGAGATTGTAGTACAGTGGGGATCAGGGAATAGACTCAACCCATTGTAGAGCAATCTAAGAGTTGACACTAATAATTAGCAGAGAGAGTGGGGATGCAGGAGAAATTACCCTCTGTAAAAAATAGATCTATTTATTTTTTTTATGAATCTGTGTGATTTGAAATGTTTTAGTGTATGACAGCCATTCAATGTTTTGATTCTTCAAATATCTGTCATAGACTTATTTTATATATATATATATATATATATATATGGGTCTACCTGATTACGCCGAAAGCTGAGAAGAACAACAATGAGATAACTGACACTGGAAGATCCACAACGGAGAAGACTGACAGTTGAAAATCCTGACGCTGAGAACACCGACATGTTAAGGTAAGTGTGTGGTAGGGACAGACGTTAGGGTCAGGGTGTGGGTAAGGTAATTGTGTGATAGTGACGGATGTTAGGGTGCGGGTCAGGTAAGTGTGCAATAGTGACGGACTTTAGGTTTAGGGGCGGGTTAAGTGAGTTAGCGTTAGGGTGCGGGTAAGGTAACTGTGCGATAGTGACAGACTTAAGGGTTAGGGGCGGATTAAGTGAGTTAGGGTTAGGGTGCGGGTAAGGTAAGTGTGTGATAGTGACGGACCTTAGGGTTTGGGTTTGGGTTAAGGTTAGTGCATAGATAGTTGTGTATGTAAGATTTAGTGTTGGTTTGTAAGGTGTTTGATGTGCTTGTGTTGTGTGTGTGTTTTTCAGAAAAAGTATTTGTTTTGTTGATTGTCAGGATTGTGGTTTGTCGGGCATGTGAAGTTTCATGTTTTTGAACATTCGGTTTTGTGGTGTCGGTTATTTCTTTGTCGGTGTTTTGGCGTGTCGGCGTTATCAGGTAGACCCATATATATATATATATATATATATATATATATATATATATATATATATGTATGGGTTCCTATCACATCATCGAACTGTGTAATCACCGACACTCACCTCTTCGACACCAATCCATCGACGTCCATATCATCGACAATTCCGGTAAGCGATCTTCCCCCTCACAGGACCCATGGTAGCGCTTCTTCCTGTGTTACACCGATCAGGGTTTACGTGATTCCATACAATTTACCTTGAAAGCGCTACCATGGGTCCTGTGAGGGGGAAGATCACTTACCGGAGTTGTCGATGATATGGACATCGATGGATTGGTGTCGAAGAGGTGAGTGTCGGTGATTACACAGTTCGATGATGTGATAGGAACCCATATATATATATATATATATATATATATATATATATATATATATATATATATATATATATATATATATATATATATACACATATACATGCACACATACATACATGAATTGTTGAAGGAGTGTACTTCTTATTTGCACTTGTGAATAAAAAGTTATCACACATATTATGAAAAGAAGTGCGCCAATTACTTCAAGAAATAGGCAGCCATGAAAAGTGGTGTTAAGCAGGACAGATAGACTTGGCCAGCAATGAAGAAACCTTGTTTACTCTTAAAGCTGGTACTACATTCATGATCTAATTGTGTTTCCTCAAAGCAGAAGCAAACAGAACGATTGACATTTGAATTATTCTTTGGGCCTGATATGGACTGCTGTAGCATTGCTCACTGACACATTTGATTAAGCATTAAGAAATCAGTGATAGTAATCGACCTTAATGCTTCACAGGTAATAGTGACAGAATGACTTCACACGAAAACATACCTCTCCTCCATCCCTGATTCTGTCGAATATCTATGATATTGCCTCATATTTTTCCTAGTGTCTAAAAAAATGTATTTAAACAATAACCAATGACTTGGTATGGTATATTGAAGATTTACCCACAGTTGGCATGGTTTAATCACGAGGGCGAAGCCCGAGTGATTAAATAAAGCCAACCATGGGTAAATTTCAATATACCACAACCACGGAGTAGGTTATTGCTATTATACAATGACATTATTTAAAAAAAGAAACTTACTTTTCTTAAATAACGTGTTTGTATAACGGCGCATTACTGTTCTTCCGCCAGTGGTGGTTTTCTGCTTCCTTGTGTTGATGTACTGTGCATGCGTATGGGACTTGCATTCCTACACATACCCAGTACAGCAATCCTTTGAAACGGAAGCAACAGAGAAAAGAAAGTCTCCGTTGCTCCGTTTTTTTCCTTTTTTTTTTTTTTATTTATTAAAAAAAGAAAAAAGGTTTTGGACACTTTATACCAACAGAAAAAAGTCCAGGCGACGAGACTTTTTTCCGATGGTTTATTGTGGGATTTACAATGGGCACGCTGGCCAATCAGCATGCACATTTTGAAATATTAATGGGGGGGTCATTGTATAATTTCTCTTAGGTCACTGAGTATTAAATTCAGTCTATAAAGAGAGACATAATTTCATACTCAGGCAAAACCTGTGTTCTGTTAAAATTGTAAGTAAATCAGAGTAATATTTAATAATTGTTCCTAATATTTGTTCTTTCACCATTATTTTTGGCCTTGCCCAGAATTCTTGAGTAAAGTTGTTGTGAGGTAGCAGGAAATGCACTGTGGAGACATTTTACCAATGACTTCCATTTTGTTTCTGGATATTAAGGTAAAAGCACAGATCCTTCAACACCAGAAGAAATAAAATGGGATGGCTCTGGCAAATTAAGGATTGTGGCAGTTAATGGCATTTGGACTTGAACCTGAATACAAACAAGGAAAAGTGCTATGATAATTAGAAAAGTTTCAGCTGACTTCATTTTTAAACTGATAAAAACAAGTGTTCATTTTTTCATCAGATGAACTCCAGGTTTTCCAATGTCACTTGCTGTCATCAGAATTCTGGTATGATTGTGTCATCCGACCTGGCTTACGTGGAATAATCCATTATATATGGGAATACTCATATGGCTTTTTATGTATATAAAAAAAGCTTTTCAGTTAAGAATAAGTATAGCTGCCGTGAGATTTTCTGTTACATGTTGATTCATTATTTAGGAGGTGAATGAAGTAGGAGCCATCTGCTGAAAAGATCCATGAAATGTTCTGCCTGGGGAAATAAATGTATGCATCTGATGTCACAGAACAGCTGCAAGTCTGCTTTTATCAGCTTTAGAAAGTAACCGATGTTTCTGACCAGCTACCTGCACAATAGCTTAGTATGACTTTAGTATAAAAGATGCAAGAGCACTGTGCACCTCTCTTTTGTATACAAGGTATATAGTTATTTACTTTTACCACGTATTTTACTAAGGAAAACTAATATAACAATGAAGCAGATATGAAGTTATCACTTACACAGTCATTTCCCTAGGCACTGTCATATTCAGATAAATTCAAAATATTGCAAATGGCATAAAATCTAAAAGCCATGCTGTGGAATTATTTAATATCCACTTAACATTTTCATAACCCCTTGCAAAATATTTGTGTCATTGCTAGCTGACAGCTAGCTTTAATTTGCAATGGTGATTTGCTGTGTTTGCAAATACCCATCCAGTTCACATGCCTGAACTTGTTTATTTACTTTGTCTTCTAGAACAGTATTAACCATTATATCAGACATCGAGAATACTATTATACCAATCTTAAACTCCATGAAACATTCCTTTTAGCAGTCATGTGATGACAGGGTCTATGTTATAACAACGAACACTCAAAAGAGCGAACACTGTTATATCGACCACAAAAGAACGAAAAGAAAAAAGAGCAAACAGTCAGAACAGCTAATTTTTTTCCCAGGGAAAAAATTTGCTGTTCCCAAAAAAAAAAAAAAAAATACACTAAACACTATTTTAAGTGGGGGGCTGTGCCCCCACACCCCCTCTACTTAAATATACCAAAACCAAGATTGCACTACAGTGCCGAAAACGGAAAAGTGATGGAAGCGGCCAAGCGACTTTCCCAGGGAAACAATTTGCTTAAAAGCCACTTCGTCATTTTGCATTTTCATCATTTAGAGTTCAACGAAGATGCATTTGACATAGTGCGTCTTCCTTCTTCTGACAGGAACCCTGATGATATTCTATATCATGTTTCATCAGCTTGTTTCCATTCAGTGTTATGTTAAATTTTATAATCTCATTTCTTCTGTAATAATTTTTTCTATAGTCATTCATTTCTTACAAGATACTGTCATGTCAGTTTCATATCCATTCTATCCTTTTTTTTCCCCTCATCTAACAAATTTGCATTCTTAATATGTTCTCAAATGACTTGCAATTTAGTCCCTGTTGGCATACTTCTCAGCTTCTTATCACAACAAATCTGGACAAAGGTAAAAATTATGGGGCGACAACGGCCCAAAATAGGGACATATTTTAAATATTACTCTTACAAACTTAGAAAGTTGCTAGAATGATAGACATTGCACTGCCATGCATTTTCTAAAGAATGTGAAGTTTGAAACTTAAATGCTAGTCATTATTTCAAGACTTCAATACTCAATTATTTTTGAGAAAACCACAAATTTTACGAAGAACAGACCAATAATATGAGGCAAAAATCTGAACATTCTGCACAAGTCTCAACAGTTGACAGGTGTGCCTGTTGGAGAAATATCAAAGTGTCTGAGAGTAATGATGCCAAAAAAATGATGTGGAATAAATAAAAATAAAAATAAAAAAAAAACACCAGTGGTGAAAATATTAAAGAGTTTTTTTTAATTTTCTCCAAGCAATAGTGACCTTAGATTTCGTTATATATGAATATGGGGTACAAGAACAGAGCCTCAAGTGATAGAGTTTCTGGTGGGCTTTGACCCTACAGGCAATGATTTTGCCCATAGTACTGTACATTTCATTGTCAGCTGTTAGTTATTGACTCCTGATTCCATTTTACTGATATTTAATTTCTCTCATTTTTTCCTGTTGATAAACTTATTGCAAGATCATCTCTCAAACATATCCTGTGTTCACCCATTGGGGTTTTCCTCCTTTCCCAAGAGTTAGATGACTGTGGAGTTCATAGGTTCATAGGTTCATAGGTTCATACTAGGCTATCTGCCCGAGGGGATTTATAAGCCTAGCCCATAGTTTTGTGGCTTACGCCACCCCTTTTGTATGGGGAACTATACCCATTATTTTGCTGTGCCTCTGTCTAGCAGTGACACTGAGGTAATCCCTGGAGTATATCTGCGATCTCCCATCCATTGGTCAAGATTTCTCTTGAACAAGGTCAGCGAGGTGCTCTGCCTCACATATACCGGGATTTTGTTCCACAGCATAGGGAGTCTTTGGGTGATGAATCTATCCCTCCAGCACGTCCTATTAATAGCCGTGTCGAGGTTTAAGTCTCCTGCCCTTGTGGCTCTGACGGATCTAGATTTTTTGAGGTGAAGCATATTCATCAAATCTGGGTTTGACATGGCCTTGTATGTCAGGCAAAGGTCACCTCTGAGCAGCGGTGTTTACTGAATAGAGCTGGAGTTCTTTCAGTCGGGCAGCATAGGAAAGATTTTTGAGACCCTTTATCCTTTTGGTGAGGAACTTTTGTGGCCTCTCCAGCTGCGGCAAGTGTCGGGTCAGATACATTCCGAATGGGGCATTGTACTCAATCATTGGTCTGATGAGTGATGAGTATAGGGAGACTATGACCTCCCTTGATCTAGATGTGAATCCCTTCATGATAAGGTGGGCAATGTAGAAGGTCTTCCTAACTACTTTAGCTACATGGGTGTCGAATGACAGGCTACTGTCAACCTGGGTCCCCAGGTCCCTGATAACTTCTTCTGTGCTCAGAGGATTACCACCTATATGGTAGCTAGGGGTAACCTTGTTTTTCCCGAAGAGTATGACTATGCATTTTTTGGCATTTAACTTTAGGCCATGGCTCTGGCACCAGTCATCCGCTTCTGTGAGACCCTTCTGAAGGATATCTGTGTCAGATGTGTTTTCGACTACGGCGCCTAGTTTGCAGTCATCTGCAAACTTTGTCAGCCATAACCCTCCTGTGTTTGCTTGTACTGAAAAGTAGATGCCAAACAAGAGTGGGCCCAGGACTGAGCCCTGTGGGACACCACTTGTGACAGGCTTTGAGTCTGACAAGGCGCCAGCAACTCTGACCCTGTGGGTTCTGTCACTCAGCCAGTTTGCAACCCATCTTGTGATGTATGGGTTAACATTTAAGCTGATGAGTTTTTCAATGATACCCGAGTGGGGTATTGTATCGAAGGCCTTCGCCAGATCGAGGTAGGCTGTATGGACTGCCTTTCCCTCATCAATGGCTTTGGTGACTGTTTCGAAAAAGTCAACCAAGTTTAAAAGGCATGATCTGCCTTTGACAAAGCCAAACTGGGTTGGATCCAAAGTCTGCAAATTCCCTATGTCTTTATTAATGAGGTCCATTATGATCCTCTCCATAGCTTTGCAGATAAGGCTTGTCAAGCTAATGGGCCGGTAATTTCCAGGGTCTGTGGAGGCACTGCCTTTGTGAAGTGGGACCACAGTCGCAGTGCGCCACTCCCTGGGTACGTATCCAGAGGTGAGACTATGATTAAACAGCTGTCCTAGCTGTGGGTTTAATTCCTCGTTGAGTTCGTGGAGCACACAGCCTGGGACACCATCAGGTCCCATGGATGCTGTGTTTTTTGCTTTGGAGAGAGCAGTACTCACTTGGGCGTTTGAGATGCTTGGGGGGCTGCAACCATTTGGTATAGATATCTCTCCTTTTGGGGGGGGGGGGGTTTGCACTGAACCTGTCAGCCAGTATGTTGGCAATGTCTGTAGGATCAGTAATCTTCACATCATTTTGAACCAGTTCTGAGCATATCTGGGAGTTTCCTCCCAGGTTTCTAACATAGCTAAAGAAGGCCTTATGATTGTCTTTTGAGTCTTTAGCTATTTTTCTCTCAAAATTTGCTTTGGATGATTTTATGAGAGCTCTTAGATTTTACTTATAGTGATCAAAGGTGTCTTACCTTTTAAGGATTTTGCTCTATCTTGTAGTAGCTTCCTCCTTTTGTTGTAGAGTTTGTTTATGGCTGGGGTCCACCAGACTGGACACTTGCCCTTGGTACAAAGAGTCTTTGTTTTGCTTGGGATTGCCTTATCCATGCAGTCCTGCAGGTGCTGGTAGAAGGCATTTGTAAGTGATTCAGCGGCTTGAGTACTGTTTTCCGCGCTCGGGGCCTTAAGGGAGACCACACTAGTCTTTAGAAATGTGAAGTCGGCTTTCGAGAAGTTTTTTACTGTGGTCTTTTTTATTTCAGGTGGGGGTGGGATGAGGACCTCCAGCAAGATTAGTTTGTGATCAGATCTCACGATTGAGGGGTATACTTCCGGTGTTGAACATTGTGCTCCCATGTTCGTGATGATGAGATCAAGTATGTTTTCTCCTCTTGTGGGGATGGTGACTAGTTGTTCCATGGCATTTGAGTTTATGAATTCCAGGAACTTTTGGGCTAGGGTGTTTGGGCTCAAGTAATGTTCCCAGTCTATATTAGGGTAATTGAAGTCACCTAGTATGATGGTGTTTGGAGATACATTTATCCCCTCCAGTGTTTTCAGGAAAGCCATGTGAGGTTCCTGAGTTTGTGAGGGTGGCCTGTAACATGCTACAATTTGCAGAGCAGTCTTGCCTATGGTTAATTGCACCTGGATGGTCTCCGATGCATTGTGCGTTGCCACCAGTCTTGAGGTGTTAATACATTTAAGTAAGGGGGGGACATAGACCTTAAAGTCACCTAAATGTAGGGCTTCAGTGGTAGTAATATTTTAGATTTTACATCGTTCAGATGTAGTCAATCATTTGTGACTGTAAATTTACAAACAGATAATTTTCCATTGGAAAAAATAACAATTTTAAAACAGACTTTTACATGATTGAGGTTTGCTGAAACTGCTTAGCGTACAGACACAGATAGATATAGAAATCTATAGATATAGATATAGATATAGCTGCATATACACATGCATGAGGATTATATAGTCAAAATTTACATATTTCTAATGAAAATACTTTCCACTAACTATTTATTTCATCTAATTTTATGGGTTGAAGGTTAATATAAATATAATTATAAATATAAATATAACAATCCAATACCATGGCATAGAATGATGATGCTATGATTACTTCTCAGCCAACCTGAGATCAATGATCATCTTAGGTTTTGGAATAACAAGGGTGTGGTGGTGGAGTGGATTGGTGGGGTGAGTGCGATTTAATGATGGTGGGGGATGTGCAAGTTAATGATGGATGGGTGTGTGTGCAAGTTAATGATGGGTGGGGGTGTGTGGGAATTAATGACTGGTGGGGTTGTGTGCGAGTTAATGATGGGCAGGGGTGTGTGAGAGTTAATAATTGGCGGGGGTGTGTGCAAGTTAATGATGGATGAGGGTGTGTGCGAAATAATGACTAACATCCTGTTGGAAGTGAGACATTCTGGTCCACTGCAATGTCAACACATACTGCAGAGAGGTGTAGGATGCAGTGTTATGACTGAGGAAGATCTTTCCAAAGCCACTTCAGTATGGCAGCTTTCATAGATTTTTGGATAGTAATGTATATGGTCACAGAGAAAGGTGCCCTGCTATCATCTGCTGGGAACACGTTATGTGAGAGAATCGGAAACCATGAACTGCACTCACCTTGATGGTGGGGAAAAGTGGGCAATTTTTGCAGAGGTTAGACAAACATTTATACACACACACACACACACACACACACACACACACACACACACACACACACACGTGTGTGTGCATGTGTAGGCAGCTGGTCAAATGAACACCTGCACTGATACCAAGAATATCAACATTATTGTCTCAGGTCAAGGATGGGTGACAGAGTATTTGTCAGTGTTCATTGAGAAGACATTAAGACAAATAGTTAACTTAAATACTTTTATTTTGAGGGATTCAAACAATTCCTCTTGGATTTTTATGACATAACTACAAAATTAAAGAATATTGAGTCAGTTACAATGGTGACAATGGATGTCACCTCATTGTTCACAAATATACCCAGTGATATAGGTGTTAGGAATATTAGAACATATTTAGAAAGACATTGCAGTTTAAATGCAACTAAAAGAGAATTACTTTGCTTATTTCTTAAACTGGTATTAGACAACAATATTTTCTTGTTTGAGGATTCTCTGTATTTACAGAAGGATGGCGTAGCTATGGGCGCTCCCTGTGCCAATAGCTACGCCAACCTAGTGATGACTTCATGGGAAGATGAAGAACTCTTTCAACTTGAAACATTTAAGAAATTTGTTTGTTTTTATAGGAGGTTCGTGGATGATTTGTTTTTTCTGTGGGCTGGTACAGTAGAAGACCTGTGTTTATTTTATGATGAAATGAATTCTCTAACCCCTTTCTTAAAATTTACTATGATTAGTTCTAAGGACAGTATAGCCTTTTTGGATGTAACTATACAACGCATGCATAATGGAGTTTTTAACACGGGTGTACACAGGAAAAACTGCTATAAAAATACATTACTGCACAGAAACAGTATGCACCCCCAACATGTCTTTAAAAATATTATTACAGGACAGGCTACAAGAGCATCTAGATTAAATCCTAGGCAGAATAATTTTGAAAAGGAACTTGAGGTTTTAAGTAATAGACTAACTACACGTAGTTATAACCATAAAGAAGTAGAAGCTTGTTTTACTAATGTTGTGCAGAAGAGAGAAAATGGAGCTTGCCCCTATTTCTCTGATAAGGGCAACAACTACTACAGAAACTTAGGTAGAACAGAGGATACAGTTGATAGTGGACAACAGAAAATAACTTTATTCTATACCCAAGATGTAGGTTTGGTTAAGGATGTGCTAAATAAATATTGGGAAATTCTTACCACAAACTCTGATATAAAGGAACTAGTAGGTGAATACCGACGATATACATATAGAAACAAAAAGAATTTACATTGGCTATTATGTTTCCCAGACAGTACCACATCAAACACATCAAGTTTTAGAGGTACTGCAGCTTGTGGTAAATGTAATTTTTGCAGATATATAGACAGTAGTACCATGTTTGTACATCCTGCAACTTCAAGACTTCATACATTCAAGGTTACTGGTTCAGGTTATACAGAACATTTAGTTTATTTAGCTACCTGCCTGGAATGTAATGTTTTTTATGTAGGAAAAACAGATAGGCAGTTGAGGAACAGAATTAGGGAGCACGTGTACCAAACTAGAATAAAATCGGAAGTGAATGCCTTGTCCAAGCATGTCCTAAAGGAAGGGGCTAGACATAGTTTTAAGTTTATGATTTTACAAACTAACTCACCTAGTAGGAGAGGGGGAGATGTAAGGAATCAAACTGAACAGTTAGAGACAGATTGGATAATTAGATTGCAAGCACACATCCCCCCAGGATTGAATGACAAGATTCCTTTAAAACCTAAGTTAAAAAGTAGAAAATTTAAATACTAGATGCAAGATTATATTTTATATGAGACATACTTTATATATATTTGTGTAGACTTTTTATATCCATTTTTTATATCAATTTGTTATATGATTGTATATGAATATAAACATTTATTGAAGTCAACGACTTTATTGTAGCTTATGTGAATGACTTTACTTTCACAAGCTGATTTTTTACTAGCAGAATTAATTGTTTAATTGTTTGATTAATTATTTATGAGTGTGTGTATATAAGTCAAGGTTTTTAGCTCAGTTTTATCATGGTCTGAAGAAGCTGTAAAGCGAAAGCGCTCACCTCCTTGTTATTAATAAAAAGCAGTTTTATATGTCATTCTACAACATTGTTTTTTTGAAAAAGAAACTGATTTCGTTGGAGTACTGGTCTGAATAGATATTTGCAGCACAGTTTATGTTTGGGACTAAAAAACAACTTCGTTTTTTTGGAAAAGAAACTGTTCTTGTTGGAATATTGGTCTGAACAGACATTTGCAGCACAGTTTATGCTTGGGACTTAAAACTGCCTGGGTGAGTCTTGCACAGTACTCGTTTACATTCACAGTTCACGATATTTTTATTGGAACTGTGCAGGCACCTTTGCTCTACCGTGGTGTTTTTTGTTATTATCTATATATCTGTTTTCTTTTTAAAATACCACGTATTGACCATGGCAGATTGCTTGGAAAGTAGCGTTGAACTACCATACAATCCTATTAATATTCCACCGAAGAAGATGGTACATTCCAGGCTACAGAACTGTGTAACTGGTGATGTCAACCCGTTGTTAGAGGTTGAGTTGGTAGCTTCCAACAATGGCGCCTCGCTTAGCAGTACGGAATATGAAAGTATTAATTCTACTATCTCCACTATGGAATCGGATTTTTTAAAATTAACGACTCCAAATGCAACGTTTTCACTTTGAGGTTTGCATCCAGAAGAAGATAATACCAAGGGGACTCAGGATTCTAAAAACGCCAACCACGGTTAACACTTATCCTGAACTTCTTTTTCGCTGGCAGCAGCTAAACATTGAACTAAGTCTTAATTATATGAAGTTACTAAACGAGTTCTTCTTACCAGAAGAAGTCAAATTACAAGAAGTTATAGAGAATAAACAACATGAGTTGTATAGTCGATACCAGCCTGTAGTAATTGATCCACTTTTAGACCGCCTGTTGGATTCAGTGTGCTTATATGAAAAAAGACTGTTGGAGCAGAAGAAATATAAATTAACTAGAGACTTGTATGATTTTGCGAATGGGCAAGTCTTCACTTGGCTGAGAAATATTAGAAGTGGATATGAAAGGACTTCATTCCCTAATAGTAATAATGCGAATGTGCATAACAATGACTGTATTACTAATAATGTTTCTAATGTAGAAATGAATCAGAATGATGTTCTTTTAGGCACTAACCAAGACAATTCAAGTATTACTCCTCTTGGAGAAAATGTATCTGTGCCTGTGTTAGGAAATGTAACTAATGCTACTAACTCTGACTCAAATCATTTGAATGTAAGAGGTGTACTGAACTATTGGGCTTTAGCATCAACTAGCACCACCCCTGCAGATAGCAGAGATAGAGCTAAGGGTAATAGCAGTGATATAGTAGTGCGTAGTAAAACCACTTTTTTACCTCATTTTAATGCTGGCTCAGATAAACATAACCCTTTCCCCAAAGCTGAGAACTCTGCCAGAGGGAGAAATCGCTCTATGAGCAGAGGAAGACAGAATAGGAAGGCTATGGGAACAGACTTGAGAGAACCAACTATAAAGAAAATGTGGGAGAAAATGACTTAGTCTGGAACCTGTCCCATAGACCCATTGACAGGTTTGAAAGGGATTTATTAAATAGAGGTCTTTCATTTATTCTGTCTAGAGTCAGTAATGTCACTGAAACTATCCTTGATGTTAAGTTGTTTGTCAGAAATGTGCAACTGAAGATGTTGTTTAAGAACAGTGAAAGAGGAATGGCTGATGGTCATTTTAGGAAACCTAGCACATTTGTACCTGTCTTACACCCTATACTTGATACTTTCAGCAAAATTGTTGAAAAGGAGTTATTTAATATGAAAGAAAATAATTATGGCATTAGTAACAAGCGAAATTTAACACCGAAACAGTTTAATGCCCTCCAGAATTTAAGAAATGACAGAAATATATCTATAAGACTGGCAGACAAAGGTGGACCTATAGTTAAAGACATATATAATAGAAGTATGCTTGAGATGCTTAGAGATACAAGCTATTATGAATCTATATCTAGACACAGGGTACAAGAATTTGTCTTAAAGGTGCACAATGTCTTAGATGAGTTATACAGAAAAGAAACTATTGATATAAACCCGTATAACTTCCTCTTTGTAGTCACTCCAGTTATCCAAGGATTACCGAAAGTACATAAAAACCCAGAGAATCCTCCAATGAGACCTATTGTCTCAGGTCAAGGATGGGTGACAGAGTATTTATCAGTATTCATTGAGAAGACATTAAGACGCATAGTTAACTTAAATACTTTTATTTTGAGGGATTCAAACAATTCCTGTTGGATTTTTATGACATAACTACAAAATTAAAGAATATTGAGTCAGTTACAATGGTGACAATGGATGTCACCTCATTGTTCACAAATATACCCAATGATATAGGTGTTAGGAATATTAGAACATATTTAGAAAGACATTGCAGTTTAAATGCAACTAAAAGAGAATTACTTTGTTTATTTCTTAAACTGGTATTAGACAACAATATTTTCTTGTTTGAGGATTCTCTGTATTTACAGAAGGATGGTGAAGCTATGGGCACTCCCTGTGCCAATAGCTATGCCAAGCTAGTGATGACGTCATGGGAAGATGAAGAACTCTTTCAACTTGAAACATTTAAGAAATGTGTTTGTTTTTATAGGAGGTTCGTGGATGATTTGTTTTTTCTGTGGGCTGGTACAGTAGAAGACCTGTGTTTATTTTATGATGAAATGAATTCTCTAACCCCTTTCTTAAAATTTACTATGATTAGTTCTAAGGACAGTATAGCCTTTTTGGATGTAACTATACAACGCATGCATAATGGAGTTTTTAGCACAGGTGTACACAGGAAAAACTGCTATAAAAATACATTACTGCACAGAAACAGTATGCACCCCCAACATGTCTTTAAAAATATTATTACAGGACAGGCTACAAGAGCATCTAGATTAAATCCTAGGCAGAATAATTTTGAAAAGGAACTTGAGGTTTTAAGTAATAGACTAACTACACGTAGTTATAACCATAAAGAAGTAGAAGCTTGTTTTACTAATGTTGTGCAGAAGAGAGAAAATGGAGCTTGCCCCTATTTCTCTGATAAGGGCAACAACTACTACAGAAACTTAGGTAGAACAGAGGATACAGTTGATAGTGGACAACAGAAAATAACTTTATTCTATACCCAAGATGTAGGTTTGGTTAAGGATGTGCTAAATAAACATTGTGAAATTCTTACCACAAACTCTGATATAAAGGAACTAGTAGGTGAATGCCCACGATATACATATAGAAACAAAAAGAATTTACATTGGCTATTATGTTTCCCAGACAGTACCACATCAAACACATCAAGTTTTAGAGGTACTGCAGCTTGTGGTAAATGTAATTTTTGCAGATATATAGACAGTAGTACCATGTTTGTACATCCTGCAACTTCAAGACTTCATACATTCAAGGTTACTGGTTCATGTTATACAGAACATTTAGTTTATTTAGCTACCTGCCTGGAATGTAGTGGTTTTTATGTAGGAAAAACAGATAGGCAGTTGAGGAACAGAATTAGGGAGCACGTGTACCAAACTAGAATAAAATCGGAAGTAAATGCCTTGTCCAAGCATGTCCTAAAGGAAGGGGCTAGACAGAGTTTTAAGTTTATGATTTTACAAACTAACTCACCTAGTAGGAGAGGGGGAGATGTAAGGAATCAAACTGAACAGTTAGAGACAGATTGGATAATTAGATTGCAAGCACACATCCCCCCAGGATTGAATGACAAGATTCCTTTAAAACCCAAGTTAAAAAGTAGAAAATGTATATACTAGATGCAAGATTATATTTTATATGAGGCATACTTTATATATATTTGTGTAGACTTTTTATATCGATTTTTTATATCAATTTGTTATATGATTGTATATGAATATAAACATTTATTGAAGTCACAGAATTTATTGTAGCTTATGTGAATGACTTTACTTTCACAAGCTGATTTTTTACTAGCAGAATTAATTGTTTAATTGTTTGATTAATTATTTATGAGTGTATATAAGTCAAGGTTTTTAGCTCAGTTTTATCATGGTCTGAAGAAGCTGTAAAGCGAAAGCGCTCACCTCCTTGTTATTAATAAAAAGCAGTTTTATATGTCCTTCTACAACATTGTTTTTTTGAAAAAGAAACTGATTTCGTTGGAGTACTGGTCTGAATAGACATTTGCAGCACAGTTTATGTTTAGGACTTAAAAACAACTTTGTTTTTTTGGAAAAGAAACTGTTCTTGGAATATTGGTCTGAACAGACATTTGCAGCACAGTTTATGCTTGGGACTTAAAACTGCCTGGGTGAGTCTTGCACAGTACTCGTTTGCATTCACAATTCATGATATATATATATATATATGAGTCTATTACTGTAGATTGAAATTACACAATTTCAAAATACGATAGTAGTGTCCCACTAACGCGAAAGTGCACTTCAAGGAAAGTGCACTTTCGCAAAAGTCACTAGGTCGAACAGGACATTTCCTGCACTGTGGTGCAGTAGTGATGGACCTTAGGGTTAGGGCTTGGGTTAAGGATAGTGGATAGCTAGTAGGGCTAGTCACTATCCTTAACCCAAGCCCTAACCCTAAGGTCCGTGACTACCACACCACAGTACAGGAAATAGGTCCATAACTACTGCTCAGTGGAGGAAATATAATTTCCTGCACTGTGGTGTGGTACTGACGGACCTTAGGGTTAGAAGTTGGGTTAAAGATAGTGGGTAGACCTACTAACTATCCAGTATCCATAACCCAAGCCCTAACCCTTCATTCGTTCTAGTGACTTTCGCATTAGTGGGACACTACTATTGTATTTTGAAATAGTGTAATTTCGATCTACAGTAGTAGACCCATATATATATATATATATATATATATATATATATATATATATATATATATATATATATATATATATATATATATATATATAGATAGATATATACATATGTGTGTGTGTGTATATATATATATATATATATATATATATATATATATATATATATATGTACATACATATATATATATAATATATATATATATATGGGTCTACCTGACAACACCGACGCACTACAACACCGACAACGAAATCACCGACACCACATAACCAAAAGTTCACAAACACAAAACCTCACATGCCCGACACAACACAATCCCGACAATCAACAAACAAAACAAATCCCCTGTCCAACAAGCACACACACAACACAAGCACACAAAAATCCATACAAACCACACTAAACCTTACATACACAACTATCTATAACCTTAACCCAAACCCTAACCCTATGGTCCATCACTATCGCACACTCACCTAACCCGCGCCCTAACCCTAACTCACTTAACCCGCCCCAACCCTAAAGACTGTCACTATCGCACACTCACCTAACCTGTGCCCTAACCCTTACTCACTTAATCCGCCCTTAACCCTAAAGACTGTCACTATCGCACACTTACCTAACCAGCGCCCTAACCCTAACTCACTTAACCCACCCCTATCCCTAGAGTCCATCAATATTGCACACTTACCTTACTCGCACCGTAACCCTAACGTCCGTCACTACCGCATACTTACACAGCCTTTTCACATGTCAGTGTTCTCAGCGTCGGGGTTTTCATCCGTTGGTCATCTCAGTTTTCGATCTTCTGGTGTCGGTGTTGTCATCGTCGGTGTTGTCAGCTTTCGGCGTTGTCAGGTAGACCCATCTATCTATATATATATATATATATATATATATATATATATATATATATATATATAAATAGATAGATATAGAGATATAGCTATAAATAAATAGATCCAGATATATGTGTGTGTGTTTGTGTGTGTGTGTGTGTGTGTGTGTGTGTGTGTGTGTGTGTGTGTGTGTGTGTGTGTGTGTGTGTAAGTGTTATATATATATATATATTGGAAAAGATTATGTAGCTGACACCAGCACTCATTATACAGTATACTACAGTTTATTATATACAAATGCAAATAAAGCAGATTCTTCCAAACAAAACAAAGTATTATATTTAACTAGATATACAACAAATACCTTTGGGTTATTTTTATATTACAAGAGACAGTTTCTGCTGGTATATCTCTCTCCCTCTCTCTTTCTCTCTGGATTGTGCTGGCAGGAAGAATTTCCAGCTTATTTTCATAGGCCTTTCTTTGCCACAGTTGATTACCCCCCCCCCCACACTGACCTTTCTCAAGTATACACATTTCCAGTTTTAATCTGTTCACAATTAACTTGCTATATAGTCCGAGAAGAGGAAGGCTGCAGTGGTGCAGCAGTTAGCATTGTCACCTCACAGGAAGAAGTTCTTTCGGTTTGATTTTCTGCTGGAGTGCCTTCTGTGTGGTGTCTGCATGTCCTCCCCGCTGTCGAGTGACATTAAAGACATGCAGGTAGGTGTGTGTGTGAATGGGTGTGCCTTCTTTGTAGATTGGGTGTCGGGCTGGCACCTCGGCACCATAAAAAATCCACTGCCAATCATTAGCGGACTGGAGTTCTGCTGTGGCGACCCCTAACCAGGAAAAGCCAAAAGACATTACTATAGTCTGTGAAGAGGAAGTAAGTATTTCTGAGATTAACACATTCAAATGTAAGGCTGAGAAGAGAAATATCATGAGTGGTGAAAATATTAAGGGTTTTTCTCCTTTTCTTCAAGCTATAATGACTAGTTTTCATTATATGAAATACTGGATGCAAGATCAAAGCCCAATGTGATGGGGGTTTCAGTAAGGCTTTGACCTCATAGAAAAATGATTTCATCAAGAGTTGTCTGCATGTGATTGATATCTCTTTTTTTGGATCACTAACTCCTGATCCCATTTTGCAAACTTTTGTTCATTTCTCTGGTTGGGCTTCCTATTAATAACCTCATTGCAAGATTAGCAGTGATGTATGTGCTATATTCAGTCAATCAGGGATTTTCTTATTTTCCAGTAACTATGAGACTGTATTTTTGTATGGTTGTTGTGGAGGTCAACTTCACACAAGTCATGTCCAAGCAACTTGTGTTTAAGTTTGATACCTTTAAGGTGTTGCTACATTACTTCAGAATGTCAATGTACATTCCAGAAATTTTCCATTACTTGCTCATATTGGAACCCTTTTCCCATTTTGATCCTTGAAGGTCTTTCTTCAGCATTCAGATATTTTGTGAGGTTGCATGCTCACATTTTCTATTGAAATAATTTTGTCATGCTTGAATCAGATTTACAAGCAGTTCAGAAATCACATCCATGATTCCTAAAACAACATTTCTTATTTCTTATTTGTCAGACTTGGATTGCATGCCATTTTGCTGAGCACAAGGCATAGACATTGTTTTTAATCATGAGATTTCACTTATCTTTTCTGCTAAGTACAGGGGTTTGAGCCTCCTTGCATTGTTTCTCAGTGGTGATATGATATATCTGTTCTGGCCTTCTTACATTCTCTCTAATTTTGATTATATTTTTGTTGGGGGAACCTAATATAACACCCCATCTCCATGTTTAACTTCCTTGGTCAGTTCATTTGTAAGATGTATGTTTTGTTACATTTTTTTCCTTTCTTTTTTTTCTGCCACTAGTGTTCTCCTCATGCTCTATTGTTATCCTATATAAATGTATATATATATATATATATATATACACACACACACACACACACATACATACATACAGGTCTATGTCATGTCAGAAGCTCACGTTTTCAGAAACCCAAAATTCATATTGTTGAGACTTTATGATTGCATTTCAGAAAATGTAAATTTCTGAAAACAACAAAGATCTACCTTTTTTCTGTATTTCATGGGGGGGGGGCAAGCCCCCATGTGCCAAACACAGCCACTGCATACAATATATGCCAACCCTGAGATCGTACTATAGTGAGGAAAAAGATAGGTTTCCCAGTCCTCTATGCACTGTGATCTGCATTTAAAACCTTTGAGTTTTTGGATAATTCATCATATAGTCTCGACCATACAAGTTTAGAGTTTCTGAATTTAATTATATTTGTAGTGGTGTTGTATTTGATGTTATTTAACTATCTGGAGCTTTTCTCCCTGAGACTCCAGTGAAAATGAATGTTTATTGCCAATATAGACCTTCCCAGTAAACAAGTGATGATGTGGGGTATTGACAGCAATTCCAAGAGAAGTAGAACAGCGGATTTGTAATGTATGCCAGCACAGCTAGCTGGAGTTTTGTAAAGAATTATATGTCATTTGAATATCAAACTGATCTGTACAGATTCTTATGCTGAACATGTATTTGTGAAGCTGCTTATATTAAAAATGTACCAACAGTGTGCCCTGCCGGACAGAAAAAGAAATATACATATATTATTGTAACTGTTTAAATATATATGTTTTAACAGAGGATACTGGAAGAGAAGAGGTTAATCTCAATCCACCTAACTTTGAAATAGTTTGAAATTAAATTATCTGGCTTCTGCCATAAATATTGAATCTTACAGCTCGCAATGCAGCCAATGACAAAAAGTCTGAACTAGGAAGCTTTCTGTATTGTCTTTGGGGTGAACTAATTGCTACAGTGGAAGATTGGAAGTGTTTTATGATTTCCAGAAGCTGCAACAGATCTTGCAAGCTCTATGTGTGTGCATTATTGACATACATGTGCTAGATTCTGGCAGCTTCTAGCCAAGGGGGTAGCATGGGAACCAGAAGTCAGATGACCAGATGTATGTGATGTCATTCAGTAATCCATTACGAAAATAATGTTTTAATACTAGATGAGACTGAAGTCTCATAGCACTCTGTTGTTGGAACCTGACAAAGAAGGACTGCCTCACCTACTTCAGCTTGCCTGGCTGTAGTAAGTGAACTATGGAATATTAATTCTTTAGATCATTCAGGAAAATCAAGTGAAATTAGTTAAATACTGTTTTTTCTGTAGCTGCGTGTATCTATTCATCTGTTTTATTTTAATATTTCCTATGACTGAAACTGTGGTATTTGCTGTAAAAAATATTTAGCACTTTCATGTTCTTTTATTTATTTATTATTAAATATATGTAAGCATTTCATTGTGGCTGGTTCTTTAGAGAATATTTTAATCTCTGACAATACTTATATATATTTGGTGACAAATCTATGGCCACTCCTGAAAGCCTTACTAGATTTGCCAAACACTATAATTTGTATTATAATTAATCTCACACAGTATAATTGGGTACCTTTGCAAGAGTCTTAGAGTATCTGGCTTTAAAGTGCCTGGTGGCAGTGTAACTACCCTATTGTCTGGGCAGAAGGGGGCATAGCTAGCAAATCTGTGCGAGCCTTTCCCAAGTGTGTGTGTGTGTGTGTGTGTGTGTGTGTGTGTGTGTGTGTGTGTGTTTGTGTGTTTGTGTGTGAAAAATAAAATCTCCAAGTGTGTGTGTTTCAAATGCTTGGAGCAGGGACACAAAGCAATGGTTACACAGAGAGAGTGGTGGAGGATACGGCTTGGACACTTGGCTGAGGATTCTACTCAATAGTTGTGCCAATGAGGAGTCTTACTGGGGATCTGGAGAGAGAGAGAGAGAGAAAGAGAGAGGGAAAAACAGCCCCTATACTGACTGCATTCCCTGTGTGCTCTTAAGGAAAACTGTGCTTGATGCAGAGAGCTGCATCTGGAAATACCATGTGTATCCATTTTCTTTCCAAGTGAACATCCCTATCCAGTGTCAGTGGTGAGGATTCAGCCTACTTGATTACTGGCCCAGAGTGGGTATATTGCAGATATATATACATACGTACATATATATATATATATATATATATATATATATATATATATATATATCTGTGTGTGTTTATATATATATATATATATATATATATATATATATATATATATATAATGTGTCTATATATATATATATTTACAGATAATCACACACACACACACACATACATGCATATGTGTGTGTATATATATATATATATATATATATATATATATATATATATATTTATATATAGGTTCCTGTCATTTTACCAAATGTCCATTTGGCCAATGCATGCATGGGGTTATGCTTAATATTAAAGGTATGGTCAAAATGTCAGGGAAATGTTACTGTGTCTTGTGTAGTGGCAGTGTTAATGGAAGGTCATTATTAAGGTAAGGTATATTATTAGGGTTGGGGGAAAGAGCAGGCTTAGGGTTAGACATATCACCCATTGCTAAGGTGGTGCAGGAGATGGAACACTTCTTAACCTATCAATACAGGCATTTAGGTTTCATTGCTTAATTCATCTAGAAATTGTCATTCAAGCCATTATTTTTTGTATCATTTGTGAACATTTCCTTTTTTATTCTTTCTCCTTTTTTTATTTATTGAGCTGATGCATCGAACCCTCCTTTTTTAGTGCTCTTATATTTTGGCTCATAATGAATATCATTAGGGCTTTGTGCAATGCTATCCTATTTCCCAATATACACTTCCTTCTCCTTTCTTTCTTTTTTTGTGCTAGCCTTTTGTTTGAGAATGACTGAGCACCACCCCCTCAACTCCATTTCCTTATTTAGACCAGTGTCCTTTCATAAAAGTCACCTCAGAATGGAATTAATCTTCAGTTTTACTTTTCTCCTTACTTACAGATACTTTTTGCCTTGAACTTTCCTTTGCTTGAAGTTTCATTTTAAACAAACAGACATACGTTTATGTATCTGACCATGTAATGCTTTGCTTCTTTAGCTACCATGTTGAGGTGTTTGTAATTGTTACATTTCTACTTCTCAACACCTTACTGATAATTATATTTCTCCATGGCTATCATTTTGTTATAATTTACAGAAGGTTTAGAATTTAGTTAAGTTGCATGTGATTCCTGTTCTTTAGTTCTGCCTGTCATTTCTACCTATGTTTTGTAGTATTTTTTGGCTTCAAAGAAACAACTTTTGCCTGCTTTGCAACACTTCCAAGCTATGCTATTATGTAGATTCATAATTAATTACTAGGCTAGCTGTCCTTGTAGTCCATTTTATACCAAGCCAGTTTACATTTTGGCACTTGAATTAACCTACCTATTTGGAGTTAGACTGGCCTTACCCATCCATTAACTAATAACTATATATTACCCAAAATGAGAATATCTGTGATCACACCATACATAATTTGAGGAGATCTATGCATGGGATAAAGCATTTAGGAGCTGTCTGTATCCATTAGTACTACACACGCAATCTTGGGGTAAATTTTCTACTACCAATGTATAGATACAAGTACAGCTTGAATATGGACAGGGATGAACTTTGTTTTATCATAATGGGAAGCATGTGCTGGAACTGTAGTATCTTTTTTGAAAGATTCCTGTCGCTTCAAATCATTTTGATGATATTGCAGAAAAGGTTTAGCTTCCTGCACCAAGTATTTCTGATACCATTTGACTTACAGATGTGCAGTAAGTCTATCAGTATTAGGTCATAGGAAGCCTTGTATGTCATAAACAAGTCACCTCCTATTAGTCTGTAGGATACTGAGTACACTGACTGGGCTTTCAGGTGGTCCATGTAGAATACATTGTTTAGGCCTTGTATCCTTTTAGTAAGGTATCTCTGTGGGTGTTCCGGTTGTTGCATGTGCCTGAACAGCTGCTTGTCAATATGGACATTATGTCTAATGACTGGCATAATGAGGGTTGTGTAAAAGGGGATAACGACATCTGTATATCCAGATATAATCCTGCTGCTTAAAAGCTGAATGATATAGAAGGTCTTTTTTATGACAGTGACACATTTTGGTCAAAGGTTAATTCACTGTCCACATAAGCTTCCAATTCCTTGACACTTGGGTCCACTCTTAGAGGTGTATTGTCATTGCAGTAGCTCTACAGGGTAGATGACTTCAGAAAAGATACGCTAATTCACGTTTGGCATTTAGCTTCAGTCCATGATTCTGGCACCAGTATTTATTTGAGGAACCTTCCGGCAGGATGGATAAGTCATCTGTGTAGTCAATAACTGCTCCTAGCATGCAGTAATCTGAAAACTTAGTCAACCAGGGCATCTTGGTATAGGCTTTTACTTTAATGAAGTAGATTTCAAATAGAAGAAGTATCAACCCCAAATCCTGGAGGACTCCCCTTGTTTCTAGCCTCTTTGTGGAGATGGCTTCTCCTGTTTTGATCTCCTCTGTCCTATATGTGAGCCATTCGGTATTATATATGGAGAATCTGGGATTCAGTGCTAGTTTATTAAGCTTTTCTATAATGCTTAAGTGGGGAATTATGTAAAAAGATTTGTCCTGGTTAAGTCGTGAGGTGTGTAATCATTTACATTCATCCATTCCTTTGAAGGCCTTTCTCAAAATCCACTAGTGTGGCTAAGCATGACCCCCCGTTGATGAATCTAATCTGATATGGGTCGAATGGTTGAAGGTTCCCTATGTATTTAGCAATTAGTTCAATCATAAGTATTTCCAAGTCTTTGCTCATGAGGCTGTTCAGACATATGTGTCTGCAATTGTCTGCGTCTTTGGAAGTTCCTTCATTATGCAGGGAAAGTATTGTAGTCATTGCCCATTTGCTAGTACAAACCCTGTAATGAAGTTTAGGTTGAAGAGTGTTGTTAGCTAAATTGTACCTCATCTGATTAAAGATGCTTTCAGGGATATTGTCAGTACTGACAAATGCATTATTTTTACTTTTGATAACACTTTTAGGACTTATTCTTGTGAGATAACTGGATGCAAGTTGGGTCCAGGTATATCTTGTGGGACAGATGGAGAGGAGAGAGAGGTGTAAAGTTTGAAATGAATTTATCTGCCAGTAGGTTCTCTGTATCTTCAGACTCTGTGTAGGTGATATCATTCACAGTCAGTTCAGTGAATTGTTCTCTTGTGATTCCGAGGTTGAGAACATAACTACAAATGTGACCTTGTGATTGTCTTTGGCTTGCGTGTCTATTTTAGCCTCATACTTGGCTTTGGTGGATATTATTAGGCTCCTAAGTTGTCTGCTAATCTCAGTGCCAAGGGCTCTATGATGCTGGGAATGACTGTTCTTACTTTTGTAAATTTTCTTCCTTTTAATGGAAAGCTTGTTGATATAATTCTACCATAGGGGATTGTTTTAGGTGTTTGCCCTGTGATTGTTCTTACATGGTACAGCTGTATATATGTACCTGTTTACATGCTAATATAGTGTGTTGGTGTAAGTTTCATTGTACTTAGCAGAGTTAACTGTGATTGGTGGGGGACTGAAGCTTGCCAATGTGTCCCTTTAGTGTAGGCAGTTTGTCTTAGAGAATTTTCAAAAGGTACCTTGGGTCTCTGGTTTCAATTATATTTCAAAGGAGACAGATTTATGGTCAGACATAAGTGATGAAGATACACAAAGAATGGTGCAAAATGCTTCCATGTTAATAAGGGGCAAGGTCCAAAATGTTGTTCCCTCTAGTGGTACTCTAATTGTTCCAGGGCATTTGTATTGACAAAGTTCAAGAATCTCTGTGCTTGTGCACTAGTGATGATGTTGATTTCCCAATCTGTAGACCGTGCTTCTGGTGGTGTTTTGATTTTAGGTGTTGTAAGGGGTGTAATTTAAAAGATTTTGTGTGGATAGGCCAAGGCCACCATTGAGTTGTACACCCTGATCTGTAGATGTTTATGTGTCAGCGAATCATACACACACACACACACACACATATATATATATATATGTGTGTGTGTGTGTGTGTGTGTGTGTGTGTATGTGTTTGTGGGTCTGTCTGTGTATCTCTGTGTGTAATATATTTATCTGCAGTTATGACAGAGCAGTCATAGCTGTTTGATAAAATCTAAAGCATAGCATATCTTTCAAAGTAGGAATGATGTAAGGCCACTATTATCTGAATAAAAATTAATACATAAGTAGCAATACATAATTATACTGGGGCATTCAGAAACATTAATATCTATTCACCCGTATTTCACATCAATAGCATACTTGCCGTATGAGGAACATATTTTTTTAATGATATCCTTAGAAGTCTGACCTACTAATATGCTTCAAGATTTAATTCTTATTTCCTGAGTTTATTATTTGCAGACAGACAAACAAACAAGCAAACAAATAGCAAACACACAGACATAGAAATAAATATAGACACAACGAAACTCAATGTGCATCTACATGACTATTTCAACTCTCTGTGCCTTACAAGGCCAAATTAATCAAAATAGAAGGCAGCAATTTTGTCCATCAACACCACAGCTGAGTAGCGTCCTGTGACTAATGAGATTATAAGATGTTTTATCCCTTTTTAAAAGACAACTCCTATCCATTTTATCAGCCTTTTCAGCAAAATAAAAAAATTCCACATCAAATTGGAAGAATGCAACTTCAAAGTAGCCATAATTGCAGCAAGTCTTGAAAAAAATACTTATTGCGCAGCTCTAAAATAATAGAATGGCTAGAAATACATAATAATAAAGTGATGTCACAAATGATGACAGCACAAAATATGTGCATAGAACTGAATAAAAACTTCCATTTATAACCGTGTGCAGATCCATGGGGTCTTTATCTTATAATCAAAAACACTATTTGTTGTCTGCCTTCTTTGTAAAATTCTGTATTGTACCTGCATTGTGCATTGTGTTATGAAATTTGTGTTCTCGGAGCTTATCTCCCCGGGCCTCTACTGAAAATGGACATATATCCAGTTAGACTAGCCCGGTCAACAAATGTAAAATAAAATTAAAATAAATAAATAAAATGGTTATTAGTCGAACACTAATAAGCAAAAACTCTAAATATCAAATGAATGTTTCAGTGAAAACAACCAATTGGCTAACATTGGGGATTTGCCCTTTCCCCTACTGTACTACAATCTCAGAGTTAGTATATTTAATTGGGTGGTTAGGCGTTTAGCCCCCCAGTAGAATGGGTCTTATTTGATTATGTTTTTGTGTAGTTTGCTGGGTTGTCAAACTGGTTTTTAATGCATTGAAAGTTTTCACTGAAACATTTGTTTAATATTTAGACTTTTCACTTTCTAGTGTTTGACTAATAAGCGTTTGACAAATAGTGTTTTTGATTATATGATATAGACCTAATCCATGATCCAGGGAGATTGCTTAGCTCTAAAAATTAAATAAATAAATTCCAAATTTACTTGACTGAAAGCTAGAATTTCCACCATGGATATTTACTGTATTTGGTAATTGATTTCAAGCATTGAAATCAGTTTATAATAAAAGAACACCTATGTTTTAGGTTCATAGGTTGGTACTAGGCTATCGCCCTTAGGGCCTATAGAAGCCTAGCCATAACAATTCGCTGGCTATTTCTTCCCACACTATTTACTTCCCTGGACCCCTGTCTAGCAGGGTGACTGACGTGATCCTTGGGGTGAATTTCCTTTCTCCCATCCAATCGTCAAGGTTCCTTTTGAAGAGGGTCAAAAAGGCACTCTGCTTGACATGTATGGGTAGTCTATTCCAGAGTCTGGGGAGTCTCTGGGTCAGGAACCTATCCCTCCAGCATGATTTGTTTATTGTGATGACAAGGTTTAGATCCCTGAAGCATGTGGCTCTGAGGGATTGGGATTTCTTTAAGTGTAGCATGTCCAACAGCTCTGGGTTTGACAAGGCCCTGTATGTTAAGCAGAGATCGCCTCTGAGCAGACAATATGCAACAAAGTATAGCTGGAGTTTTTTAAGGTGGTCAGCATAGGGCATCTGCTTTAGGCCTGTGATTCTTTTTGTGAGGGATTTTTGTGGCCTTTCCAGTTGTTGCAGATGTCTTGAGAGGTACATAATAAACAGGGCATTGTATTCTATAATGGGTCTAATGAGGGATGAGTACAGTGGGACAATGACCGCCTTTTTTCTGGATGAAAAGCCCTTAGTGATGACATGTGCCACATAGAAGGGTTTCCTTACTGTTGTGTTGATGTGGTTATCGAAGGTGAGGCCACTGTCCACCTGTGTCCCTAAGTCTCTTATCACACTTTTGGTGTTTAGTCTACTACCACCCATGTTGTAAAAAAAGGCACTTCTGTATTATTATTTTTTCTAAATGTAATGCCTGATCTGTTACTCCTTAATAATCTTTTATTTCTACATATTAACCTACAACTTCTTTTGCTATACTAACATAATTTAGACTATACTTCTCCAGATTTACTTACATCTGCTCCTCAATAAAATTCACTTAATTTGTGTGATACATTTTTCTCTATTTATGTAGAGTAATATGTTTTCCATGTCAACGTAATTTTTTCCTAATTCTATCTCATTACTTAAAAATCATAGTAACATGTATGACATTGATCACTTATTATAATTAAAAAAACACAAACCCTTTTTATATTAAAATATGTACTACTACTTCTTTTGGCTTTTCTCGGTTAGGGGTCGCCACAGCAGATCATCTGTCTGGTCATGATGGGCAGTGAAGATTTACTGTATGGAGTTGCCAGCCCGGCGCCCAACCTTCCACAGAAGGTGCACACACTCATGCCTAGAGCCAATTTAGAGTATCCAATCCACCTACAGCATGTCTTTGGGATGTGGGAGGAAACCGGAGCACCCGGAGGAAACCCATGTGACCACAGGGAGGACATGCAGACTCCGCACTGAAGGCACCCCATCCAAGGATCGAACTGGAGAACCTCTTGCTGTGAGGCAGCAATGCTAACTGCTGCACCACCATGGCTGCCCTTTATATTAAAATATGTACGTAAAATATGTATGTAGTATAAAGAAATTATAACTACCATTTCTTTTTATTCTTGCATTATAGCATCTGAAACAATCATCCATTTTTATTATGTCAGCAATTTTGATAGAAACACATTTCCTTGTACAATGTTGTATAATATGTCAAGTATTATAGATGTGCTTAGAAAAAAAAAGTTATATTTTACGATACTGTTCCATCTGTGTTGTTCAACTTCTTTCATTCATCACTGATGGGCTCGGTTCTGTGCTCTCGGAACCTAGTCGGCCTTTTTACCAAGCTCACGCCAGCCAAAAAAACTCTCTGGCTAGGTCTCTACCCACAATGCCCTTCTTCCTGTTACCTCAGATTGAGTTTGCTAGAGAAAGAGAAGTAAAGCTGAGGCCACTTCTGCGCAAATACCTTAGGACACCACTTAGACCCAAAGCATCCCCCAGGAGCCTTTGGCTGGGGAAGGAGGGTGGGAGGTGATGAATGAAAGAAGATGAACAATACAAATCTAATGTTATGGTAAGAAACAACTTCTTTATCTGATGTTGTTAATCTTCTTTCCATTCATCACTGATGGGACAGAATCCCAAGTTACCTTGACGTCCATGGGCAGCCCTTATGGAAGAACATTCCTGAGTATCCTTGATCTGAAGGCAGCTCTCCTTCTGGAGGCTAAGTCCAATTTGTAATGATTGATAAAGCTATGAGGCATAGCCCAAGTAGCTGCTGCACAGATGTCATCCATGGAAGCCCTGGAATGGAAAGCTACAGATGTTGCCATAGATCTAGTGGAGTGAGCTTTAACTTTTGGCATGGGTTCATTACTGAGGGAATAGATGAAATGTATGCAGTCCCTTAGCCATTTTAATAACGTAACCTTGGAAACTGCCTCTCCCATTCTGGGCCCAGAAAAGGAGATAAAAAGCTGTTCAGATTTACGGATAGGTTTGGTCCTGTCTAGGTACAATCTCAGTTGTCTATGTATGTCTAAGGAGTGAAGGCAGTACTCTCCTCTATTGGCAAAATTCAGGAACACAGGTAGATCAATGGTCTGGTTTATGGAGAATTCAGAAACAACTTTGGAAAGGAAGGATGGATTCGTCCGAAGTGATACTCTGTCTTTATGAAAGACCAGATAGGGCCTCTTGATACACAATGCCTGCAGCTCTGAGAACCTTCTGACAGAACATGATGGCTACCAAGAACAAGGATTTCCAAGACAAGAACTTTAGGTTCAAAAGGTTTTTGAGTCAAAGACTAAAGGACTAAAGTGAGGTTCCATGGTTCCACGGGCTGTCTGACAGGAAGCCTGATATGAGAAATCCCCTTGAAAAAGGCCTTGCATAGGTGTAAAGAGACAAGAGGGATGCCCTCTATCATCTATACCATTGTGGAAATTAGAAATTGCCGCTAGATGTACTCGTATTGTAGAGGTGGAGGCTCCATTATCAAAAAACTTAGCCAAGTATTGAAGCACTGCAGTAACTGGAGCTGAATACATGTCTAGCATGTTATCCTTGCACCAGATGGAGAACCTTTTCCATTTATCCTGATATAGTCTTCTGGTGGATGGTTTATGAGAGGCCAGAATGATATCCTTCAGAGGGGTCTCACGGAAACTGATAACTGGTACCAGAGCCATGGCCTGAAGTTAAATGCCAAAAAATGTATAGTCATTCCCTTCGGGAAAAACAAGGTAACCCCAAGCTACCATATAGGTGGCAATCCATTAAGCACAGAAGAGGTTATCAGGGACCTGGGGACCCAGGTTGGCAGTGGCCTTTCTTTTGACACTCACATTGCTAAAGTGGTTAGAAAGACCTTCTACATTGCCCACCTGATCATGAAGGGATTCACATCCAGATCAACTGAGGTCATTGTTCCCCTGTACTCTTCACTTATCAGACCAATGATCGAGTACAATGCCCCATTCGGGATGTATCTCACCCGACACCTGCAGCAATTGGAGAGACCCCAAAAGTTCCTCACCAAAAGGATAAAGGGACTCCAAAATCTGTTATATGCTGCCAGAATGAAGAAACTCCAGCTCTATTCAGTCACATACCGCCTGCTCAGAGGTGACCTGTGCCTGACATACAAGGCCATGTCCAACCCGGAATTAATGGACATGCTCCACCTCAAAAAATCCAAATCTACCAGATCCACTAGAGCAAGCTACTTAAACCTTAGCACGGATATAAATAGGACATGCTGGAGGGATAGATTTGTCACCCAGAGACTCCCTATGCTGTGGAATAAAATCCCGGTCCATGTAAGGCAGAGCACCTCGCTGGCTCTGTTCAAGAGAAATCTTGACCGGTGGATGGGAGATCGTAGGTTTACCCCGGGAATCATCTCTGTGTCACTGCTGGACAGAGGCACAACAAACTAATGGGCACAGTATTTTTTAACATAAGGGGTGGCGTAAGCCACAAAACTTTGGGCTAGGCTTTTAAATGCCTTAGGGCAGATAGCCTAGTATAAACCTATGAACCTATGAACCTATGTCTCGAACAGGCGAGGAGAGATTAGTTTGCCTGGTGACTAATGGAAGTAGAGAAACCAAGCTGTCAGCTTGAGACTGGACAGATTTGGGTGACTCAACCCTTGGGGGTGAGTAATCAGATCTGGTAGAGGGTCCAGAATCCATGGTGGGTATACTAAGTGAGGCTGAAGGAAGGGGAACCAAACTTGTAGAGGCCAAAATGGAGCCATGAGGATCACCTTGCATCTCAACTGAAGAGCTTTCTTTAGAAATTGTAGAATCAGGGGGATGGGAGGATAAGTGTAAAGAAATCCCGTGGGTCAATCGTGGATTAGAACATCCCTCGGTGACTACCCCTCCAGGGGAAGTAGGGTGAAATAGCTGCTGCACTAATTGTTGTTCGATGGGGAGGAGAAAAGATTGCAGTAAGGCTGGCCCCAGTGGCTGAAGATTTCTGTCACCACCTTGGGCTTGAGAGATCACTTGTGAGGCATGAAGATGCATCTGCTCAGTTTGTCCGCAATCATGTTGGAACTCCCTGGGATTTGCATTGATATCAGAAAGTGGTTGGACGCTATTGCCCTTTGCCAAATTCTCATGGCTTCTCAACATAGGGGGTAGGACTTGTTTTCTCCTTGCTTGTTGATATACCAGACCACTGACATATTGTCTGACTGAATTGCAATTGTCCCGGAAGGGAGAGCCAAGTGAAATGCTTGCAACACTAACAGCACAGCTCTCAGTTCCAGAACATTGTTAATAAGGTGGGCCTCTGAGGTGGACCATGTGCCTTGGACTGTCTTTCCCTGGAAATGCCCCCCCCACACCCGATCAGGAAAGCATCCATGGTCACAATGGCTCTAGGCTGAGAGGATTGAAATGGGCGACTCCAAAGTTCTACGTCTGGCCTCATCCACCAAAGGAGGTCCTGTTTGCAGGAGTTGGCTATTCAAATCTGGTAACAGAGGGGGAGATAGTCTGTGAACCACTGACAAAGAAGGAGCCATTGCAGGATCTGCATATGTAGCATTGCTAGAGGTACTATTGGGATTGAAGCTACCATAGAGCCTAGGGCCTGAAGAACTTCCCTTGCTGAGACTTTTGTTTGAGAGATTATCACTCGGAGCTGAAGCCTCAGTCAGTGGATTCTGTGAGTTGGGACTGATACTAGACAGGGCTGAGTATTGAACACTGCTCCGATGAATTCTATTTGTTGTGTAGGAGTAAGGTTTGATTTCTCCCAATGTATTGTTATTCCCAACAATTTTTCCAGAGTATAATGCAGTGCTGTTACCAGAAGATGCTCGGTGAGGGTGGTGAGGAGCTAGCCGTCCAGATATGGAAACACCTGGAATCCTTGTAGTCTCAAGTGAGCTGTGATCACTGCCATGCATGTCATGAACATGCTGGCGGCTGTAGAGAGACCAAATGGCAGAGCATGAAATTGATAATGACTGGCCCCTAGGCAGAAGCAAAGTAGACTCCTGGAGCATTTGTCCATCTTGATTACACATCCCGGAGATCTATCAAGCATATCCAATTGCCTTCTCTTAAAAATGGAAGAATGGACTGAACCATGACCATCTGGAATATGGTTTGGGTGACAGACTTGGTTAAGCTGCTGAGATCCAAAATGGGCCTCCAGTCCTGTGTATTTTTTGGCATCCACGCTGGTCTGGTGGGACTGGTTGGATGACTCTTTTTTTGAGACAGCTTTATAATCTCTGAAGCTGCTTCTTCCCTTTGACTGTGTAGAATGTCAGGAGGTTGTCTTGAAGGGTTTGGATGACATGAAAGTAGAATGGTGTAAGCTCTGGTGATGATACTCTGCACCCAACAATCGGTGGTAACAGATTGCCAGGCAGCTTGGTGCAGAGAGAAATGACCCCTGACTGCTTCCAGAGGTAAGCAATTGGGCGGCGCCTCAGGAATGCTAGTAAGGCTGTCCAGAAAAGGAATCCCTGAAGCCTTGGTTATGAAGACTGTCTCTGCCTCTATAGGGGTGTCTTCTGGAATTGTTACCCCCTCTGCCCCTGGGGGTATCATCACCACGTGCAGCACAGAAAAGACCTTAAGATTTTTTGTGCCACATTTTTCCACTCCTCTGATTCCTGGAGAAGGTACATTGAGGATTGGAAAACCATAGGCCTACGGCAGACAGGGTCTTTCCATTTTGCTTGCACCTGGCTAGTGTGTCCTTCACTTTGAAGCCAAAAAGGGATGAAGCTTCAATGGAAACATTCAGAAAGGAAGACTAGAAGGGGTTCGCGAGGTCACAAATGTGCATCCAGGCATGATGCTTCATGACAATGCCCGAACCGGCTGCTCTAGCCACCCCTTCAGTCGCATGTGAAAGCAACCTCATGGACGAGTTGGATATCGATTCCAATGTTGTGAGCTGTGAAGCCACCTTGCCCCTGACCTCGTCAGACAACTTTCCTGCCAGCATCCCAGAGAGTTCAGAGATGAAGTCCCTCTTAAGCCTTGTAAAATGTGACAAATAGTTCAGGGACTGTATAGCAAAGGTCCCTGATGCAAAAACACACTTCTCAAGTGTGTCCACTACACGGGACTCGACTGGTAACCATTTGGATCAATGCGGGTTCACCTCAGGAGGGGAAAGAATTTTATCTAGTCTCAGAGAGATTGCCTCAGTGGAATCAGGGTTCTTCCAAGCACGCTGCATGATGAGCTGGACAAGCTCGTCGGCAGGTGGGGTCACCCAAGAGGTAGAAGTGTGGGCGCAAAAAGCCTGCAGGAACACAAACTCCTCAGATTAAGGGTTGGAGGGCTTTCTGTTACCTCTCTGCTTTAATATTTCTAGAATGTCTTTGAAGGCTTCCAGTTACCTCTCTGCTTTAACATTTCCAGGATGTCTCCGAAGGAGACATCATCAGGATGTGACTGCGGGACCCTTCACCATCATAATCCATTTCTTCAGTTAAGGACTCCTCAGGTGAGTCCATGTACTTTGTCTTGCATGTCCTCTTTCGAAGGGGCTTCTCAGTGGGGGGAGTCTCTGAGGGGGACTCGGAAGAGTGTGTACCCTGAACAGGGGTGTCCTGTGGCTTCTCTGCCAGATGTCCTGGGGGGTGGGCTGTAGCAGCTGTAGCTCAGGGGGTGAAAGCTGGCGTTCCGACATCAGAAGAGTGCTGCCAGAAGCAAAAGCCCTCTCCATCGCGTGGAAGACAAGCCTGCCCAAAGAGGGATGGGAGCCCAGAAATGAGAAAGACAACCTTGGGACCAGGGTCATACCCTGCTCCAATGAACCTTCCCCCACAGATGGAGCCTCAAGCATGATTGGTGCGGACGCTGCTATCCATGCCGAAGATGGAACCAAGGAGAAAGACGGCTCTGTGCCCTGGGCCGAAGCGCCCATCCCTCAATCCCCAGATTGAGGAAAGACTGGTTCTGCAGCAACCGAAGACCAAAGGGGCAAACTCGGAGCCAAAGTGAGATGCACTGTAGGCGCCAAGGTGATGGGTTCCAAGAAGGATGTTGGAGCAGAAGGCTTCAGAACCAAGATGGTCGAAGGAGTAGTGTAAGATGCAGTCTGTGGATAAATCAACCCAAGTCCTGCAGGTGGATGGGTCTTAGAAAGTGTTGGTATCCCCTGGCTAACAACAGCTGGTCCACAAAACGCACCATGTCGTGTTCTGACAGGCTCCTGGTGGATCTAGTGTATACTGCAGATGGAGAGTCAAGACGTCCAATGAAGGGGCTAAACGCTTGGCCCAGAAACAGATCTACAGAAGGGGAGTATCGGGTCCGTGGTGCAAGATCTGCTGGCACCAAACTTTCTAGTTTCGAGACTGGAAGTAAAGGGGTCAAATCCAGTGAAGTTGGTACAATGCTCGGTGCCAAAGTAGCACTCAGACCTGGAATGGTCGGTTCCAAAATAGTAGTCAAAAGTGTGCCCTGAGCCAAAGTGGCCACAGATGCCAAGGTTGATAGGTGTAGTAAGGTCTATAATCATTGCCGGAGGCAGGACCAGTGCCGAAACTGGTGCCGGTATTGAAGGTTTTGAGAAGCTCAGAGCCGAGGAAGACTAAGCCATAAAGGCAGATTTCTGCTCTGAAAACAGCTTTGGGACCTTTTATTTCACAGGCTTGCCCTGATCATCCGATGGTTAGGAGGGGACAGAGTGGGATCTCTTTTTGTCTTTAGTAGGAGGGGTTGAGACCTCCATCGCAGAAATGGCCCTGAAAAGGGAGACTTGAGTAACCCTTTCAGAATCAGTTTATTTTAAAAGTGTGTTGACTGAAACTCTGACAAATGTCACATGGAGGCTGCACCGAAAGGTGGGGCACTCCCAAACAGTATACACAGTCATCGTGAGAATCACTATTAGGTAACTTGCTATTACATGAAGCACAATGCTTAAAACCTGAAGTACCCTTTTTATTCGACATCTTGATAGAGAGACACCACAGGCCAACAGTATAATCCAATTAGAACAAAAGTCAAACACCATTCAAAGAAGTCACAATTATAGCAATACAGTGATATGTAGAGAAAAAGAAAACACCTCACTAAAATCCCAAAGTTAATAGGTTAAACAGGAAAGACAACACCAGCTATGGTATTGAAGGAATGCTACAAGGGTAAGGGAGGAAAGGCTGTACCAACAATGATACTAAAAAGTTTACCAACGGTAACAATGGGTAGAGCAGAGAGGGAAGAAAAGATGGTCAGAGAGAAGAAAACACACTAGAAATACTATTCGCTCAATAAAATATGAAGATATCAAAAATTTTCCACACAAATATCAAATAAAGTTCCACTGAGATGAGAGCTCGGCTGAAACGCAGCATTATGGCTATGCAGCAAACGAGATCTGAGATAACAGGGAGAAGGGCATTCTGGGTAGAGACTTAGCTTGAGAGTTTTTTTGGCTGGCATGAGCTTGGTAAAAAGGCCGACTCGGTTCTGAGGGCTCAGAATCGAACCCATCAGTGATGAAAGGAAAGAAGATTTACAACATCAGATCAAATTTTATCCATCTGTACATCCATCCACCCACAGCCTGTGTTTCCCATGTTTGCACATAGGATCGGGGTGTCCCATCAACATTGAAAATCAGTTAAAACCAGTGATGACACTACCTGTTACTTTATTGTAATACTGTTTGAGCTTTTTAGACAATTCAGGTTTACAAATATAAATCAGTACATACATGTTAATGGTCAACGCATAATACACACAAAGGTTTCTGTATTTCATTGAAACAACCATGTATGTCTACTGTGTCTTTCATTTTTGTCTGCTACAGAAAAAATAAATAAGAGAACAACTGTGACTCTAACAAAATCTGAAACATATAAGAAAGCTTTATTGGTTCATATGTATTTAGTAGACTAATGACCACAAGAGCCTTTTAAGCCTAGCCAAGCATCGCAAATCTCTGACAAGTTTGGGTACCCTTGATAAGTGTAAGCAGGTTCTTAGGAGATGAAACATTTACAAGCAGGGCCCTTGGAGATGAACCATTTACAGGGAGTCTCTGTCCATTCAAGACATAGGGGCTAAACCAGGGATGAATTTCCTGTTCCCCAATCAATTGTCCATGTTACACTTGAATTCGATTAGGGAGGAACTCTACTTCACATGGATGGATAGCCTGTTCCAGACAAGGGGTAGTCCCTGGGATACATAGCTGTCTATCCATCAGGTCTTATTTATATCACAGCAAGGTGTACGTTTTTGGAATATGTAATTCCAGCGCTGTTTGTTTTGTGAATATGTAGAAGTTTCCCATGTATTCCAAGCATAGATCTCCCCTCAATGGCCTGTAGGAGACAGAATACACGGAGAGGGCCTTGAGACAGTCTGCATAGGACATGTTACTTACACCCTGTATTCTTTCAGTGAGGAAACTCTGTGGACATTTTGATTAGTAGATATGCCTGATTAGGTACATACCAAAGGAGGAATCATACTCATTGTTAGATCTGATGAATGCCGAATACAGTGGAACAGTGACTTCCTTAGATCTAGATGACATACCTTGTTTATAAGTTGCACAACATACAATGATCTCCTCACTACTATACACAGATGATGGTCAAATGATAGATTACTGTCTGTGTGCATCCCCAAGTCCCTGACTACTGGATCATCTGTTAGGGGTCTGTTGTCAGTATGATAGTTACCAGAGATGGATGACTTCTGAAAGGATACTATTATGCATTTCTTGGTAATTAGTTTTAGTCCATGTCTCTAACACCAATTGTTTGTCTGTGTCTTCCTTTCCTGGGGAATATTTGTGTCATTGACAGATCAAAATTTGCACTCATCTGGAAATTTAGTCAGCCAAAGGCCATTGACATTGGCCTTGACTTCAGAGAAGTAAATGCCAGAAACAAGCACTCCAGTACTGATCCTTGAGGGACTCCGCTTGTGACTGGCATCTTTGTAGTGGTGTGCTCCTCATTCTAACTTACTGGGTCCTGTCTGTCAGCCAGTTGGCTATCCACCAGATAACGTAATGGTTTGTTCCTAACCTCCTACGTTTGTCAGCAATGTCTGAGTGGAGTATTGTGTCAAATGCCTTGGCCAGGACAAGGTAGGCAGTGTGAACCATTTTGCCCTCGTACATTGCTTTGCTGAACTTCTCAAAGAAGTCTACCAGGCTGAGTTTGCATGAACTGTCCTTGAAGAAGGCAGATTGGGTTGTCTCCAGTGTCTGGAGGTTTCCTATGTCATTACTGACCATTTCCATGATAATACTTTCCATGTCTGTGCATATAAGACTAGTGAGACTTATGTGTCTGTAGTTTCTAGGGTCTGTAGATAGACCACCTTTGTACAGAGGGATGACTGTTGCCTTTCTCCATTCATGAGGCATGAAGCCTGTTTGGTGGCTACAGTAGGACCTGATAGGTCATGTTTCATGCTATTTAGGAGGCATCCCGGGATATTGTCTGGGCCCATTAATGCAGTGTTCTTGGCCTTAGAGAGAGTATTATTTATTTTATTTATTTTATTTTATTTTACATTTGTTAACCGGGCTAGTCTAACTGGATATATTTCCATTTTCAGTAGAGGCCCGGGGAGAAAAGCTCCACATGTAGACAGGACGGATACAACAAAAACAACAAATACATAATAACAGATTAAACAATCAGATTTAAAAAAGAGGTAGGTATTTACTCAAGACCAGAATAACTAATTATATTTAAAGGTATAAACCATATGTTCAACATAATTTCATCTTTGGAATCAGTTAGAGAAAGTCAGATTAGAGAAAGCAAGAGACCAAGAAAAAGAGAGAACATTTTGCAAAACAAAGTACAGAATAGAAGAGATATGTATTGCCAGAAAGAGAGAGACAAATAGCCAAGAGGAGGAGAAAGAGCCAAGAAAATTTTAATCAGGTTTAGAGCAGGAACATGTCCAGTGGTTATTAAGGTGGACTTTTAGTTTTTGTTTAAACAGAGCAGTAGATGCAATTGAAGTAAGTTCGGGAGGAAGTTTATTCCAGTGTTTCCCAATGGCATTTGCGTAAAGGGAATCACCAGCAAGGTTATTAGATTTGGTTAAGGTAACTAGCAGTTTGTTAGAAGAGCGGAGAGAGTTCAGGTTTGAGTAAGGGCTTAAGAGGTTAGAAAGAGCAGGTGTATTAAGAGGTTGGTAAAAGGCTCTTTGGACAAACATAAGTTGGGATAGAAGCAACATGTTTGTCAGTTCAATCCAGTTAAGTTGTTGCAGATTCTGACAATGGTGGGTTCTAAATTGTTTTCCAGTAACAAATCTAGCTATGTTATTGTAGGAGGTGGATAGTTTAGAGAGATTGTTTTTCTTAAGATTAGTGTAGATAGGTGAGGCATAGAGAAGTGTGGAAATAAGATGTGAGTGGGCAAGATTCACTTTTGCAGGAAAGTTAAAAAAGTTTTGATTCTATATAGAGAGCCAAGTTTCCTGTTTACAGATTTAATGGTATTGTTGATATGAAGGTCGAAGGAGAGATTGTTATCAATCGTGACACCTAGCAATTTGGTAGTAGAGTCAGGTGATATAATGGTACCATTATTTGACACAATGGAGAAGTCAAGTGTAGGGGATCTGGTAGTAGGTTTAAAGAGAAGTAGTTTGGTCTTTTTTGCGTTTAGGAGTAGACAGCGTTTTAGGAACCAAGTTTCAACTTTAGAAAATACAGCTTGAGTGTTAGTTTGAAGTTCAGAAATGGATTTAGCAGAGCAAATAAGAGTGGAGTCATCAGCATATTGAATGCAGGTAGCCTGAGGAATGGCTACTTGTAAGTCATTTATAAAGAGGGAGAAAAGAAGTGGTCCAAGAATAGAGCCTTGGGGACTCCAAGGAGATTGGTAGAAGAGATGAGAGTTTGTTATCCCAGAGGACAGCTTGTTTCCTGTTAGTGAGATATGAGCTAAACCAGTGGATAGTCTCAGGTGCTAAGGAAAGAGATTCGAGAATTTTTAGTAGGAGAGAGTGGTTAACCATGTCAAAGGCTTTGGACAGGTCAATGAAGAGAGCAGAAGACAGGACATTATTATTGCGATTATTGTTAATAATATCTGTAAAGGAGAGCAGAGCAGTAGTTGTGCTATGATGGGGCCTAAAGCCGTGTTGACAGTTTGTCAGTATTTTATTTTGTAGAAGGTGATTCATTAACTGATGGTGGACACATTTTTCCATTATTTTAGCGAGAGGGGACAATAGTGCTATGGGTCTATAGTTAGAATGTTCGAAGGAGTTTCCTCCTTTATGTAATGGTATGATGTAAGAGATTTTCCATACATCAGGGATGGTTTCTTCGTTTATGGTCCTATTAATGAGAATTGATATGGGATAAGCTATTTCAGAGGCTGCTTTTTGAAGGAATTCAGAAGGAAGCTGGTCAGCTGAGGGGGTGCAAGGTTTAAGTTTGAGAATGCATCTCTGTATAAAGGTAGTGGAGATGGGTTGAAGCCTAAAGGTTGGTAGTTTGGAGGATGTATGGTCATGAATACTGGTATTGTCACTGGATAGATGGGAGGCCAAGGAATTAATAGTATTGATGAAGAATGAGTTGAAAGTGTTGGCAGTGTCAAGGGGAGGAATGTTATCAGACCCAGAAGGGGGGGGGGTGGTAGTCTGTCCAGGGTGAAGAAGTCTATTTAGGGTTGACCAGAATTTTTGAGGATTATTGTGATTCACTTGCTGAAGATTGCTATAATAGTTCTTTTTGTCAGAGAGGATTGATTTTTTGGTAATATTTCTCAGGTGTCTGAAAGTCTGTTGGTCTTTGGGAGATTTGCTAGTTCGCCATTTTAACCAAGATTTGTTTCTAAGTGACATTTTTTGTCTAGTCTCTTTCGTTAGCCAGGGGGCTGGCTTAGCCTTAATTCTAATAGAACGTTTTGGTGCATGATAATCAAGAATAGTTAGGAATGTGTTGTTAAAGTAATTAACAGCTTCTTGAAGAGGAAGTGTTTTTAGTGGGTTCCAGTTACAAGCCTTTAGTTCCGTTTTAAAAAGGGTTGGGTTAAAGCTTTTGAGGTTACGTAGGGTCCTATATAAAGGGACCTCTTCCCTAGTGAAAGCAGGAGGAGTTATACTTGATGGTATTTCCTGAGGGAAGGTTGAGAGAGAGGTAAATTTCGAGTTGAATTTGTCAACCAGTAGGTTGGCTATATCTTCTAGCTCAGTACAGGTGGTGCCATTAACAATAAGCTCTGTACACAACTGTGTATTCCCTTTGAGCTTGCAGACATAGCTAATCAATGCCTTGTGGCTGGCCTCGACCTGGGTAGCCAAATTTACCTCAAATGTGACTTTTAGACTTTATTTGCCCTTATGTTGCCTTTTTTGATAGAATTCCATCACCATCTAACATTTCTGCAATGAGAGCTTATGTCAAGGCTCCACCGTTCCATAACTTTCCTATCGTTTCCCATTTACATTTACTTCTTACTCATTTTTTAAACCCATTAAACAACACAGTTAAGCTATTTACATATGACAATATGTATTAATATTATTATTAACGCTTAGCTGCATGAATATCATCAAAATGTTATGACGTACACATTGCTTACTTCATTTTATGTTCTGCATCCTGATTTCAAGGCAAACCTGAGGATTTATTAAAGTGCTACTGCATCATATTAAGGGCTGCTGGGAAAAAGGCCCTGTTAATCTGACACAGTATTTTGTGATTCAGAGACATATTACCTGCAATGAGGAAAGATCTCATTATGAGCTAATTTGCATGTCTATGAATTACTTTAACTAACACGAAGTGAAGACCAGCACTGCTTGTGTTCGCTAACTGTGACAACAGCATCATGTAAGCATAGAAATCTCTACCTCCTCAGTCAGTCCCCATCTTGTATGCAAGCATACAATATATCACAGAAATACACACCTGCCACATACCGTTTAACTGTTCCTGGTATCAGAACATCCACTGTATCTTATTTTCTCCTGCACAGGCAATTCATCGATGACAAGTCAGTCCATAATGCCAGACATTCAAGTTTCGCACTTCAGTAAATTCATGCTAAAACATACTGTATATGAGCATACCTCTCAGCTGTAAAGATTTTTGCACTATGTCTAGATTTCTGCATCAAATATTTGGTCTGATTGTCATAAAATCTGTGTTTTTTTGGCAAAACACAGAAGATTGAAGTCACTAAATAATGACAAAATAATGACATATATTTGAGTTTCAGACTTCATATCTTTCAGAAAATGCATGCAAACACAAATCCTGTTATTCTAGCAGCTTTCTATGTTTATAATAGCAATATTTAAAATCTGTCCCTATTTTGTATTTATTTAACATTTGTTTGCCAGGATAGTCCGACAGGACAACAAGTGTCCATTTTCAGCGGAGTCCTTGGGAGAAAAACTCCATAAGTTTACAGAGAGAAAAAAAATTTACAAAAGAGGCATTACAGAGTAGTAGAATACAGACTGTAGACTTTATAGCCATTAGTATACAATAAGAGGATATTTCCCCTTTTGGTTGAAAATACAGTAAGAGGATATTTCGCCTTTTGGTTGAAAATACAAGTGTACAAAATATACAGTGAGAGTAGATAATAACCTGCTAGGGCATTGCAAGATATTTCACAACTGATAATAGTACATAAATGTTTAAGTTTTCCATATATACATTCAAGCAAATATACATGTAAGAGCACACACACACGTACACACACACACACACACACACACACACACACACACACACACACACACAAACACACACACACACACACACACACACACACACACACACACACACACACACACACACACACACACACACACAGACACATACACACACACACACACACACACACACACACACACACACACACACACACACACACACACACACATGTACACACACACACACACACACACACACACACACACACACACACACACACACACACACACACACACACACACACACACACACGTCCTTATAGCCCATCTAGTCCTTTTTGTGGACTATAGTTATGGTTGTTGATATGTGCTTTGTGAATCTGAGTTGCTGGTCAATGGTAACTCCTAGGAGTTTAGCCTCAGTGACGGGGGTGATTTGTGATTTGGGTTTTGCTGGGGGAGAGTACAGAGAGGGTAAGGTTGCTCGTTTTAGTGGAGTGGAATAGCATTAGTTGTGTTTTCTTGGGATTTAGTATGCGTTGTGACTTGTTAAGCCAGTTCTCTATTTCAGAGAAGGCTTCTTAGGCTTTTTGTTGGAGATGTTGGGTGCAGTGCATATGAAAGGTGTGTCATCAGCATATTGGACTATGTTGGCTTTAGAAGTAGCTGAGTAGAGTTGGTTTGTGAAGATATTAAAAAGAAGAGGTCCTAGGATTGATCCTTGCAGCAAGCCTAAGGAGTTTGGGAGTGTGTGTGTGTGTGTGTGTGTGTGTGTGTGTGGGGGGGGGGTGGTGGTAGTGAGTTGTATTTTTGAGCCTCTGTCCCCCCATTATTTTAGGCTTTTTAAAGTTTGGTGTTCTATCTGATTCTACAGCACCAGTATTGTTTAAAGTTTTGATGGGAATTTTTCTACCACCAACTAAGAGGTTCAGCAACATTGAAAGTATATTGAGAGGTCCAGCAGCAATGTAAGCTAACTGTTGTATTTTTACTGCTGCATACCTTCCTGTTCAAAGGATTTTGAATACGGCGGCTAACCGTTGAAGGTTAAACCTTTCGCGAAGAGTGTTTAAGAACGCCACTTACAATCATTTAGAACTGAAGGGTTTATGTGTTTTTATACTGAACTGATACATGCTTTTACAAGCTGCTGATGCTGACTACGTGAACATTATTAATATTAATGGAATTTTTACATTTTAAATAAATCTTTAAAAAGAACTTAGCATTTTGGAATTTCTTTTTCGAGTAGCCGTGGAGTAGAGGTTTGATTTTCTTTTGCATTTTGTATTCTACTTACCGCTACCTCAATAGTGAGTTCTACATTTTTCTAATATTATTTTCGGCTTTGTCCAGATTTATTGCATTAAGAGGTTTGTATATGAGACGGTGAGGTATGACTAACATATCACATTTCTCCATCTGTGTTTACACATTTGCAGGCATTACATAATGCCAAGATTCTCAACATATATTAAAATAAGCACTGGTTACACTAACTTATCAATCAGTGCAGCATCTAATGCAAGGCTTCTGAAGATGAGGTGCACTGCTCAAATCAATTTTCCCTCTATTTGAAAGCAATCCTGGTGTCTAGTGGTCCCCCAAAACATGTATTGTACTTATGTACTTTTAAGGCATACCATAATGGGTAACCCCGATGTCCAGCGTCCCCATTCTCAACACACCTGACCCCATATTGTTAAATGGTGGTGTTAAGGCACAGAAACAAGTTTTATCCTTGGTATCTAATGCTGCCCCAACCCAATCCCCATACTGTTTTAATTGCCGTTAAGGCATGAGATTATTTTCCCTGACAGCGAGTGTCCCACCCCACCCACAATTCTTCATAGCATTCACTCACAGCGACAGTAGCATTCACTGTTACCCCCTTTACCCCCAATACTACTTCCTAGGCAGACACACACAGACAGACTCTTACACACACGCACACATATAACTACTTAACCCTACCTTAGCAGTAAACTCCCATCTACTCACATCTATAACAAAGGATATACAAGGCAATTTGACCGTGTTCACTACAAATACAAGTAAGGAGTAGCTAAGCTAATCAGTTGTGATCCCAAAGTTGTAATTATCCAGATAAAAATTGTTGATTACAGTATGTTTCAGCAAGGATGATAAGCAGAAAATAATAAATAACCTGCCAGACGTGAAATATAAGCTCTCCTCAACACTCCTCACTTCCAACGCAATATGGTAAGTACATGCAAATGATCGGTAAAAAAATGATTTATATTTCAAACATATAAAGTCTATCACTTATCTAAACTGTCCATAAATCAAATTATGTGGCCTCCTCTGATTCATGTGTCAGATGTGAATGAGGCGACACTGGGTGATACTGAAGAGCAGTGATCGTACTCCGTCTGAAACTGCAGGTGTTGAAGTGTCTGTTATGGAAAAGACACTCTTTTTCTCTTGGTCACTATAATATAAATAGCAAAAAACAGTTGTGAGTTTTGACAAGGCTTGGTTGTTCTACCTCCTGACTTGAGATTAACAACAAATCAAATTATACTTCACGTGGCTTGCTTGGTGAACTCTATCCTTTCATACTTAAAGGAGATTTTGTTCAGTCCCTCTTCTTGCCAACTGTAAACAGGGTGTTTTCATAATTAGTAGCTTCAGAAGCATCTGGAGGACTTCTCCTTATAGCTGTTGCCATTAAATTGTCCAGAGCTGATTAAGCTTCAGCTGGTTGATAAAAATTATGAGAACACCCTTACAGTTGTAAAGACAGTACCACAGGAAACCTTGACTGGACCTGAATACCTAGTTCTACACATTTCCTTTAGACAAGGACAAACACTTATACCATGTTATAATCTGGAGCTGCACGTACTTTAACATTATTTATTTGTAAAAAGCTTCCATGTTCATTGCTTTTCTTTAAAATTCTTTCCCTGTCATTATAAACGAAGCAAATTATGAACTATCTAGAAACATTAGGCTCTTCCCAGTTAGGGGTAACCACAGCAGAATAATGGTCTGCAGAACAATTGGCAGTGGAGTTTTACAGTGTCGAGTTTCCAGACCGGTGCCCAACCTTCCACAGAAGGCACACACACACACACACACAAACGTAGAGCCAGTTTAGAGTGTCCAATCCACCTACAGCATGTCTTTGGGATGTGGAAGGAAAATGGAGCATCCAGAGGAAACACAAGTGAACACAGGCAGGATATGCAGACTCTGCATAGAAGGCACCCCAGCTGAGAATCAAACCAGAGAGTCTCTTGCTGTGAGGCAGCAATACTAACCGCTGCACCACCGTGGCCGCCCTTCTACTAAACACACACAATCATACTTATTTGTTTTGCTTTTGTTTGGTTGGTGAGCTTGTTTTATTTTTTATATATCTGTTTAGTTATATACATTACATAGCTCATAAGTGAGTTGGTCAACTGACCCTTTTTTACCAGTGACTGCACTGTGAGAAAGACTAAATGCATTAAAAAAGTATGATTTTTTCAAGAGTTTGTAAAAAAATCACAAATGTTAGAGACATTAGAAGAAAGTGCAATACTTACATTTGATAGCATACAAATTTTGGAGATAATAGATGAGTATAGAATTGCTACAGAAGTAGTAAATGGCACAGTCTGCCTCACAGTGCAGCTAAATGGGTTGACCAGTTACAAACTGGGTAAAATCCCAAATGCATACACAAGATTTCAATAAAGAGAAATAATTTATTTTACTTAAAACAATGAATTATATATGTAATCTTTCTCATTTACATCACTGCTTCATCTTACACGGCAAACTTGTACTTAGAACCATCATTGTTTAAATACGTATCCTATGATGTTAAGTGACAAGCCATAGCATAGCTGTCATATGATGTTAACAGAAAATTCACTGATCTCACAAATTTGTGAAGCACTGATAATCCAAAATTAGAAAATTCTAGAAAATGATCGATGTCAAGCTTTTTTTAACATGAAATCAACTCTATTTAAGTTTGTGCTCATACTTTTTCAAAACAGATTTTAAACTAACTGTTAATTGTTACAACACATAATTTGATTAACTGTCTGACACGCTTTACCTGCTTTCTTCCAAACTGTACATACAAATCTCTTGTGGTCTCTCCTGTGATTTCTGTTGCTATGAATAAACTGTCCATCACATAGATGGCATCATAAAGAACTTCAGAACTTTAGATATTTCAAATTATTAATAATCATGTATGTGTAGGCATAATTATTTCTTGTTTTATTTATTTGTCTGTTTATTTATGTACTAAACTGTTTGCTGAGTACATCCAGCTTTAAAATATCTTTTTGTTATAGACCATGATGAAAAAATTCAATCTACAGACACAAATTTAAATTATATACAAACAGTACATTAGATATGAACATGTGCAATCAGATGTTAAGACAGTATATAATTAAAACAATCTTGGTATTATTGTGGTCTTTATTTCAACGTTCAATTAAATATTATCTGTACCAATATAGCGTATAAAGCTACATACAAAAAAATACAAACCCAGCAAACGTGGCTAAACTAAGTAATTCTACAATAAGTACAAAACTGTTAGCAAGAATTCATAATAACACTATAAATTAATAAAAGCTGTTAAGTCCTCATACAGAATTCTTGATACTTATATTACTTAGACCTGAGACACTGAAAAAAAAAAGAAAAAAAAAAAGAAAGAAAATGCAGGAGAAAGCTGTATATTGCACATTTCTCTTCTCTTTTAAACTTCTTTTTTGCAAAGCTGGGTGGACAAGGCCTCCGCAGCCTATGATGTGGGGAAGAAGCTCCATGCATGCCCTGAACTTAGAATTGTGAGATCACCTTAACTCATAAAATGGACTCTGCTGAGAAATGGCAATCTGTGGGTTAATATATGTTCTTTTCAGCCATTCAGTCTTCATATCTTATGACTTGGTAATACCAGCCAGTGATTTTTTAATCGTTAACATTGATAGGTGATGCCAGGAAAATATTTCTTCCTAATAATGCCTCTTCATATCTATCAAGATTCTACATCGGTCTTCTTTCCTGTTTTCTCATACACTGTTTGTTTTAAGTTTTCCCGTTTGTGTTAACTTTCCTTTTACATCACTGAAATTTCATCCCCTTGAAATTCAGGTTATTTTCTTCTGGTTCTTTACTAAATGTGCTGTCTTACATTTCAGAGCAATGTTAAGCTATATGTTTACATGCCATTCATCAGGCTTTGTCGGTTTTCTTTTTTCATGACATCTAAATCTACTTGTGTATCACCCTACTGCTTAAAGATATGATATTGGCAAAAGTCATACATTTTATTCAGGGCCTTTGTACTATAACATTGAAACAAATGGCAGACGTCAGTAACAGCCCTTGTCTCTGTGGTCCTTCCAAGGTCATGAATCTGTTATCTGAGTCAAAAATTAAATTTGAATTATCATCTGCAGTCCATAATACCACTTTGAGATATTTTTCCATGCTCTTTTGTTAGTAATAAAAATAAATGGCATGACAATGTCTACCCTGGCTGCTTGCACATCCCATTTTAACATCCTGGTCCGGGTTTGCAGTTAAATAATTTTTTTCTGACATGTAAGTGCTTACGATGGCATAATTGTACTGAGTAAATGTTCTTTTTGAACATGTACTAGGATGAAGGGATGCAGAGTCATTTACCCCTAATGCTTGATTCGATTGCATTTAAGCTATGCTTTTCAGTCCAAAGCCATAGTCACGATACCTGGAGGTTGGCAACCTGGATTATTGTGAGGTCTGAGCAGAGAACATATGCCCTTATGTATTGCTGGTAGTGTTTTTTTTAAATAAATGCAGTCCAGATTGTTTAGGACATTTCAGAATTTATAAGTGGGCTATTGTGTCTGTGGCTCTAGCCACATATCTCACCTCGTTGTATCTAACAGTAGGTTCACATGAGAAATTCTCTGATCCTGAAGCTGCAATCTTTTCTTTTTCTTCCAGTATTGCAAACAGACGGCATTTATCAAACAGACGGCATTTATTAGTAGGTTATGATTTTTGACTTATTAACACCATGTCAGTGATTCCAAATTATAGAACAACCAGTATAGGAATGCTGAGTACATATTTTGTAGTTTAGCTAACTCTAGTTGATGGTGGTGCTGCGGTAGCATTGTCGCCTCACAGTAAGACGCTGTCCGGTTCGATTCTCAGCTAGAGCGTCTTCTGCATGGAGACATGCATGAATGGGTGTACCTTCGTTGAAGGTTGTGCATCAGGGCTGGTAACTCGGCATGTAAAAATCAACTACCAATCATTAGCGGACCGGAGTTCCACTGTGGCGACCCCTAACCGAGAAAAGCCGAAAGGCACAACAACAACCACAGCTAACTCTATTTGATCAGTTAATTTCAAGCACTTGGCATGGCATTAAAATGCGACTTTATATTCAACCATTATTTAAAAGATTGGAATCCTTCTAACATACTCCACTGTATCTTCTCATGTGTGTACTATATTTCAATGAAAATATAATAAACTTCACGAAATGCATGCCATATATGTACGTGTGTGTGTGTGTGTGTGTGTGTGTGTGTGTGTGTGTGTGTGCATGTGTGTGTGCATGTGTGTGTGTGTGTAAATTGATATATATATATATATATATATATATATATATATATATATATATATATATATATATAGATGTGACCTATAACCTGTACAATTCAATTGAAAAGCAAACAAATCTGTTAGGGGAAAAAATATAAAAAATAAAAAAGTACAATAAGCTGGTTGCATAACTGTGCATACCCTTAAACTAATACTTTGTTGAAGTACCTTTTGATTTAATTACAACATTCATTCTTTTGGGTACATACCTGCCATCAATTAAAAAGGCTCTGATTAACCCCAAATAAAGTTCAGCTGTCCTAGTAGGATTTTCCTAACAGTTGCTCAGTTGCCTGCTACAGCAAAAGCAATGGTTAGCATAGAGCTTACAAAACATCAAAGGGGTCTCATTGTTGAAAGGTATCAGTCAGGAGAAGAGTACAAAAAAAATGTCCACAGCATTGGATATACCATGGAACACAGTGAAAACAGTCATCAAAAAGTGGAGAAAATATGGGACAACAGTGACATTGCAAAGAACTGGACATCCCTCCAAAATTGATGAAAAGACCAGATGAAAACTGGTCAGGCAGGCTGCCAAGAGACATACAGCAACATTGAAGGAGATGCAGGAATTTCTAGCAAGTACTGGTTGAGTAGTACATGTGACAACAATCTCCCGTATTCTCCATATACCTGGGCTATGGGGTAGGGTTGCAAGACGGAAGGCATTTCTTACACAGAAAAACATCCTTGACCAGGTAAAATTTGCAAAACAATACATCAAGTCTCCCAAAAGCATGTGGGAAAATGTGTTATGGTCTGATGAGACCAAGGTTGAACTTTTTGGCCACAATTCCAAAAGGTACGTTTGGCGCAAAAACACTTCACATCACCAAAAGAACACCATCCCCACAGTGAAGCATGGTGGTGGCAGTATCATGCTCTGGGGTTGCTTTTCTTCAGCTGGAACTGGGGCTTTAGTTAAGGTGGAAGGAATTATGAACAGTTCCAAATACCAGTCACTTTTGGCCAAAAACCTTCAGGCATCTACTAGAAAGCTGAAGATGAAGAGGAAAAAACCTTTCAACATGACAATGACCCCAAGCATACATACAAATCAACAAAAGAATGACTTCACCAGAAGAAAATTAAAGTTTTGGAATGGCCAGAGCCCAGACCTAAATCCAATAGAAAATCTGTGGGGTGACCTGAAGAGGGCCATGCACTAGAGATGCCCTTGTAATCTGATAGATTTGGAGTGCTTTTGAAAGGAAGAGTGGGCAAATATTGCCAAGTCAAGCTGTGCCATGCTGATAGACTCCTACCCAAGAAGACTAAATGTTGTAATTAAATCAAAAGGTGCTTCAACAAAGTATTAGTTTAATGGTGTGGACACTTATGCAACAAGCTTATTGTGTGTTTTTTATTTTTTAGATTTTTTTTACCCTAACAGATTTGTTTTTCAATTGAATTGCACAGGTTATAGGTCACATTAAAAGTGGGAAAAGTTTTGAAATGATGTATTGTGGTCTCATTTTTTTATATCACAAAAACATGTCATTTTAACAGTGATGTGTAAACTTTTTATATCTACTGTATATACATATAGAGTGAGAGAAAGAGATCTACAAAATTAATAATCAGACATAGAAAGTGAGTTAAAATGGTTATTCTGGTGTACTAATCAGCAATCTGCAGGCTTCATATCAGCATATAGGCTTTCAGTAATAGATCCATGGCAAATGGTCAACAGCTGAGAGAGTATAAACCTGTTGTTAATAATGTTATTGGAAAAAGTGCAAGTGGAAGGAAGTCCTGAAACTGAACAAGAAGCACATTTTTTAATTATATTTGGACCTTTTTCTGCTACACATTTGTTGCTATAGCCCTTTAAGGGGTTGTTATTATTATTATTATTGTTTTTATTATTACTATTATTTTACAATTTGTTATACCCTAAAATGGCTTGAATTGAACCTACCTTATTTGTGGTAAGTCAAGGGCTTAACCTCCTTGTAATTCTTGTAATGAATTCTGTGATTTCTTACACTTTTGACTATCTGTGCAACAGTGGCAGTGTGTATTTTTCATCAGCATCCTTTGACTTTTATTAGCAATAATCTCCAGTATAACATAGTAAGATACTTTTTAATATTAAGTTGGAATGAACATGTTATTTAATTATTTTGCAAAAATCCAAAAAAGTGAGGAAAAGAGCCCAAAACTACTACGAACACCAATAGTCAACAAAAGGCACTTCGGACAGACCATCCAGCACTTAACCAAGCTTAAAACAAATTTTATTCAACCAATAAAAAACAAACAAACAAAAAAAAAACATAAACATATTAGCATGTTACTGCATTTTCATCACAATTGGTAGCTCGTGGGAGGTCTTTTGTATAGACTGATGCAGTTTTACTACTGCTGCTGTTACATCTGATGAAGCCTTGCACTGGGGAAAACATGATGACATGTTAATGCATTTATGTTTTTTTATTTATTGGTGGAATCAAATTTGTTTTAAGCTTGGTCAAGTGCTGGACAGTCTTTCCAAGGTGCCTTTAATCGATTATTTAATTATTTGGCTAGAGTCAATATTGTAATTCTTTGTCATATTTTGTAATTAAACTTTGATTACCTTTACTTATTTATTTGTTTATCTAGTTGATAACCGGGACCGGTGACATTTTAAGCCATGACCTGAGCAAGATGACTATGGTATTTATAAGTTACCTTACATGACAGAAAAATGTCAGTTCCAGTAATCATTGCAAAAGGATTAATACAAAGAGCAATGAATAGTTCTGAGAGTAGTACATGCTGAATGGTAATTAATAGTCATTAGCAAAATAATTGTACAAATCATACAACATTCCAAAGGTTTTCATATGTTATGATAGTACAGAATTATAGTAAATATGCAGTATAAGAGTTTCTTAGCTTGAGCTTCTGAAAATATTTACATGCCCATCCAGATAATTGATGTTTCTTGAGTTTAGTTGGAAAACAGCTGAGCCTATATTGACTATGACTATAATTAGATAGGTAGTTTAAACAGGTGGGCCCAGTTTTTGAAAGCACATTTTCAGCCAAGGCAGTTCTGAAAAGTAATTGTTACAATGTTGGAATGCTGTTTTATTCACTAAATGTCTGAAAGAAAATATTCTTATGCTCAGTTTTGCATCTAATGCTGCTAATCAATAAATTTGTACAAGATAGCTGTGTGTAATAGTTTTGCGGTTACAGTCACTGTGGCTGGAGGTCATTGAGATTTCTGAAAGTGAAAACGATGATTTTTAAGCAGTAAGACAAACAAGGTTAAACACCTTGTACTCGCCAGCTTGAGTTGGGATGGTATGATGATCTGAGGGCTGTAACTGGCAATGCATACTCTAGGGTAACATATTTGCAGCTGCAGGAGAGTTTTGTACAGTTTTTTCTTTGCATAGCTTGAATGCTAGAAACAGGTCAGGAAAAGGACCACATTTTAATGCTATTTTTATTTACTCTTTTATGAGTATGGGGATGCAACGTTTAGTTGTGTGGAGCTTCAAATATCACTGTTGACTTGTTTGAACTGGTAGATAAGTTTTTTTGAAAAACCCAATTCCATGATGCACAGGATTTGTTCAGAATTTGTTCTGCAAGTTGCCAGATGATTTCTTAGAGCTTAATAGCAACTCATCTGCATGTTACGTTAAATGAAATGAGTGTAGGCTGCGTTTGGGAATGATAATGAAAGATACATTAATACTGGTTCCAGCACAGATTTGTTGTCTCGGCTAGTCTGGTGAGTACTTGGGAAACAACTGCAAACTGCTTAGTGACTCTTGATCCAAGGTTCAACTTTTGCTATGTAGCTACTAAAATAAAATTGTCTATAGACTTGAATGCCTGTG
>NC_056743.1:78959164-79184164 GCF_019279795.1 Protopterus annectens
CCCCTAACTCCATTGCTACACATTTCTTTACAAAACGCCCTTTCCATAACAGTGTCACTATTTAGACAAAGTATGTCTGAAGGAATTCTTATCACTGTGTTGATTAAACAAATGATCAAAATCAACATGATTGATTCCAAAAGGTTAAAACACAAAAAAAAAAAAAATGAATGAAAAAATAAGGCTTAAATAATGCTTACGTAAGGAAGTTGCCTCCCACACCCCTTACTAATTATATGTATGCTAAATCCATGATCACACTACAGTGGGAAAGGGGTAAACTCCATTCTTTAATATACTGCAATCTCAGATACCACCATTTATTGAATTTCTAAGATTTTGACTAAACTTGCTGGCAGTACATGAATTCAAAGTTCTCAGCAGTTGATGCAATGAATGATACCAGTCTGAAGATACTGTTAAGTTTTATTATTTTTTCTTCTTCTTCTTTTAACTGATTAGAAAAGGAAATATTTAATTTTGAAATATGGCAAACAAGCAGGCAAGGTCAAAGATATTATTTACAACAATTGGAATATTATCAATAGTGATGAGGAGATTCGGCCATATATTTTTGAGAGGCCTACCTTTGTTTATAAAACTGGGTTCAACATGAAAAGTATTATTGAGTCCAAATCGGGCAGGCAAAACAAAAACAAACACAAGACCAATAAAGGGACCAAAAAATCTGGTTGTTGCACACAATGTGTGCATATTTTTGAAGGGAACTGTTATACTCTCAAGAACATTAATAGGAATAAAATTTGGTTTATGAATGGGAATTGTCAGTCTCGACATTTGGTGTATTTAGCCATGTGTTGTTCATGTCCTTGTTTCTATGTCGGAAAAACCGACAGGCAGTTTAAAAACAGGATATACGATCACCTGTACTGTATAAAAAAACAGGACGTGAACAATGCTTTGTCTCGTCATATTTTGAACAACAACACCTGTGAAAAATTCAAGTTTGCCATTCTGGACATGGTTCAGGGTAACCCAAGAGGGGGTGATATTAAAGGATTGGTGGGTGAGAAGGAAATTAGATGGCAACTGAAGCTTAATGCTTCATGTTATCCAGGCTTAAATGAAGTGATCCCCACTAAGCCACTTTTAAAGTAGGTTTAGAAATATCTTTCGTGAGAACTGAAGCACATACAACAGTTGGGTTAGGTTGACAGCACATACTTTACAGTCAATTTTTCAAAAAAATTCACTTGCATATGGATAATATTGTTTAGAGTATTATTGCAATATGAATCATCTATTTTTTTATTAATCTATATTCATTAAGTGTTGTGTAGTGTGGGTGGTGTATGTTTAGTGTGCACAAGGGTTAATCACGGACACTTGTGGTTGACGTATGGTCCTGTTTTTTTACAATGTTAGTTTTAATTATACTATGTTGCAGTTTTCCTTTGAGATTATTCTATTTATCGATAATTTTTAGGGGTTTGATTGTTGCCAACTGCATTTACAATTATATGACATCTTAGGTTTTATGTGATGCTATTGCTTTAAATAGCAGCATTGATTAAGTTGAATGTATTTAATCTGGCAGATGGTTTTGGCGTTTTTTTTGCTATTTAAAGCCTTGTTCATGATATTTTTAACTGTTCTGATGAAGTGTATGGTTTTACACGAAAGCACTTAACAAATCGTGTTAAGTTTTTTACGGTTGGAGTAATAAACCTGTTTTAAAAGCATTTCGTGGATCGTGGTTTTATCCTTGGGTTGCTGGTGTGTTGTTTTGGACATTGTCGAACCTGTGGATACTTTGCGATAGTTGTCTGTTTCAACCATGGATTCCACTAATGACGGCTCTATTAACTTCTCCCCTGTCCGGAGGGACGAAATGGATAAAGTTCACTCGGAACTGGCCATTCTCAAGGGAGAAATTACTCGGCTAATAGAGTTATTATCACCGCCTACCAGATTGACTAGTGCAGCGACCAATCGGGTCGAGCAGGAAGTGACATCACCCTTGCGGTCCTCACCACAGTTGCTTTCAGGCAACGATAGTTCGGAAGCTATACCTAATGGACAAGTTCTAGTGGCGTCCCCGGATCCTTGTCTTTCGATGGGTAAAGAGAGCAACAGGGGTTTTCTTAATTTTACCGGTGGTTCACCGAACAAAACGGATGATATATATTTAATCTCGGGGGCCAAACCTAAACGAGCACTGCCAAAAAGAACTTACTCCGTGAAAGATGTGCAGCAGACCGGGACACTTGAGTATGCCAAAGGTACAGTTGCTAAAGAGTTGCCCATTTCCAACGAGGCAACAGTTTTAATTTTAAAACAAAATTTGACAAATTTTTACACATTCCGTTTGGCTTTGGTCGTGTTGACAATGTGAACAATGAACATGGTGGTATGTGATACTATTGCTTTAAATAGCAGCATTGATTAAGTTTAATGTATTTAATCTGGCAGATGGTTTTGGCGTTTTTTTTGCTATTTAAAGCCTTGTTCATGATATTTTTAACTGTTCTGATGAAGTGTATGGTTTTACACGAAAGTGCTTAACAAATCGTGTTAAGTTTTTTACGTTTGGAGTAATAAACCTGTTTTAAAAGCATTTCGTGAATCGTGGTTTTATCCTTGGGTTGCTGGTGTGTTGTTTTGGACATTGTCGAACCTGTGGATACTTTGCGATAGCATTCCATAGTTTTGCAGTGTAAAAGGGATAAAGAGAGTCTCCTGAGCTGTTTTTCCTTCTAATTACTTCTATTAGAACTTTGTTAGTGGATCTTAATGGGCGAGAGTGTGTGTGTGGGATTAGGAGGCCTTGGAGGGCTGGTGTCTTTTCAGGTTCATGTGAGAGTGGGATTTAATTTGAGTTGTTGCATCTTTAGTCAGGCAGTTAGCATACAGGATTAAATCTATGTCCTCATTTCCCTCAGACACCATTTGCCTGTTGTGTGACTCTAAGCAAATTACTTAACCAAAAAGTGCTCGAGGACACTGTAGAAGGTGGACCAGGTTCTTCAGTTGTCTCATTGATCACATGCATAATAATTACCTGTGTATTAAACCAGCAAAGCACACATAAAATAATTAACTCTTGTAAGCAACCTCCCTAATTGCTTTGTTTTCTTAAGGTTGTAGGAGATTGAAATGCAGTTACCCCCCTTGCAAACATAATTTTGCATTATAATGTTACAAATATGAGATAGAAATATAAGAATATTAAAAAGAACAGAATATTTTCCTATCATCCTATTTGCTCTCTCTCTTCTTGCCTTTCGATGTCTCCCTTACTCTCTGCTCAGTAGATTACCTGTTTAGGCCTGCATGGGTTTATATGAGAATCCAGGGCCCCCTTTTTTCCTACCCAGTATTAGCCTGCTTTTTAAATCCTTCTCCTTTTCACTTCAACAATCTGTCTTTCCAAGTCCTTCTTGCAAAAGTGTTTGTGAGTTATAGTAAAGACTATGCAAGGGTTAAATGTAGCGTTGTGTGTAGGTAGTTAAATAAAGTATGTATGTCACTGTCTTACGCAGTGGCCCTATTAGGGAAAGCTTTTTTTAAGGTAATGTGTAGTGTTGGGGTTAGGGGCACCAGCAGGGTTAGGGCTAGGGTAGCACACAAGTAAGGGAGTACCCATTCATGAGTGCTAGCTCTAACCCTAACCATGTCAGTGCCCCTAACTCCATTACTACGCATTTCTTTACAAAAAGCCCTTTCCATAACAGTGTCACTATTTAGACAAAGTATATCTGAAGGAATTCTTATCACTGTGTTGATTAAACAAATGATCAAAATCAACAAGATTGATTCCAAAAGGTTAAAACACAAAAAAAAAAAAAATGAACGAAAAAATAAGGCTTAAACAATGCTTACGTAAGGAAGTTGCCTCCCACACCCCTTACTAATTATATGTATGCTAAATCCATGATCACACTACAGTGGGAAAGGGGTAAACTCCATTCTTTAATATACTGCAATCTCAGATACCACCATTTGTTGAATTTCTAAGATTTTGACTAAACTTGCTGGCAGTACATGAATTCAAAGTTCTCAGCAGTTGATGCAATGAATGATAAAAGTCTGAAGATACTGTTAAGTTTTATTATTTTTTCATCTTCTTCTTTTAACTGATTAGAAAAGGAAGCACGTGCTTTCTGTTTTTGATCAATGTAGATATTTTTATTTTTCAGATTTATTAATTTTTACATTTAGTCATCGATTTATTGCATACCAAAGTTTCTTAACATCAGAATTAGTGGATAAAATCAAAGATAGACAGATAGATAAAACTAAACAAGTCTATTAAGCCAAAGACAACAAAATTGATAGTGCAGAGGCTGTTATGTGACTCTCTTTCTTTTCTTTAAGTAATGGTCATTGCTGATTTTTTTTTTTTTTTTTTTTTTGTAATCTAACAGAAATACCTGATGATAACACAAGCCTGGTAATGTGAGAAGAAACAATTGTTTGATGATATTGAACTATTTCTATCCATCCATTTACTGACCTATCTGTGTGTACATATCTATCTATCTGTGTTCCTATCAGTCTACACACATGGATATGTGTGCATCCGTGCATATAATTTGGCTTGTGTGTCCTTCTGTCAAGCATTATTTTCTTTCATCTGTTTACCTGTTTTCCTCTGCTCCTGTCTGGTTTACAGGATGTTACTCATAAAACAGATGCATGTAGTGTAAACTGCTTCTCTGTTAAAGACCTTCCTTGTATGTTGCCACTAATGATGGGATTGTATCATGGTTTGTAGCCTTACATTTTTATACAGAAAATTCATAAAACTTAGTTTCCTGGGAATCTCTGATTCACTTGTAAAAATTTACATTATTTCTCATTATTACAAGCAAAACACCAGACAAATTTAAACTAGTTTCCATTTCATTGGATTGCATTCAATATTTCAATGAGGGCATGCTAGGCATTATTTCAGCCATATGTATTTGGCTAATTGTATACTAATAACCTATTGGACAATGAACATTCTCATATAAGGTATTACTACATAGATATCACCCACAAAAAACATGCTGACATGAAGCTGAGACACAAAAAAAGTAAATGTCTGCTGTTTCTTTTTAATCTCAATAAATGCAGCTTTCCTTTTTAGGGAGCATAAAAAAAGAAACAAAATAAAAAAAAATAAAAATAAAAAAGTAAGGTGTGCGCGTGTGTGTGTATGTGTGTGTGTGTGTGTGTGTGTGTGTGTGTGTGTGTGTGTGTGTGTGTGTGTGTGTGTGTGTGTGTGTGCGCGTGTGCATGTGTGTGTGTCTGTGTACATGCATGGGAGAAAGACAATGGAGAAAAAGTGAGAGACACAGAGACGGACATGGGCAGACATTGCTCAATCTTTTTGCTCCAGAATTCCATGTAAAACCAATGATCTGTAGGAAAAGAGATGGTGCGCAATCACTTTGTTCAAGAATTCAGGATAAAGCCAGTGATGGGGGAGGGGGTGGGGGTCTGGATTTTCTATAAAAAGTGGAACAAAGCTGCAATGTCTGCCTTCACTGACTGTATGTACTGTCCAGTGATTTACCACAGAGATAGACCAAAATTAGGGACATTTGGGAGGCAGTGTGTGGGAAGTTCAGTACCTAATATTGTATGCTTTTTTCTTAGTCACTAAGTCATAATGGGTGATCTGAAGTCTACTCCGTCACAAAAGTAGAAATAATTGCTGAATACATTTGTCCATATGTGTGTGTGTGTGTGTGTGTGTGTGTGTGTGTGTGTGTGTGTGTGTGTGTACATTATATATGCACTCAATATTTCCTCCTACATTAATTACACATGCTACAGCAACTTTGAACTGAAGTTTCAGTGTTCAGAGTCTTGCCTTGGTTGTTTCCTGGTTCACAGTTTTTGTGATATATGTGTACATATATATGTGTACATATATATATATATATATATATATATAAATAGAGAGAGAGAGATAAAGATATCTATATATAAATATAGATAAATAAAGAATACAAACCATTTAACAGGTGGCTCATTATCCAAGTGCAGTAATGCTCTCCAGGGTGGGCATTATAGGTAAAATGATGTTTCTTCCCCGGGTGATGCATTATATTCCCTTTGCTTGATTAAGAAAAGTTGCAGTGGGTAGTTAGCTTGAAGGCATGACAAGTTAATGAGGAAACACCTTTTTGATGAATAAATATCATTGTATTTCCATTATAAGTTTTTTTTTTAATGTTCTAGTTCAGTGCCATAATCTTGCACTTAAAATGTTCATTGCTTTTAAGCAGCAGTTATAGCTTAAAAAGATAAAACATTGTGCTTCGATGAAAATTGGGCATTCTCCATTTTATAGCATATGCTTGTTTTCTGTTCTTGTAAGAGGACTACTAAAGAGTGGTACAGAGCTAATACTTACATGTGGCTATTGTTCTACCCTTAAACAACTAAATAAACTGCTCTACCAAACTGGAACAAAGATTCAAACTTAATGTGCTCTAAAGAAACTTTTATCAATAAATAGTAGATACAGTATCTCTGAAGGCTGTCATGAATAATTTAAAAAGTAAGACAAAAGAATTTTCCTGTGGACTGTAGGAAACAGCAGACATACTTTTATATAAAACTTAGAGGGGAAGATTATAGGCTGCACTAGAAAAAAAGGCAGATGTTATCATATACTGCATTTAAAACATGGTTATTTATTTATTTGTATCACATGAGAAAAGATAATTATAATCCGGGGTAGATAAATGAATCCTTCAGGGGAAACAGCTCTACTAAAGCCTTAATTAAGCAGTCTTTGAAATGTTGTAGGACTCCCAATCGGTAATTAATCTGTCATTAATATTACTTACATGTATAATGAGATATGACTATAACAGATTTTTCCAACATGGAAGTAATTTGTATGCTGAAGCGAAATAATGTGGGTGTCAAAAATCAAAAGTTATACAAACAATCTTGACACTTTACTTTTATTACTCTACACAGATCTGTAAGTTGTGCAGACTGCCGGTTAAGGAAAAAAGGAATATTTATGTAGTATATACATTTTTTGAAGAAATATCTGAAATGTAAGAAGTAGCTCATATATTATAATTAAGCAATAATTCGCCACTGTGTGTGGGTATATTAGAATTTACCTACAGTTGGTGCATTTGATCATGATTAAAAAGTTGTGAAGAAATAGATCACAAACTGTTTCTTAACTTTTGATGAACTTTCCTGATTTTTCTTGTATTTTGCTCTGTCTTGGCATATGGCAATAGAAAGTATGGCTGCTCAGTGGTACTTCAGCAGACTTTTTTTTTCTATCGGTGTAAGTTTGATTTGCAACAAGCATGCTGGTTGGGCTGTCCAATCAGGGTGCTCATTTTTGAATAGCAATGAGTCACTATTGCATAATAGACATTCAGCGATTAAGCCATCTTGTCATTGGTAGAAACAATCAACCTCATTTCTTTTGCTTCTGTGACAGGTACTTAGTCAACTGATTAGAAAGGTAAAAGGGGAATATGATTACATCACAAAGGGTAGAAAACTAAAAAGAGAGAATGACAAAACACTGAGTAACTCTTAAGAGTTAATCACAAAACACTTTATATATCTCACACTCTAAAAAAGCCCTGTATCACTAAACTCCAGTTACAAAACTGATAATAAGTATCATCTTGATTGTAATACTTTTAGAAAAGGGATTTTAGTAATGTAATATGTAGGGTTAGGGTTAGAGACAGTGGTAGGGCTACAGTTAGGGTTAGCTTACATGACTAAGCTGCTGTGGGGGTGGGGGGGCAGAATTCTCTAAGAGAATGCTACAGAAGACCAATGGACACAGAACACAGACAACACAAAATGCGTACAGCACCCATTCTGCCCCCTTACCTATCCCTAACCTACTAACATCTGCATATTCACAACTGCTACAACACAGTCTTGCACATCTTCAGAACCACCCCTTTTTCATTCAAACATTAATTTTCCCGCTCGCTCCTGTTCACCTACACTTTATAAAGCTAAATTCATCCATATGTGATTCACTCAAATGAGCACTCACACATTTGTGCTTTCTCTTTTTTTTTACACCCACAAAAATCTTTCTGTATATGTGTATTGTACTTTTTGAGTTACACCTGGGAATTCATATTTTGGCAAAGACTTTATAGAGGAAAGACTACAGAAGTTTATTTTCATGACCTGTTGCTACTACCAATAAAATCATATCGGTCCCAAATTGTTGATGAGAAAATTTGCATTTAATTAATGACTGAAAAATAAAAATCTAAGGTTTTCTGGCAGGAAATGGTCTATCAAACTATGCTAGGCCTTATTTAAATACAGAAAACCTAGCAATGTAGAAAGGACCTTCATGCCTTAATAAATATATATACTTTTTTAAGTATACATTTTCATATTTAATGCTTTTATATGTGCAATCTAGGTTTCAGCAGCTGATAAGATATGGATTTATGATGTAAATTCTGCAGAATTCTGATATTGTTTCATCAGGAAAAAAATTGTCAGTGAAAGTATTTATAAAGAGGCCACTGGCTGTATTGCTTGAATTTAGTGCGAGCACTTAGTGAATTAACTCAGGAGGATCCAGCTTTAAATAATAAAATTATCTAGTTTTAAACTTTCTACTTTTTAATAAGTGGCTTATGTTCCACGTGTACCTTTTAAAACAATCAAGAGGACATTGACTAGTTACAATAAATGTGAGGTTCAAAACACAAACTATTTGTTAAAATAAGTTGCTTTTTGAAATACAAAACACTTTAGCAGAGACAGAGAGAGAGTATTATTATATATCATATCAGAAATACTGCAAACAAATTCATTTCACACCAGGAGAAAACAGTGCTGTCCATCGTAATACTATAATTAAAAAAAGAACTAAAATCACTAATTATCCAAACATTTCATAATGTGAGAACAAAAAAAAATACAGCTATGTAAATACAACCACTATGCTTCTGTACCTGCAAAATATTTATAACCGTGCAAAAATGTTATACTCATGACTAGCAACTTTTACTTATTGTCAGCTTCTACTTTCCTTCTCGTCCAGGTTAGTAAGGACAACATAACTTTCTTAGATGTTGGGGGGGGGCATATATTAAGCTCTCTATTACAAAACTGGGATTACTAGACTTGTAATTAAGTGTGCAACCAGTATTCACTTAGCAGCTCATTCCAATTGCTACAAACTTTTTCCAAATAGCTCAGAGTGGATTGATTGAATGATGACATGTTTATTTCAAGGCTACATTTCTGTATGGCCTACTTTAGTTCTTTAGTTTATCTCTTGGTAGCCCAAAATTTGCAGTATCTTACTGGTAGTTTGCTTGAAATCTACATTAAACTTAATTGCTTTGAATGTCTCGACTTCAGCACTGGGATAACAAGGATGTTCTACTTGTGTTTTACTTTAGCCACTTAAATGTTGAATACTGGTTCAATACCATAGCAAATATTATTATTTTTTGTAAGATTTTTTTCCCCTGTGCCTGCCAACCAGAACACCATCCTTTTATCTGACACAGCATTGTCTAAAAAAAGGGTGACATCATCTGGGAAACCATGAAGATTTTTTTTGTGCTCTCGATGGCATCTTGACAACAAGAAGAATTTTCATTTCTGGCCTTACTCCTTCCTTGGTGGTGACGTGAGCACTTGAGTCACCACATGAGCTGAATATGCCCCTCCATCCATCCTTGCATGCATTCTTCCCCACACATGCGAGCAAGAGTTGCTGTCATCAGCTTATGTGGTCAAAGCCGTATCTTCCCTCCTCCAACTCCTGCTGTTATGTCAAGCCTCTGTCGAGTCACTGTCATTAGAGCAGTTGCATGAGTCAGGTGGAAACTACCCCCCCGCCCCCCCAGAGATGGGCATGTCCTTCTTCCTTGTCTGCATCTTCATGTACCTGAGCTGCTATTCTGACTCCCATTGCCTGAGCTGTAGTGTGGTTTGGTTATCGGCTTAACCATTTAGCACTTACTTTATATATTTATCTCTCCACTCTGCTGACAAAGGCTAACTACTATGTTTTTTTGTGGTTAGTGGTTCTCTGGAGAGCTGGTTTAGGAAAGTAAAAATGAACTGCCTCAGTGGCTTGCCAAATGAGCTATCAATGTGCAGTCATTCGAAGAGCTTATGTCAATATCACTGAACTGAGCCAACCATTACTGAAATAAATAAACAAATAAATAAAGTCATCTTGCAGGTACAAGACTATCATATGATGAGGCTTTGGTCCTTTTATGCAAACCTCAACAGTGGTAAAAGGAGAAACTTTCTACTAAAGTGCAGAACACATCCTGCTCTGAATAAAGAAGCACAGTTAAAAAAATTGCAATAAAAAACATAACTCAATCAAAAGGCATTCACAAAATTGCACATTGGTGTACCACCAAAGCAGCTACAATACTAGCAAAAAGGCATGCTCAAAAATGTACAAGTTGTAATTTTAACCTCATGGATTCCATAACTGGTATAGAAGTTATATAGGGTCAGTACTGGGGAAGGAGCAAAGTTGTTGACCAATATGTTTTTTTGAACATTAATTAGTGTTTCATCAGCAACACGTTTATTAGTCTAACCAGCATTTCAAATCCTTAAGCATAAAATCTTCTGAAAATTAAGAAACTGAAGTAGTGAATGAAGTACTTGCCCCTCCAAAAAAAAAAAAAAACATTTGAAGGTCACTTTTGCTAGTATGCATTACCAAAACAAACTATTTTTAAGTGAGCATTGATAATCAGTGAAAATTTCAGTTTTTCTTCATTCTTGTTGCTTCAGTTGAAAAAATTCATAATAAAATGCTGAAGACATATCAGCCTCATTGGATCTGCGAGATATAATGACATGAAATAAATGAGAAATAAGAGGTGGTGATAAATGAATGGGGCTTTGACACCTCCTGGGACATGGGCGTCATTATTATTGTAATAAATGGTGCATAGCTTTTACATTCTGAATCTGAGAAAAAATAAATTTGCCATAACAAAATTAGTTTTATCTATATACTGTAGTTTTATTTATTTATTTTTTATTTAGTTAGTTATTAATGTATTCATGTTTGTATATTACCACTTTATAAAAACTTGAAATAATATTTTAAGTTACAGATTTTTTTGAAAAAATGAGGTTTGGTATCAAACCAGTTTTTTCAGGGACATCTTCAGGTGGGGGTTAGGTAGAAATAGTAATGTGAATAAAGAGATTAGGGGAAGAAAGGTAGTGGGGGGTTAAATTGGAAAGTAGGATTGGGAGGAAATTAGATAAGTGTAAGGAGGGTCTCAATGGGTTTTATGTGAGAGTAACTGAGTAAGGAGTCATATTTTGGCACAAACTTGCTACTGCAAGTTAACACATCCGCAATGACCTGTAGGTGTTCTGGTACAGGTAGGCCTTGGACTATGTTTAGTCAATGGGGATAGGAATTGGATGAGCTTGTTTGCCTGCAGCAGTTCGGCTGCTCATGGTCAGTTTAGAGTTAATGCCTCGGTTATGGCATACAGAGGACATCAATATAGTATTTAGGCATGCACTCACGTACATGTTTGGTCAGACTCATGTCTCGTTCTATTAATGGGTGCACTGGTTTGGAAGTGTTGTACGGTGACCTGTTGGCATAATGCAGGTACAGCAACAGCGATACATTTGTCACATTTTATGAAAAATATGGGGACATTCTTTGTCATCCTCTTAAGATCAGACTATTGGAAATATTTTCTCTCTTTTATGTCTGCATTAAAATAACACAGTTTTTTGCTCTTATCTTTGATGTTGTATTTTCCACAGAAATGCAATGGTACACCTTGCAGAGCTGTGTTTCTATTTGTGTGAGTGGTTGGATTGCATGCCGTAGTGGAGCTTTGCAGGATGGCAATTTTGGTTGACCGTTGGTGGTGTGTTGTGTTACGGCCATTGGCATTTAAGTGATTGGTTTATTTTATTGCCTCATGGCCTGATCAGATGCTAAGGTTGTCTCCAGTTCTGGGCTTGATTACATGGCATGCCTACTTTAAGGGTGTTGCTTTACAGAGTGCAGTGGTTGCTTGGACACATATTTTATAAAGGCAGTAAGGTCTTTCTGGTGTCAGCAGAGGTTTGAATACAGTGAAGACCCAAATGCGAACTTGGGTCTGGCTGAGCGGGAATGCCTTTTTTTGGGCTGTGAGCTCTAATGAATAAAATTTGCATCCTGCACAGGAGCAGTTGGGTGCTGAGATGATATCAGAGGTATCGTGGTGATGCGGACATTCAGTCTGTTTCATGGTTTGGTTATCAGCTTAGCCATTTAGCACTTCCTTTTATATATATATATATATATATATATATATATATATATATATATATATATATATATATATATATGTGTGTGTGTGTGTGTGCATGTTTGTGTACTTATAAAACAGGTCCAGAATTGTTCTGGGTGGAGGTGTATTCATTTTCCAGAGAAGTGTGGGTTTCTGTTAAATCACTGTGATAATCCAATAAGTGTAGTCACTAAATAGGGACCTAGAATTGAGTTTCAGACTTCAACAAGGTGTGCCTGTATTGTTAACTATTAAGCTATGAGTCATGTTTGGGAGGTTGGTTTTAGAATGGGAACAAGACTACACCAGGTTATACCTCTTAACTGTTCAGATTTTTGACTTATGTCTTACTGTTATATAAAGAAACAGGAGGAGGAGGGGATGGGCTGTGAACCTGGGCAGTGAACTTTGAAGCCAGGTGGTGGTTGGAATGGTGAGTGCTTGCCATGTGTTCATTGTGTGTGGACAATGGTTCAGAGAGGCAGGTGTTCATCTTGTTAGTGGTTGAGTTGGGTGCATGTACTCCCTCCTGAGCATAGCTCTAAACTGTCCAGCTTTTCACAGAATATTTAGATTTTGACTCATATCAGAAAATAATGGCAGACATTTGATTTGAAGACATATTGGCTGGAGTGCCTTCTGTGTGGAGTCTGCATGTCCTCCCCGTGGTCAAGTGATGCATAAAGACATGCAGATAGGTGTATGAGTGAATGGGTGTGCCTTCTTTGAAGGTTGGGCATCAGGCTGGCAACTCGGCACTGCCAATCATTAGCGGACCGGAGTTCTACTGTGGCGACCCCTAACCGGGAAAAGCCGAAAGACATTACTATAGCCTTCAGAAAATTCATGCTAATGTAAAACCTGCTATCCAGATTTCTTGCTCGAAGAGGTTGAGACGTATGCTCCTCAGTCATTGATGGTTTGGTTCTGTTTGAGCCACTGGTGGACTTCTCTTCAGTTGTCTGTATCGGTTGTTGGATATATATATATATATATATATATATATATATATATATTTTTTTTTTTTTTTTTTCCCCACATGTTGTGGTTTGGCCTGAGAAGAGGGACCATTATAGCTGTTACGGTCATTTCTTGGTATGCCGATGTTTTTCAACTGTACAGACTTTGCAGAATGCCTTTTGCCTCATATTTTTGGTACATTTCTCCTAAAATTGTGTTTTTTGGCTATTCATTTGGAAATCATAGAGAGTTAATTTCAAAAGATAACTGACAGGCATCGAAGATCAGACATAGCTTTTAACCTTCCATCCACAAAATGCGAAGCACCAGCCATCATAATGTGGATCAAATGGGCAAAAGGTGGAAGACATATTAACAGCTTATTTACATCTTCATATTGGAGTGTTATACCATAGCTAATATTTTCTGTTTTTTACTTATAAAATTATCCTTTTACGGAGTTAATGACTCATTATCATTTTTGTATTCGGGTAGACTTGAGCGTGGAGTCTGGAGCGAGGGAAGTGTGTCTGTATCGACAGTCAGTGGTTCAGGTGCTCTGAAGAAGTGTTCGTATAAATCAAATTTCAACCTCTCTACGTATTATATATTTGAAATAATCAAATACTAGACAACTTAATGATATTCAATGGATGTCTTTGTATATAGTTTTAGTAATTTCACTTTATTTGTTAAACATTGTTATGTGAATGCTTATGTGAACACTTTTTGAATTGTAAATATCCTTATGTTAAAAGAACATGTAATTGTTTATATTTACTTCTTTAAAATCAATAAAATTGTTTTTTTAAAAAAAAAGAAGTGTTTGTAGCATACCTTGATATAGTTTTTTGCAAAATGTCTTGGTTTTGGAGTTGGGTAGTTTGGACGATTGAGTTATGGTGATGGATGTCCATCTGCTACATGTCATCTTTTTTTGAAGTTGTCCATTTGCTGCATGATATTTGTTTCTTAGGTTGTAGGGTATGTACAAAATGTCCATATTTGGTTTCATATTTTGGTCCATTTTTCAGAAAATTGTGGTTATTTGGCAAATTACTTGCAAATCATTAAAGCCTCATGTTAGAAATGATGTCAGGCATTTTTGTTTCAGACTTCATGCACTACAGAAAATTCATGCCAATGCAACACCTGCTGCAACACCGGATATATATCAACTTTCTAAGTTGGTAAGAGCATCATTTAAAAAATTGTACTTAAATTTTGGGCCTTTGTTCCACTTTTATTTATAGCTTTGGCCAAATGCTTTGATCTAGGAGGTTGAGAGGTATGGCTGGCAAGCACATTTACTGCTATTTGCAGTAAGCAGTCACTGATTTGGCCCAGATGTGGCAGAATGGACAGATTTTATCTCATAATTTAGGCCATTCTTTTAAGTTTAGAGGGTTCTAAAATTTTGAGTCCCCAGATCTGGGAGTTAGCTTAATGTAAATGTTAAGAGGGGACAAGAGGGACATGGTGATAATGTGTCTGCCTCATAGACACAAGGTAAAGGTTTGATTCCCACCTTTGTTTGTGGGTCATGGGGGGGTGGGGTCACATTGCCTGTATGTATGAAGGGACTGACTTGATAAGCACAATACTATTGATATCGTCCCTGCAAGGTAATTAACCTAAGATGAGCTATGAAATGGTTTGAGCATTTCATGTTTTCCATTACTTTCTTTGAGGTTTTAAGGGCAAGGCAAGCGTTATGAGGAGAGCACAGATAGGGTGTCACTTTTAACATTGCTCGTAATGTTTGGGGGAGTGCTTGTGTGTCAAGAGTGAGATGGGAAGGCAGTTGCTGGATGATGGGGGTTGGAGTTTTACTGAATATCTCTTTCGTTGACTTCACTAGCGTGCTTGGATTCATTCACCCTCATGGTCACAATCGAGGTTACTAGTGCCACTTGTGTTAACTATTTTCCAGAGATGTTCACAGGCAAAGTGTGTTTGAAGCACATAATGCTAAGTATGGCACCTTTTCAGCAAGTTGAAGTGGTAAGTAAATGGATGCCATAAAAGAGGGAGGAGTCTGAGTGTGTGTTTGTCTCTTATGAGAAAGAGTGGTTGAGTGAAGATGGTGGCTTTTCTGGGGCAGCAAGGATCACTAATACATGAATGCTTCTCATCTACTACTTGTTGCAAGTTTGGTAATGTTATGGGGGGTTATATTCGGTAAAGCCTCCTCTTTAACAGAGATGCTATTGTATGCTCCATAATGTGCTGTATTGGCAAAGGTATGGCATGGTTAATTTTTCTTTACACTGATTTTTGTCTTTCCTTCCATCTCCAAGATGAGGAATGCTAGCACTTATAATATAAAACAAATGGTTAAAATGTGGAACATTTTCTAATGACTCATTAACAGCTTTAACTAGGTAAGGTCTTAGAATGGCTAAAATGTGATAATTTTTTTTTTTTAGAATAGGCCTTTTCATGAAATAATGATTCAGTTCTATTTACCATTGATATCAGTTAAATTGTTAACATGGAATGTGTGATGGACATTTTTTTTTCCGTATGGACCTTCAAGGAACATGAACTTTTATGACCCCAAATAAGGACTGCTCCTTGATATGAGGTACAGTTGAAAGGTATGGGTATGTTATGGAAGCATCTTTAGTTTCATTGTGATGTACATGCTGCTGTTACAGCCTCTGGTACAGCAAAGCAGCACATGGGAAAAGCTTTCAAGGTCGCACTCTCTAACAGATGAATATGTAGTTTTGTTTAAACTTTTAAAATGGATAAGACTGATTGTGCATTTTGTAGTGCTTGCTTACAGAAATGCTGCCAAGACTGTTTTAAGAAATAATTTAACTTGGCCCATAGAGGTCTGTATTGTTTTTTTATGGAAATCACGAGCTGATCTAGGTATTTTGATATTTAAATAATCCCTCATCCGCAGCATTTAGTTGTAACATACTTGAGTTGGTAGGTCACTTTACGTTTTGCATTTTAATGGGTGTCATTTAAATACATAGGTTCAGTTATTTCTGCTTGTGGCATAAGACCATTTGTGCTCCAGTATGTTCCTTCGCTGGCTGAGAAAGGATTTGATGAGTGATATGGCAGTGTCAGGATATTGAGGATAGGGGAGGTGGGGGCAGTGTAGCAGCAGTGCAGTTTATGAACAAGGTAAGCCCTAGGCAGCACCTAATGTCATTAAGTTTTGGTTTATATGTGTGCAGAGGATTTACAGTTTTCTTTTCTTTTGCAGAGTGGGCATCAGTCAGTGGCCTGAAGAAATTGAATTTGAAATGTGATGGATTCTGCTGGGGTGGATGTTCTGGCTGCTGGAGTGGTGCACAATGAGGTCATAGGTAATCCTACTTTATTAGGTGCTCATTAAGGCATGTCGGAGTTGATGCAGTTTGGGGAGTAGCATGGGGACAGGTGAGGATGAGGTACTTCAGGGGCGGGGAATTGTTTATGGGGGCTTTGGTGTGGTCCACAGGTATGGTGGAGTCACAATAGTGTGAGGTTGGCTCACATTTTGTAGACATGGTAGCTGAGTTTGAGTTTTCCTGCACAAGGTTATGCAGGTGAGTTGCTCGGTGGCTTGGGATTCTTTGGGAGTTTAGCACTGTTCTCCATTGGATTTGGCAGCAGTGGGCAGAAATGAGTATTGCAATGTATGTATGCATGTGTGCTGGGAATTTGTGTGGAACTGGTTTCCATTTTATGCAAAGTTTGAAGTTTCAAGCAAGGCATTGTTTCTGGGGTTGCTAGTGGATGCAGGCCATGGTATGTTTGATTTACCCGATACAAAGGTAATATGATAAATGAAAAAATTTGGAGATGAAATTTTGGGAAAAGGGTGGATTAAGTATGTCATGGAGCTCTTTGCACTCATGAATATTGCATATATTGGGGGGGGGAGTAGTTTTTGGCTTGTTGGCTGGCAGGATGGAAGGATGTTTGGAGGAGAGATGTACAGGATGGAAAGACATTTGGAGGAGAGATGTTACTGTTTGGAGTTATTTTCATTATGTCTGATGGTTAAGGTTTAGTAGAAGTTGTTCGAGAAAACAGTTAAGATTCATTTGGACAACAGGGCAGTGGTAGAAGCCCCTGGTGTTATCAAGTGAGGTATGTCAGGCTGGGTATTATTTTGGCATTGGAAAATGATAATTAGTTTAAGTTCAGCTGCTTAGGCAATTGGCTCCCTTGAGTATTTTTGTATGATGGGATTAGGGATCTAGTTTAGTTCAGAGGATGGAGTACACTGAATGATGCTTGGCTTCAACCTGTTAATGTAAGCTTAAGTTTGTTTTGGAGGGTTTGTTTAAAGATTTGAAATGAAAGAGGGGGAACAGCCTGGTCACGCTGGTTGTTAGAGGAGAGGGGCAGGCTTGTCCCTCTTCTGTTCCCCCTCTGGTGTGGGATGTTCATTTCGATGAGTTGGGAAATGGAAATGAGAGGTTGGACACTGCTTGAAAAGTAAAAGTAAGTGAGCGGAGGTGAGGACACTGCTTATTTGGGCAGGGTGAGTGGGGTCATGCTGCCCCAGTTAACAGTTGTATGGATGCTTATGCTATGATGAATAAATTAAAATATTGATCAATAAAGATATGTTAATGGAAGTTTAATAAATGTCATCAAATATTATTTGTTGTGATGTTTTTATTGAAGGGGACTAGGGCAACTTGTAGAATATGTATATATATATATATATATATATATATATATATATATATATATATATATATATGTATATATATATATATATATATATATATATATATATATACACATAGATATATATATATATATATATATAGGGATGTGTTTTGTTTTAATTGTTATTATATATATATATATGATTTCCGTTCAGAAGCTCAAAATACTGAAATCTTGAATTTCAGTATTTCGAGCCCAAAAAGCCGAATCCACATAATAGCGAAAGTTTAGAAGCACAAAATTCAAAACCTCGAATAATACCGGAGGTTTTGAATTTCACGTTTCTAAAGTTCCACTGTGGTCATGTATTCAAGTAAGTGTGTGTGTGTGTGTCTGTGTGTGTGTGTTTGTGTGTGTGTTAAGGGGTTTGGGTAGGGGCTGTGGTGTGTGTCAGTGTGTTTTGTTGCTGTAATCTGTATGTGTGAAGAGAAAGTAGCTTGTGTGGTGGTGTTTTGTGTGTGTTTGTTTGTACTGTGACCTCAGAGTGGGCTTGCCCCCCTGCTTACATGTAGTAGAGTGATTGTGTGTGTTTGTGTGGTGAATGGTGTGTGTGTATGTGTGTGTGTGTGTGTGTGTGTGTGTGTGTGTGTGTGTGTGTGTGTGTGTGTGTGTGTGTGTGTGTGTGTGTGTGTGTATATTAAAACCGTGAAATTCAAAACCTCCGGTATTTGAGGTTTTGAATTTCGTGGTTTTTAGTTTTCATTGTTTTGTGGATTCAACTTCTTGGGCTCGAGATACTGAAATTTGAGATTTCAGTATTTCGAGCTTCTGAAGTGAATATATATATATATATATATATATATATATATATATATATATATATATATATATATATATGTATAAGATAGATATATAGATAGAAATAGATACATATATTATATGAATGATTCATTATGTAATTGTCAAGTGAGTTTTTAAACTTTTTGAAAGCTGTAGGGAAAATAGTTGTGATTTACATTCTGTTTTTAACAGTAAGAAAAACTAAAATTTTTCGATGTAGTATTAAGAGGTTAGTAGGGTCATAAATCTAATAATAAATTATATGGAAAAGAAACAGACTCACAGTTTTACATGCAGTCACCATCCAGAGCATTTGATTGATACAATTCACTATGGTGGATTTTTATTTTGCAGAGAAACTGGACAAATTATGAAGATTTTTTTAAGAGAATCCAAGTATTTAATAAATTCATTTTTTAAAAGAGATTACAAGAAAGATGTAATCAACCAAACATAGATAAAACCCAGTACAGTTGATAGGAAAAAATAATTTATAATATTAGTGAAAAGTGTGAAGTTCGAATATGAAATATACCATTTAAGAGAAGGAGATAGAAGTTTTATATGGTCACGGATTATAATTGTTCAGAAAATCTTTTTGGAATTCTTATGAAAGTTTGGCCTATGTTATTTCCAAATAATAGTTTACAGCGCTATTTGCAGTTTAACATTGTACTTCATTTTCAGTGAGACCTAGCATACAAGATATGATTATACATAGACATTTCAAATGTCCCAAAATAAAAAAAAAACAATTTGGGGTCTATTGGAAAGCAGTAGGTCTTAGGAAATGAAGAAATTCATTTTGTTCTCATAATGTTTGCAAATTTATGTTTTTCAAACATATCAATGTGAAAATACATAGCATTCAACTTAGTAAGGTTGATATTTTTCCAAACCACAATGTCATGTATTTGATATAATGTGAATGTGGACAGTGATACACAAACTGATGTTTTCTCAGTGGGCCTTAAAGAGCATTGTAGAAATCCTAAAAAATAAAGCAGTAGACAGTCCTGTGGCTACACACTTTATAGACTGTCAAAAATGGAATTTAAAATGTTTAACAGCAGGGACTGTTTATTTTTATAGTAATAAAAATAATTTAAATGTTTACAAAATCTTAAGATATAAAGAGACATGTTTTATATTTGAATATAATACATTCAGTCTATATGGTTTAAATGAGGAATTGAATTGGCAAGCAGTGATCCGAAAAATGTTTCCTTTTGTTTTAAGTTTTTAGTTTTTATCGTTAAATGTGAATTTTTATTGCCCAAGTTTTAAATGAGGGTAGGGTGTGTGAGATATTTAAACTTGCAGTTTTTTGTGATATATTTTTGATTTTTTATGAAAGTAGTATGCCAAGGCATTAAAAGTTTAAAATATAGTGCATATGAATTGATTTGTGGTTTTAATTTCTGTTGTCATTTTTTAATATATTTGTATTTGTTAAATAGGAGTAATAGACTGATCTACAAGGACCATTTTCAGCCACAGCCTGGAATATACAAAAATAGTGATAAATTGTAATTAATACAGTAGCAGTGCAGTGAGATACAGTGTATTTAAGGTCCAAACAGCAATGAATGGCAAATGCAATCGTTTGTATCAGGAAACCTGAAATACATATAGGAACATTTGTAGGCAGACATTATCATTGATAAATATATATAGATAATGCAATTCCTCAGCAGTAATATATACAAAGAATGCTTGCAAAAGAAAAAAAAAAATAACAGAAAATTGAAATAGATACGAAGGTTATGCAACTGGGTGACGTACCCGAAATGTGAGTAAGGGTGATTATAGAGCTTAAGTGACTGCGGAGAGCTTGAAAATAGTGGCAATCAGCTTTCTTATTACAATGAAAGTAGAAAGCATCTAGTGGCAGGACGAGCTAGCAGTGGGGCTTAACGTGAATATGAATGGTGATGTCATTGAGTGGTTTTGATTGACAGTCTTTACATGAGGGCCGAGGTTCTGTCACTACTGCGGTTCTTTATATGAGAGAGACAGAATTAATTAATATATTCTTGAATATGAAGCCGGATAGTATGCACTACAGCAGTACAGTGATAAATTATTTATTTGTTTAGTTTACATTTGTTGATTGGGAGAGTCCGATTGGATACATTTCCATTTTCAGCGGAGGCCCGGGGAGAAAACTCCACAAATTAAATAACAGAATGCAAATAATATTGGTAAACATGAAATATAAAAGTTTACATAGTTATGAATTTTAAAAATAACAAAAGCTACCACAAGATTGCAATAATTCAGCTGACAGAGAAAACCTAAGTAAGAGGAGGTGAGGTAAGGATGTAATAGGAAGTAATAGAGTAGGGAAGAGGGTGGGAGTGGGAGGTCGGCCTTGGGGGGGGGGGGCAGGAGCATATCCATGAAAGTTTTAGGTGTTCTTTGAGTCGTATTTTGAATGAAACTGTAGAGTTGGCAGTGGTAATGGCAAAAGGTACAGAGTTCTAGATTTTGCCTATGTAGGTTTGGAAGAAGGAATCACCTGCTGCGTTATTGCTTTTGGTCACCTTGAAAAGTTTTTTATCACTAGAGCAAAGCTGTCTGGGACTGGTTTGTAGTTTTAGTAGGTTAGATAGTGCTGGGGTTTTATCTGGTAGTAGTAGGAATTTGTGAGCAAAACAAAGCTGGTGGAATGGGGTTCCTATTAGCTGATCAAATGTTTAGGTTAGCAAATACCTAAATGTCAAACTGGTAATAGCAAATGCAAAAAAAGTGCATGGCCGATTTAATGCATGGAAAGAATTCCCTTGGCCATTATGCAGATTTTGCCCCTTTCCCCTCTGTAGAGTGATCTCAGAGTTGGTATATTTAGTTAGAGAGGGTGTGGTGGGTGAAGCCCCCCACTTCATTTTGGTTTAATTTTTTTTTTTTTTTTGTGGCGAAGGGAATTCATTCCCTATGTTAAATCGGCTGTGCACTGTTTTAATTTTTCGATATTACCAGGTCGACGTTTGGGTATTCACTAACCTAAACATTTGATCAGGTAATATAGACCTGGTGGGATGATAAGAGGTTAGGGAACTCAAGCTAGTTAAGTTAATGTAGTGAGAGACAGTGGTGGGCTCGATAGGTGGCACCGGTGGCAACATTGGCTATTTGATTGTAGCAGATGTTGAGTTTGGACATTTCTGTTTTGGGTAGGTTGGTGAAGATTGGTGCGATATAGAACAGGGTGGAGAGGAGGTGAGTTTGAGCTATGGTTGTTCTGGAAGGTTGAGTTAGAAAAGGTTTATTTTTGTAAAGACTGCCAAGTTTTTTGTGGACATTTTTTATGGTTTGAGATATATACAGGTCAAATTTGAGGTTATTGTCAATGGTAACTCCTAGCAATTTAGTGTGGGTATCTGGAGAGATGATAGTACCATCTCTGGACACAATATTAAATGAGTTGGGTATTGTGGTGGATTAATTTGGCTTGAATAGCAACAGTTTGGACATTTTTGGGATTAAGTTGTAGTTTTTTTTAAGAAACCAGGTTTCGGTAAAATGGAAGGCTTTTTGGGTGATAGAGAGAAGTTGATGAGGATCATTGGCTGAGCAGATGACTGTTGAATAATCTGCGTATTGTATGACAGTTGCGTCTAGGCAGATGTTGTGGAGATTATTAGTGAAAATGGAGAAAAGAAGGTGTCCTAGAATGGACCCTTGTGGGACTCCAGTAGTAATGGGTAGCAGTGAGGATAGATTGTTGTCCCATTGAACTGCTTGTTATCTTCCTTGTAAGTAGTTCTGAAACCAGGCTAAAGCATGATTACTAAGGCCCAGATCAGTGAGGGAGTGGAGTAGTTTAGGGTGGTCCATGTCAAAGGCTTCTGACAGGTCCAAGAAAATGGCAGATGATAGTTTCCCTAAGTTTCTGTTTTGGTTAATGTGGTTGGTGAAAGAGAGTAAGGCTGTGGTTGTGCTGTGAGTGGGACGGAATCCATGTTGAGTGGGAGAGAGAAGTTGGTTACTATGTAGGTATGACATAAGTTGGTGGTGTATGCATTTTTTGAGTATTTTTAAATGCTTTGAGGACAAAAGGATGAATTAAAAGAAATGGTTAGATAGATTTGCAGATCCCTAAGTTTCTTGCTGGGAGAGTAGACACAATGTATGATGATGTATTCAAGGTGTCGCTGCAGAGTGCTTTTTTGCGAAAGCAAAATGACCTGATGGGGTGAGGGCAGTGTGATATTCTGTTACAGCCATGTAATGTTGATTAATGTAACTTTTAAAGTTGTTGAGGTGCATTAAGAAGATAGGCCTGTGTCAAAAATGAGAACGAGACATATGTAGGAACAGACACTTTAAATATCTTGGTTGTTGAATCTTTTGGGAGCGATTTGCGGAGGAATGTTCTTTAACATTGGTTATTGGCTATTAGCAAGGCCCCCCCCCCCCACATAGACAACTGGACTACCCAACATGCAGTGTGGTAAAATCCATACTGCTTTGGAAGCTGATAAACCAGTTTGTGCTATCATATAAATAACAAGCCTCTAGCAGGACAAAGTTTTTAAAGATGTTGGATGATAAGACATACATTTTTATATTGTCCACAGCCTGTATGATACTCCAAAATTTGTTGTCAAGTTCTTCAGGCTCATACATTTTTTTAACTTGGAATATATCAGGGCAGCCAAAACTACTTATTTTTCTGATGATTTCTAAGAAAGTCTTGTTATTTTTTTAGACGAAAGACTGTAGTTTTTTATTCTAATCCGTGTTTTCATTTTCTGAATGAGATTTTTTTCTTTCCTTTTTTATTATTTTATTTGTGCAGTATCCTGCTTAAATATGTTTTCTTATTGATTTTACTTATATTTTAACCACCCTTTAGGACAATAAAAATTGCATAAGCACTTTTTGAATGCTTCAGAGAGTAATAGTGGCTGGATGCTTGTTTCATTTTCTATCATCACGCATTTTTGTATCAGTTTAATTTTGATGAACTTACTTTAGATCTAATTTTTTTTTTTAAACACGTCAATTTTGTCTCATATCAATCTATATAAAGTCTACCTGGGGGGAGAATAAGCCTTTTCTCATGATTTTATGTAAAGAAGAGTTACAAATGACTCTCCTGTTTACATACAAGAGTTTGCTTCAGCTAATGCATGCAAAACAGATGGCTTAATGGGTACAATTTGTAAAACAAATAATAAATAGATATCGTATGCATTACTCCATTACATAAATGTAATGCGTTGTCTTCACAACTCAACAGCATAGAACACTGTCCCGAGTTAACATGTTTCAGTAATTATACTTTTAAAAGATAAGCTGAAATAGCTGCCACCAACATACTTAAAATTGAAAAATACTTTCCGAAACAAACACAGAGAATTCTCATTCTTTTAAGGTAGTTTCTTTCATGGACAAAAGAGTTTGTTATATTAAGAAAAAAAGCCTTAGTGTAATAAAAGCACAAACCTATCTCATCTCTTCTTTTTATAACTCATATTACGAAAACCATCTAGATGCTAAGATTGGTGTTTTATTTGCCATCTCAGAACCTGAGGACCTCCCATCACTGTGTTAGACACTGGCAATTATACCTAAATAATTCTCATGGCACTTTTTTAGTCAACATGTTTCTCTGAACCACTCATTTTACAGGATGCCACAATGCAGGGATAAAAATACTACCATCTTATTAACTATGCATTCAGAAACCTAACTATAGGTACTAAATGTGGCCAGTGATACAAAATGCAATAAAAGATCTGATACAGATGTCCGGCTGCATTCTTCTCTTCCATTTAAAATGCCTGGCTATTAGTTTTGTGCAATCCCTTTCTATCATAAATTTAAATAACACTATTTTAAAATAGAAAGTTAGTGGTGAAAATGACAACTGTTTAATCCTTAAAGAAATAGACACAGTATGCAAGAGGTTTTCTTACCCAGTGACAATGGAGCCTAAACTCTCCCACACAACTGCACTTCAAATTGTTGAAACTATCCACACAATGCCCACATACTAAGATATGCTGAGGTAATTAGAAGCAATCTTTCTGAACAACAAAGATCACCTAGACTGCCCATTGGCAAATCTATGCCTCAGCAAGCCCAATAGCACTCAGTAAAAAACAACACTTAACACGGCACATACAGTCACACACAATGGAGCCAGTAAGATAAGCAAACATGCTTTTCAGGACTATTGTCACAGTGGACTCTGTTATAAGGCATACCGAGGCTCTTCTAACCAAGATGAACAAGGAAAATATAACGCATGCACTCAGGTCATTACCCCACAGGTAACAGCATGATTCTGTCATAGACCATGTGGTCTAAATGACCTGTGACATACCTCCCTGGACTCTATGAAGAGAGACATTATGGAGCTCTCAGACTACATGTCTCAGACTTGTATGAGCCTAGCACTGAGCAGCATATTGCCTTCATCAAAGATGATGCCACGATATAAGCAAAAGTTATTCTAAATGGATCCAATATTTCCAGCTTTGGAGGACATAGTTAACAGACCATGTTGCTTGGACATGGATGGTCTGCACCTGTTCCCTCTAGGTTTTTGAATACTAGCTTAAACTTTATCCACCCTCTAGAGCCTTTTTTAGGCAATGCCGAATTGGCAAACCTACTGACATAGCAAAATCAACTCAGCTGAATTCAGGGTGCTATTTCTCAATGTCAGGAGTCTAAATAAAAAAAAAACTCACTCTCTCCAAGCCCTCCTCACACTCAAGAATATTAGTATTTGTGCAGCTAACAAGACATAGTTTAAAGCAACTGAGACTACCCTCCTAGTGGAAGGTCTCAGTGCCTTCCACACTTTTAGGCCAGTAGCTACACAGACAAGGCCTAAAGATGGACGTGTCTTGATATACATAAATATAAAAAGCATACCTCTACAACTGACAAACAGGAAGACATGTTGGATTTCTTCCATGTGCTGATCACCATAGACAAAATCCTGTGCCATATCCTAGCCAGCTATAGGTCACCCTCCATGTCCCAAGAGCCTTACAATGCATACTTGGACCGACTGGAGACACTTACCATCCAAACACCCTACTCATGGGAGACTTCAGTTACCCCTATATAGACTGGGAATCCTACACAGCCTCAAATCTATAGGCACATAGGTTCCTGGGCTTTATAAATACAAATGCCGTTGACCAAATAAATAGTGAATATGCTCACTACAGGCTCCAATGTACTGGATCACGTACTCACAGATATGGGAGAATCCTGCACCCCCACCCCCCACCCCCATGTCTCATCCTTCCTTGTAAGGTACAAGCATAAAGCTTTTGAAATCAAAATTACCTATGTAACCCCAGTAAAACCAGTAATGATTAGTAACTATTCCATGACAAGATAACTTTTAGTGAGTGATAGTCAAAATTCAGTGCCTCTCCAAACCCCGACAACACAGCAGACTATGATGAATTGCTCTCAGAAACTCTGCAAACCATGTCAGTGGCTGCATAGAGGCTTCATTACATATCAGAAATAAGATCAGAACTAGCAGCAGAAACAAACCACTCTGGTGGCATCACAAATTAAACAGGATATTCAACAATTGAGGGAAACAGGAAATATGTCAAAAATCAGGAAAATCAATTCCCATAAAGATAAAAACTCCTTCATCAAGCTAAATAGGCAATTAAGATGGTTAATTAGGTCAAACAAAGCCGACTCTGAGATTTAAATCGGTCTCCCAAGTGAAAGATAACCAAACCGTGAGGCACTCTTCAGACATTTCAGAGCCCTGAAGGGCAGTTCACAGCCGTCTACTGAACTGGTGGTTAATGGTGCAATGTTTACTGAGCCTGGCAATATAACAAACCTGTGAGTGGGAAAAAAAATTTGCTTCAACATTACTCCTTTCACATCCATAGCCATCCCTAAGAAATACCCTCAAACATAGAGCATGTCCTCACTGTGCTTGCTAAACCCAAGAACACAGACTCAGTGGGCGCTGAGAACATCCCAGGTTGACTCCTGAATACTGTTAACTGTAACTTAACACTTTTTAAATATAGCCTTAAAACAGCCTTTGTGCCAAAGGAAAGGAGGACTGCGATGGTCATCGAATTTCATAAGGGAGGACCTTCAACAGATGCTGGAAATTACAGATCCTTTAGTCTGACTAGTCTTATTTGCAAAGCCATGGAAAGAATTATCATGGAAATTATAAACAGGGGCATAGGAGACCTCCAGACCCTTGACCCATTACAGTTTGCCTTTGTCAAAAAAAAGTCATGCATACTGAACTTGGTGGGCTTCTTTGAAAAGGTCACTAAGGCAATGGATGAGGGGAAAGTGGTGCATAGCTAAATCTGGCCAAAGCATTTGATGTCATACCCCCCTCTTGCATTATTAAAAAAATAAGGAACTATGCCTAGTTCTTTAAGTTTGTTAACAATGCCTACTGCAAATGTAAGGAACTAGGCATAAACCTCTTTATAACATGCTGGATAGCTAAGTGACTCACTGATACAACCCAAAAGGTGAGGATTAGTGAGTACACATCCACAAAGAAGCTAGTTACCAGTGGAGTCCCTCAGGGCTCTGTGCCTGGCCTCTTTCTCTGTGGCATCTACTTCTCAGAGGTCAAAACCAATTTTAAAGGCCTCTGGCTGACCATTTTCACAGATGATTTCAAACTGGGAGCAGTCATTGAATACCCCCCCCCCCAGACAAAAATACCCTTTGGGACGATCTAGCTCAGGAAAATGCTTAGTGCCATGGCCATGACTTAAAACTTAATGCCAAGAAATGCATCATAATACTTTTTTGTTGAGTTGGCCATGCAATGTAAATACATCATCAATAAAACAAACAGCCCTAAAAGTCGATTCACTAGTTAGGGATGAAGGAACTCATCTAAATAGTAACCTAACCTTCAACTAATGTGTCCAAGATTGTAAGAAAAATCCTTCTACATTGCTCACCTTATGAGCAAGGACATGGCGTCTAGTTCCAGATAGGTCATTATACCACTGTCCTCAGCCCTTAGCAGCATTATCATAGAGCATAACACCCCCTTTGATATGTACCCAGCCAGGCACTTGTGACAACTGGAACATCCACTAAGGTTTCTTACAAAATGAATACAGAGAGAAAACACAATGTCCTGTGCAGATTGCTTAAAAGCCCTGTCTCTATACACTGTATCATACTGACTTCTGAGAGGTGATCTTTGGCTGGCATAAAAGGCATCCCTGAACCCTGTTCTGATAAACCTTTTGCACGTCCACAAAACAAACAGCATCAGAACTACTAGATCAGAAGTCCAAAATTTTACTTCAAGCATAAATAGGACAAGTTGGAGATACGCATATGTTTCTCAGAGATTTCCTATTCTTTGGAACAGGCTCCCCATCCATGTGAAGTAGAGTTCCTCCCTAACCCTACCTTATGTCTCTGATGGGCAAAGGCAGACAATCTATCGCTAGTATAAATCAAATTTGTTGGCGACATTGAGCTGCACTTCTAAGGCCCTAATGGTTGTTAGCTTAGTCTACAACTGTGAACCTATGAACATAAGAAATGACACAAATCCACTTCTGGATGCATTGTATTTGACCCATGTAATGCAGGAGTCTCAATATAAAGTAACCGATGACGAGTCTAAATTTATTATCAGTACTTAGTACCCATGACTTTTTAACTGGATGTGAAATTTCTTCAGCATGAAATGCATTGTACATACCATAATAATCTTCTTAGTCAGGTAGTTCCAGCAGTCCAAAGTCTTTTTCATCAGGATCCAAGTAAGCAAACATCTAGAACATGTGTACAAAGCATTCAATAAACATATCTGCTGATGTACTGAACTGCTATATTTAGATCATTGTTATGTGGGAAGTATATAGCAATGAACATATGATTATAATGACTAGAAACAGCTGCTCAGTTATAAGATACTCAGAGTGAGATATAAATACATTTCATTCTTTAGTTATGCTGGACAGGACAACTATTCAGTAAAATGAATGCATGTATTTAAAACATGTGTTAGACATATAAGCCTTGCAGTTAACATGCTATACCAGAGTAGAAGTAGAAAATACGTGTAGATTGTACATATCAAGTTCATTACATTTCTTATGTTTGCTTTGCTATACAATAAGAAAATATATTTTCATAAAATCAGCAGTACAGCAGGCTGTTAATAGTCTTTGTTGTGATTTATTTTTCTTTAATCTAAAAAATGAATCATTACAGCACACAATAAAAGCATTATATTATATTATATTATATTATATTATATTATATTATATTATATTATATTATATCATAGACCACAATATGTTTTTAATACAGAAATGGAAGAAAGTTGGTATGTCTCTAATAGTGAACTTTGGTAAAATACAAGTTTCTCAAGTCTGACCCCTAAACAAATGGCAGATCCCAGAGGTTTAGTTGGGAAGCCACCAGATCCTGATGTGGAGTATTTGCCTACACCCCCCATTTCTCAATACTTCTCCATCAGGGTAGCATATTTGAAACAGAGGGCAAATACATAGAAACAGCACGCTTGATGTTTTCCCACATTAAATAGCACCACAGCTAGGAAAATAATACTTTGTATGAGATGTTGTCACAGCTGCATCTTCTATATAAAATGGAAGAAAATCACGGAAGGATATGACATGATAATATTTTGTATGAGATGTTGTCATAGCTGCATGTTCTATATAAAATGGAAGAAAATCACGGAAGGATATGACATGATAATACTTTGTATGAGATGTTGTCATAGCTGCATGTTCTATATAAAATGGAAGAAAATCACGGAAGGATATGACATGATAATACTTTGTATGAGATGTTGTCATAGCTGCATGTTCTATATAAAATGGAAGAAAATCACGGAAGGATATGACATGATAATACTTTGCATGAGATGTTGTCATAGCTGCATGTTCTATATAAAATGGAAGAAAATCACGGAAGGATATGACATGATAATACTTTGTATGAGATGTTGTCATAGCTGCATGTTCTATATAAAATGGAAGAAAATCACGGAAGGATATGACATGATAATACTTTGTATGAGATGTTGTCATAGCTGCATGTTCTATATAAAATGGAAGAAAATCACGGAAGGATATGACATGATAATACTTTGTATGAGATGTTGTCATAGCTGCTTGTTCTATATAAAATGGAAGAAAATCACGGAAGGATATGACATGATAATACTTTGTATGAGATGTTGTCATAGCTGCATGTTCTATGTAAAATGGAAGAAAATCACGTAAGGATATGACATGATAATACTTTGTATGAGATGTTGTCATAGCTGCATGTTCTATATAAAATGGAAGAAAATCACGGAAGGATATGACATGATAATACTTTGTATGAGATGTTGTCATAGCTGCTTGTTCTATATAAAATGGAAGAAAATCACAGAATGATATGACATGATAATATTTTGTATGAGATGTTGTCATAGCTGCATGTTCTATATAAAATGGAAGAAAATCACGGAAGGATATGACATGATAATACTTTGTATGAGATGTTGTCATAGCTGCATGTTCTATATAAAATGGAAGAAAATCATGGAAGGATATGACATGATAATACTTTGTATGAGATGTTGTCATAGCTGCATGTTCTATGTAAAATGGAAGAAAATCACGGAAGGATATGACATGATAATACTTTGTATGAGATGTTGTCATAGCTGCATGTTCTATATAAAATGGAAGAAAATCACGGAAGGATATGACATGATAATACTTTGTATGAGATGTTGTCATAGCTGCATGTTCTATATAAAATGGAAGAAAATCACGGAAGGATATGACATGATAATACTTTGTATGAGATGTTGTCATAGCTGCATGTTCTATATAAAATGGAAAAAAATCACGGAATGATATGACATGATAATATTTTGTATGAGATGTTGTCATAGCTGCATGTTCTGTATAAAATGGAAGAAAATCATGGAAGGATATGACATGACTCAGAAGCAGAGAGGAAGTGGTGGGATAAATGGCAGGAATCCTCTAAAGCTAACTATGAAAACAGAATTGTAGTAGACAGCAAAGACAACCACAAGGCCTTCTATAGTTATGTAAAGAATCTCTACGGCAATATCAGATTTGCTCTGAGCTACTGCACAATAGTACCTCCTATACTGAGTCAACAGATATTGCCAATATACTTGCTGACAGATTCAGTGCCAACTTTACCCCCCCTCAAAGGACCAGTCACAATACCAGTAGATTGCCAGGCACCCAGTATTACTGATGCACAGGTTAAAACAGCACTGCCCAAGGCCAAGAATACAGCTTCTATGGGACCTGACAATATCCCTGGCTGTGTTCTACACCTGTGTGCCCTGTTCAGTCACAGCCTCACCTCAGTTTTTGTTCCTACCAAATGGCGCACTGCTACAGTCATCCCTCTGCACAAAGGAGGACCGACTACAGACCCTGGGAACTATCACCCCATTAGCCTGACGAGTCTGATATACAAAGCTATGGAACACATCTTCATGGACCTAATAAACAAGGATATAGGGAATCTCCAAACTCTGGATCCCACACAGTTTGGTTTTGTGAAGGGTGGATCATGCCTGCTCAACTTGGTCGACTTTTCTGAGTTTGTCACCAGAGCTGTGGATGAAGGCAAGGTGGTCCATACATCCTTCCTTGATCTGGCCAAGGCCTTTGATACCATACCCCAATCAAGAATCATGGAAAAACTCAGTAAGCTAGGCTTCAACCCCTATATCACTAGATGCATTGCAAACTGGCTCACAGATAGAACCCACAGTATGAAAGTAACTGACTCCAAGTCAGACTGCCGACCAATCATAAGTGGAGTCCCACAGGGTTCGGTCATATGTCCTCTCCTGTTTGGTATCTACTTCTCTGAAGTCCAGGTCAACATGAAGAGACACAGCCTGACAAGGTTCACAGATGATTGCAAGTTGGGAGTTATTATTAACTCCCCAAGTGAAGCTGACATCCTACAGAAAGGCCTCACTGAGACCAACGACTGGTGTCAGAACCATGGCCTTAAGCTCAATGCTAAAAAATCTGTTGTCATCCCCTTTGGGAAAAACCCAGTTCCCATGAATTATCACATCAATGGTAGTCCACTGAACACAGAAAGTGTTATAAGAGATCTGAGAACACAGGTGGACAGCAACCTCTCTTTTGATCACCACATTGCCACTGTGGTCAGAAAGTCCGTCTATGTGGCATATCTCATTACTAAGGGTTTTGCATCCAAGAAGAAAGAGGTCATTGTCTCCCTCTACTCTTCCCTCATTAGGCCAGTCATTGAGTACAATGCCCGATTTGGCATGTACCTCACTAAACACCTGGAACAACTGGAGAGGCCGGAAAAGTACCTCACAATGAGGATCCTAGACCTGAAACATTTGTCTTATATGGACATTCTCAAAAAACTCCAACTATTCCCTGTCTCATATCACCTACTTAGAAGCGATCTCTGCTTGACTTACAAAGCCATGTCTGACTCAGCTCTGTTAGAAATGCTACATCTAAAGAAATCTCAATCCTTGCACACCACATGCTCCAGAGACCTCAACCTCATTACCACAATCAACAGAACATGCTGGAGGGACAGGTTCATAACCCAGAGACTGCCCATGCTATGGAATAGACTTCCCATACATGTCAAGCAGAGCACCTCACTGACCCTCTTCAAGAGAAATCTTGATGAGTAGACGGGAAATAGAAAATTCACCCCGGGGATAACTCCATTTTCTCTACTTGACAGAGGCACTGGGAACTAAGGTCGGGTGGCACGATGCTAGGATAATCCCTATGGCTAGGCTTGTAAAGGCCCCAGGGCCATTAGCCTAGTACACACCTATGAACCTATGGTAAGGTAGGTTGAGTACATTGGTCCATCTGAATGGTTAAGAGGATATATCTACGTGAATAAAAATATAATGAAAATAGAAATGTAAGGGATCAGAAAAGTGGGACAGTATGAAAGGAAGAGAATAAGTTGGGCTCATAAGGAGAAAAGGAGGGCCATCTCAGTCTGTGAGGCAGCTGGTTGGTTCAGGAAGATTTGTGGGACAGAAGGCAAGAGGGTTGCAGAAGGACTGTAGTGCATTACAATATAATACATTAGCTAGCTGTGGACTGGACACTAAGACATCTGTTTCACATATTTTGCTGGATACCCATTTGAAATGTCAGGACCCACTAGCACAAGACCTGAAACAAGGAGACTGATTGGCCAAAAGATCAAACTTAAATAAAATAAGTCTGAGATGCCATTTCTCAGAATATTCCATTTTGTCCAAGATCTGACAATCTTGGAGTTGGTATATATAAGTTTGGGAGTGCAGGGAGGTTTGTGCCCCCCCCCCCAAGAAGAAGTTTTATACAGAGAACAGTTTTCAAGATTTGCTTTTCTTCTGTGTTTTCTGCCTTTTTTCAGCTTGTTTGCTCTCAGCATTTTGAGTACTGACATGCCAATAAGAAACTGTTTTGTTGCCATGATGGATAAGCATTTCTAGATTCAAATATAACTATACTGCTGGTGCACAAACATAAATACAGTATACAATAAAAGGAAAAAAAGAAAAAAAAGCATTAGATTATACAGGAAATCTAAATATCATCAAGTCTAAGAAAATATATTAAACCTGACTAAGATCTTACAAATGCTATTAAATCTACTAGGTCAGCCCAAAAGCTCAGGTTGACATCTGATGCCAAAGACAATTTCAAGTCCTTTTTTAGTTGTGCTAGAAAATTATGGAACAATGCCCATCAGTATACAGAACTCATAATAAATGTGAAAATGTGTCAGCTAAGGTGCTTAGACTTAATGGGTAGGAAGGACAATTAAGTCTTAGTTTACTGATGTGAGTATGTTTGGCATAATTTACATAAGGAGAACATATTAGTATCAGTGACAGTGACATAAGTATAATAATTGAATAAACTGTTTGTACGAGTGGCACAAACAGGAGTTGTGTTAATTTTTGTTTTGATATCCTACAGATGTCATACATAATATCCAGTGGATGTTTCTTAAAGATTAATAAAACTCTATACAGTTTCAGCTAAGTAATACTCCAGGGGGAGGGGGGGGGGGTCCCTTGATCTGTATCACATTACCTGAATGATTTTAATATTCCATTTCTTCATTTATTGTGAACTGTCATAATGGATTACAGTTTAAAAACAAAAAGTAGAAAGGTAAACTACATTGCCTATGAAGTTTTCACTTTTAATTTAAATACATGTGCTAAGGATGGCCATGCAGAACCTTCCTTCCCGATTTTGCCATGCTTAGCATTGAAAACTGCTGTGCAAGTGGCATTGTTCATATCTACCATCACATAAAATGGATTTCTACCATTCAAAATTTACAACCACATGACTAGTTCAACATTAAGTAATGCTACTTGAAACATATCAGATATTGAAATGTGGAATATGTTTTTAAATGTGGGCAAGAAAGACAGACATGAAATAAAGATATTTCAAATCTGTCACATGTAAATAAGAATATTCTGTGGTGAACATGCAAACTGAATTTCATATTGAAGAGTTCAGAAAATATGTACCTTAAGTGCTGTTAGGGGAAAACTCTTTTAGGAGGTTTAGGGTGCTGTTGGGAGGAAAGCTTCTCAGGTTCTACAACAGATGCTGTTATAAGAACAGACTGTCTTCTGAAAGGGCTGTACAGAACTTTATTTTTTTCTTAAGAAATGAAACTGCTGTTTTATTTTTATTTTTTTATTTTTTTGAGAACTGTCTGAAATTCACTTGTTTATGTAAACATCCTGTAATGGAGTGTTTTTTCTCCGCAGGCCTCCATTGAAAATAGATTCTGCCCAGTCAGATTTTCATGGTCAAGAAAGACAGACAAATAAATAATGGGAAAAATAAGCAAAATGTATCAGTTCTTTGATTTGCTGAAACCCCAGTGAGCTGTAATTTTATTCCTTTTCCAGTGAATATGTATCTGTCTCTATAAATACTTACATTGCACCTGCTCTCACTGTCTTTTGTAAACTTACATATGTGGATAAGGGGACAGGTCACCAGGTGTCAGCCAAATGTACTATTGTTAGTAACGAATCTTCTGTCAAGTGTACACCTTGTTTGGTTTAATATTTCCATGTGGAATTGCTAATGTTTCCCTGAAATAAATTTGATGAAAAAAAAAAATCTCACGGTCAGGACTTTAAAAAACTTGATGAAATTACTTAACTAATGAAGTATTATATGAATGCTTTAGATACAATGGCTAATAGTGAAAGAACTGCTTGCCTTTTCATTGAATGATATAACAAGCCCCAAACAACAGCAGATCTTCTTCAAATTATATGTATAGTGTTTATTGAAAGCTCTACTGTCTCCTTACAAAAAGCTATTGTTAAACAGCATATTTTAAAATGTTCTCATATGTCAGTACCATCAACAATCCTTCACTTTTTTTCTTATTATCTACAATTGTTTGTATCATCATTAAATATACTGACTTCTGTTATTCCCTATAGTGTGTAACTAACTGCACTTTTGCTGTATTTAGTTAATGTTAGGGTTTCCCTACACAATCTCAAGAAGAAGTCACCTGAGTGACAGTAGCTTAACGGCATTAGGACAAATGCTTCTCACCATATGAAATCATTGCCAGTATGATTTCTAAGTGTACACAAGCAATGGTTCACTTCTATAAGGAGATTTCTCCTATCTTCAAGTTAGTGTGACATCACATAAAATGGATTCCTACCTTGCTATATACAAATTTGTACAGAAGGCAGTCTGTATCTGCTTAAGTTCGACTTGCGAAATAAAGAGATACTGTTGCAGCTATTCATGGTTCCAGAGTTTTGTCTTCTGTACTGTTTTTACATTACTACCTCTGGATTTGTACCCAAGGTATATTTATTTGTGGTTATATACAAGTTTGGTAGGTGTGGGCTTGCCCCCACCAGCCCATAAACAACCAGGGCAAATATGCTGTCATCCCACCTGAAAGAAGATGTACTAACAACATATTTTGACATGGAGATCATTGATTGCACAGACTATAAAAAAGTTTAAGAAAAATTTCTAACCAGGGCAAGGGTAATATCTGAGTAGAAACACAAAGTCGCTGTTACCCAAAGGTCCGCTCCAAAAAGTATGAAATCCAAACGAATGAAGTAACAAACTGGAGTCCGACCACCACAATAAATGGAAAAGTATTTATTTCGGACAAGCGCTTTCACGTGTACAAGACACGCTTCTTCAGATCCTTAATACAAATGATCTACTATGCAGTGCTTATATATACACACATTAAGTGAATTCTTTTTAATTAAACTATGTACTTAACCAATCAACTAATAAAACAATCATTCAAATAAAACAATCTAAAACATTTTAAAACCATTACAACAGGAGCTGATTCAAACACCGGATAGAGCAACACTATACATTCTGCTCAACAGGTCTGTATAAAAAGTTTGCATAAAAACTTTTGCATGAAAACGACATGAACCATCAAAGAATGACATAACCCATCTTAAAAAAATGCTCTAAGAAGCTCTTAACTATGATTGTGTTAAAAACTATACATTCAGTTTAGTACATAATGAAACTAAAGGTGATGTAGTTCATAGGCTAATTTATAAAGTCAGCCACCCTAACTATGGGATGAAATAGCTACTAAGATTCGCGATCATCCGTAAAATACCCACGCTGACAAAATTACTATCACTGACCGCACTCTGTCCAATGAAGAACCATACATTATATACGTATAATTCATGTGAAGATATATCTCTAAGTCAGCAAAAATGTGTCTCATCCCAATGTGAAATACTGTTATGACTGTCATATCAAAAAGACGTTGTAATAAAAGAAAGACGTTGTAATGAAAAACAAACGTCATGCAGTGTAAAACTTTAAAGCAAGCGTAGATATGTATAAACAAGTTCGTTAAAACTATTCAAATGAAACGAGCAACATTCTTGTTCTTAAATATATAAAGTGCTTGTGCATAAATAAATTAATTAATCAAGTTAAGGAACAATACTTTTAAAAGGCATGCCTAAACAAATATAAAATGTATGTCTCAAAAACAAGTTCGGGGCATATAATTGACTGAGTAGTAAAAACCAGTGTGTATGAAACAATACAGATATAAAACTAAGCATAGATCTAAATGTAAATGACCATGAATGTTCACAAATATAAATTGTGATGTAGAATCTTTAAAGCTCAATATGCAAACATGTGCTAACAAATGTAAGCATAAAACATTATCCATATTATAACGCGGCATATGAATACGTTATAAATATATAGACGTGTGTCTAAGATATACTCATATTATATGAGTTAAAATATAAATATTTGTACAAATCTGTTTAAAACAACTATAAAAATATATACCAAGGCTTAAGCACCACAATCATAAATAAATAATGAATAAATAAATAAATAAATATATAAATAAATAAACAACTTGGTGAACAGTGATGAAATTGATTGAATAGACCCAATCCAACCATCGAAAATAAAATCTGATGTTCAAAAATCTGTTGTGTTTTGTAATTAACTATATGAAAAACACAAGTACATATAGAAATCTCAATAGAATATAAAAGAGCGGACTCAGTTACTCAATCGTTCATACAGTAGACACACATATATTTGTCTATATTTAATTACTATTTGGTCTGTTAACAATCAATGCTTTTGTATGTAAAGTAACCAAAATATACATAGGTGATGAACAAGCCATTCAAAGATGTTGCTAAAAAATATGTATAAATGTATTCCCAGGAAGAAGCATAATATAAAATACTTAATATATTAAATAACCATGGATGAATCCTTAACTTACTGATCCATAGTTGGCTTAACCATACCAGGTATACCATTATTGCCATAATGCCTGCAGTAAAATAAATCATGTTTCCAATACAACTGTAGGATACTCTTATTTAGCACTACGTGCTTTTATTGAAGCCCTTACACTCACATACTGATTTAAACCTGGCTCATATTGAGCCTTAAGTCAAATCCAAGATAGTTCTATTTGTTCTAAATCATTAAAGGTGTCTCCCTCTCTCACACTGGGTGTAACCACCTGTAAGACTCTGAATACAAAAGAATGTCCTGGATTAATCATAGTATGTTTCGCTAAGGCATTTTTAATCTCACATTTCTTAATGTCATTGACATGTTCCTGTATCCTTTCTTTTAGAGTCCTAGTTGTCATTCCAACATAAAAAGCACTGCACATTTGGCAGGTAGCCAGATATATCAAATTCCTGTCATCACATGTAGCTGAGAAATGTGGTTCAAATCTGTAGGTTAATGTAGGATGTTCAAACAATTGATCAACCGTGATCAAACTACATATGTTGCATTTCTTACAAGGAAATGTGCCTAGTCTCTTGTCCTTGTGAGTTCTAGATCTTATGTTGGAATTGCATGGTTCAATGCATAGTAACCTACTAAGATTTTTGCTATTGCGATAAGTAAAGGCAGGTGTGGGACCCACTAACTCTGCTATCCGTTGGCCAGTTAAAAGAATATGCCAATTCCTGAAAATGACATCTCTAATGTGTTTAATGTCACTAGTATATCTCAAATTGAGTCTTACTCTTGAACTATCGAAAGTTCTTCTAACATAGCTAGGATGCTTGTTGGCTCTGACATCTCTGCTTACTGTTTTCCTACCATATAAAACATTGTCTTTAATCTCCTGTACTTTCACTGCGTCATAACCCCTATCAATGAAACAGTCTTCCAGAAATTTCCCCTGTTTGTATTGTTCATCATCTGTCTTACACAGTCTTCTAATTCTGATGAACTGGCTTTTAACTATGCTGTCAAATACAAATCTGGGGTGCATGCTGTTAAATTGAAGTAGGGTGTTCCTCCAGCACTCCTTCCTAAAAACAGTAGTTTCAATGTTATGTTGTGGTCCCCTAGATATAGTTATATCTAGAAAATCTATACTGTAAAGTGAATAATTCACTGTGAATTTTAAAAAAATCTGTGGTTGATTCCAAATGCTGAACAAAGGAAAGAGGTTCAGCTGTACTGCCATGCCAAAACAAAAGAACATCATCCACAAACCTTTTATAAAGACTAATTTTCTTAAAGTTGTCATGAGTAAAAAGAAAAGCCCGCTCCCAATATAACATTACTAAATTCACGTATGTTATATCAGTATGTATGTAATATCTGAAGCGTATGCCATAATTTTTATACCTTTTCTATTTATGGACGGCGCAATGGTGCAGCAGTAGCATTGCCTCACAGTTCTCTGGTTCGATTCTCGGCTGGAGTGCCTTCTGTGTGGAGTCTTCATGTCCTCCCTGCATTTGTGTGGGTTTTCTCCAGGTGCTCCAATTTCCTTCTCATTTCAGAGACATGCATCTGGAGCATTTCTCCCCGGGCCTTTCCTGAAAATTGGCTTTGTTCAAAGTCAGACTTTCCCAGCAAACAAATATTAAATAAAATTAAATTAAATTTATGCAAATACCCAGTAAGAGTTCAGATCCATAATCTGAAACATTTTTAATGCTTTAGTTAAAACCTGATAGTAACAGAAAACACAAATATTAGAATTTCTGGCAATGGACAGATTTAAGAAAGCTTTGCTTAGTGCTATGATAAAATATGTTATGCAAAGTAAGTCATATAATTCTGAGAAACTAGTAACTTTAGTAAAGTATTATTAGTTAATGACAAATTGTTTAAAATTGAATTGTTTGTTTCTGAATCTAAGGCTGCAGTATGAAATTTAGCATCTTATGTGAAACAATCAGTTACAAGTAATGGATTAAGTTGTTTCAAAAGTGAAAGAGGGGTCATAGGGCTTGTTTCTGTTACACTAATACTGAAATGTGGGCTACTAGCAGAAATGTAAAAAATAATATCTATACTTAAAGATGAAGTTGCTACTACAGATTGTCACAGGACTATAGCTAGAATAAATGAATGAGCATTACGTAATTGTGTTACAAGCAAGCTAATGAAAGGTAATGTATTTATCAAATGGGAAGAACTTCAAACCCTGCTAGATTCTGTCATAATTTCCTACCTTTGTCAAGTGTGCCCCAAAAAGTAACCATAACGTTAACAAAAAAAAAATTCAAAAATATGCATTCACTGTCACAGAAAGGAATATCCCAAATGTAGAAATTTAGAATGTTCTTGGAAAACTGACAGTTGGTGTAGCCCTTGATATTACTCATAATTTCATGATAGGAAAAGAAAATGTCTTTGCAATAAAATAGAGTGGCCAATATGGGTGCAGGAAGAATTTATAGACTTAGAGTAGCAGGCTAATACATTTAATTTGGAAGAGGTAAGACTTGAAGACTTTAAAAATGATATGCCCATTAGGTAAAAGAATGGGCTGAGCAAGGCAAACAATCTAATAGAGATCCATAGTCAAAACTAGAAGAGATTTTTTTGTCTGTTACAAAAGAGGACAGGATCTGATTGTGGTTAGACCATGAAAGGGTTCCTATGTTTTAGCAGAATCCTGCCCTGATGATACAGTAATAGAAATCCAAGATGATACAAGATGCCATTATAGGAATCAAAGACAAAAAGATAGAAAACTATGAATTTATAACCGGTGAAAGATGGATGCCTGCTTAAAGTCTTAATAGAAAATTTAGAACCCAGACAAAAGAATATTGTCAGATAGGCCGAATAAAAATACAGTGATAGGAAACAGCAGGGAGACATCACCTGGAGCTAAGGTTATACTGAGATCTTAAAGAATACTAGAGTCACAAAAACAGTTAGTAGGGGACAAAGTTAAAAAAATGTACAAAGTAGGGGAGACAGAAGAGTCACAAAATGAATTGAATAGTCTGATAATGCTGGTTCCATAACCAGATGGAAATATTACATTTTGTAATAGTTTTCAAAGTTTGATAAGTATTCCATACCCAGAACTGACGAGTTGATTCAGAACCTGGGAAAGGCTAGATACTTGACAACACTGTACTTGTTGAAGTGGTATTGGCAGATAATACTTCTCCCACCCATTGAAAGAAAAAAAACATCTACCTCCGTACCCCTGGAGGCTAATTAATTTACTTCACTGCACAGTACTACCATTTAGCCTACATGGAGCTCCTGCCTACAGTCAGGGATTGGTGAATATAGTGCTGAAACTGCACTCATAATACAGTGCTGCATACCTGGATGCCATGGCCATCCATTTACAGGACTAGGAGTTCCAGTTACCCAAAGGTCGCATCATGCTAGATTTTATACATCTGGTAGGCCTGACTGTTAATGCTAATAAACACACCATGGCACCCCTTGTAATATTTTGCTTTGAAGGTGTATAATGTGCCTTTAAAAATGTGCACAATGCCTTTAGTATGAATATTAGTAATTCTAAGAACAATTAGCTAGCTAAAAAGGTTTTAATCAACAGGTAATGCTTTATTTATATAGCTTGCCAGAACCCAACAAAAAGTTATTCTGTTCCTGAAAAGAATAATATTGAAGGTAGAGCTGGAAGCATGGAGTGTGATCTGTGCATGTCCTTGATTGCAGAGCTGGAACTTGGCTTGAGAGAGACTTACAGCCTTGGAATTTTTATTACAAGTCAGTCTGTATCATAGAGGGTTGCACTGACTGTGAGAACCTAAGATACATTTGTTTTATTCTCGACTGCAAAGCCAGTTGGGCTACTATTTTGGTATTTGTTTTGGATTTGTAAAAATAAATCATTGATTAGACAGACTATGAAAAAAAAGTGAATGGCTAATGAGGGCCACAATATAAGTCTTGGCACCAGTATCTCCTTGCATTTGCAACTTACATATAGTTACATGCATCATATTCTTATTTATTTTACATTTGTTGACCAGGATAGTCCGACTGGATATATGTCTATTTTCAGCAGAGACCCAGGGAGAAAAGCCCCAGATAACACAGATGGAATATAACAGATATGAGTCAAACATATTTACAAAGCCCTCTAGTAGGTACTCACATTATACACAGTGTGTAATAGTATACAAAAACAACAGGTTGCAGCAAGCTATTATCAGCAAGAGATGCGTACAATATTAATTTAAATAAAGCATTGAATAAGTAGTGATTAATCAGGGTTAGTACAGAGACAAAGTCAGTGCTCTTTAAAATACTGTTTGAGGCCTTTTTTGAAGAGACTAAGGTTCGAGGGTAAAGTTTGATGGAAGTGAATTCCAAGTTTTACCAATAATGTTGGCAAACAGGAAGTCACAGGCTGAGTTAATGGCTTTGTGGGTTTGGACCAACAGTTTATTGGATGATCGTAGTTGCCTTGAATTGCTGTATGGCTTTATGATATTTTTGAGTGCCGGAGTATTTTCAGGGTGGTACAAAATTTTGTGTGCTACTATAAGCTGATTGAACAGAAGTAGGCTAGGCAGTTCTAGCCACCCGAGAAGACTGAGGTTTTGACAGTGACATGTCCTATATGTTGAGCCTATGGAAAATCTGGCAATATGGTTGTAACAGTGAGAGAGCTTACTAAATTCAGTTTTGCTCACATTGGAGAGTATGGGGGAGGCATATAGAGGGGTAGAGTGTAGGTGTGAGTGGGTGATTGCAGTCTTAGGTCATGGAATTAGAAAAGGTTTGCTTCCATATAATGAGCCAAGATTCTTATTAATGGTTTTTATAGTTTTATTGATATGCAGATCAAAGTTGAGACTATTGTCCACTATTACTCCTAAAAGCTTAATATGGTCACCTGGAGAGATAGAGGTACCGTTGTTGGGTGTTATGGAGAAGGAAAATGGGGGTAAAGAGGAGCAATTTAGTTTTGTTGGGATTTAACAACAGACGGTGATTAGAGAGACAATTTTCAACTGTGTTAAATGTGTTTTGTGTTAAGGTTTGCAGGTCTAAAGGGGAGGAGGCCGTACAGATCAGGATAGAATCATCTGCATATTGAATGCAGGTTGCATCAGGGATGGCAGTAAGAAAATTGTTGATGAAGATAGAAAAGAGTAGAAGACCTAGAATAGAGCCCTGAGGGACACCAAGGGTGAGGACCTAGAATAGAGCCCTGAGGGACACCAAGGGTGAGGACCTAGAATAGAGCCCTGAGTGACACCAAGGGTGAGGACCTAGAATAGAGCCCTGAGGGACACCAAGGGTGAGGACCTAGAATAGAGCCCTGAGCGACACCAAGGGTGAGGACCTAGAATAGAGCCCTGAGCGACACCAAGGCTGAGGACCTAGAATAGAGCCCTGAGGGACACCAAGGGTGAGGACCTAGAATAGAGCCCTGAGGGACATCAAGGGTGAGGACCTAGAATAGAGCCCTGAGGGACACCAAGGGTGAGGACCTAGAATATAGAGCTCTGAGGGACACCAAGGGTGAGAGGTAGCAGGGTGGGCAGTTTGCCCTGTCATAATACATGACATGTTGTCTGCCATTCAGATAGGATAGGAACCACTGAATAGCATGGTTATCTAGGGAGATGGATTTTAGGGACTGGATGAGTAATTTGTGGTTGACCATATCAAAGGCCTTGGACAGGTCTAGAAATAGGACTGAAGATGGCCTGCTGTTGTTCCTATTTTGGAATATGGTATTTGTAAAAGAAAGGAGGGCAGGGGTGGTGCTGTGATGTGGCCTGAAGCCATGCTTAGAGTTGGCAAGCAGACCGTTCTGAATGAGATAGTCCATAAGTTGCTTATGAATGCACTTCTCCATTAATTTGGCTAGTGGTGAGAGAATGGCAATGGGTCTGTAATTGGACAGTTCTGTTGAACTTCCACCTTTGTGGAGTGGGATAATGTGAGATATTTTCCAGTCTGAGGGGATAGTTCCATTAGTGTTTTATTAATTAGGATAGAGATGGAGAATGCTATGGCATTGGCAGTTTTTTTGTAGGTACTCTGCAGGAAGGAGGTCAGCGGAAAGGGTGGTTGGTTTTAGTTTTTTGATAAGGGATCGACTAATAGTGGTAGAGACAGGTTGGAAGTTAAAGGCGGGATGAGAAGTGGGTGTGTTAGTAGTATAGTTAGAGTGGGTTTGAGTAAGTTGGTTAACTAAGGACTGAATAGTTTCAGTGAAAAAGTTATTAAAGGCAGTTGCAACAGTTTCTGGGGATTTATGGATGTAGTTTGATGGGGTTGTGGTATTAGATTGTCCTGGATGAAGAAGTCAGTTAATACTTTCCCAAAACTTTTGGGGATTGTTTTGATATTTTAATTGGAGGTTCTAGTAGTAGTTTTTTTGTCTAGCAAAATTAGTTTTTTTGTATCATTTCTAAGTTGACAATATCTCACTTGGTTGGGGGGGGGGGCTTTAGTTGTTCACCATTTGGTCCAGGCTATATTCCTAAGTTTGATTTTTATCTTAATTTCCTTTGTGAGCCATAGAGCAGTATTAGATTTAGTCTTTATAGTAGGTGCAGGAGCATGGGAGTCAAGGATCCTCAGGAATTTATTGTTAAAGAAACTTACGGCTTCATCTAGTGGTAGATTTTTCTAGGACTGACCAGTTGACCGATTTAAGTTCATTTAGGAAGTTAGTAGGATTGAAGTTTTTATTATTTCTGATTGTTTTCTATGTAGTCTTGTGATAGGTTTCTGCCTTAGGCTTAGTAATATAAGTTATTATATAATAACATAATATACAAACATACACACAAGTGCAAAAGTTTTGTTTGAGTTATAGTAGAGAATATCTCCATTAGATCTACATGCAAACTTATTAGGTTCAACACTGTTTCCTCTGTGCTTGAATTCTGTTAACAAATGCTAATGGTTTGAAGTCTGTACTCGAACATCCTGTCTGCTAATAGATTATGTAATGGGTGAAAAAAGTCTCAGTCTAACCAAACTAGCAAGTTAAAGCTATTCAATTACATAAGAAAGAACGACTAATACACTGAATAAAAAAAAATAGCTAAATATAGAAAAATTTTTATAATTTTTCATTACTAGACAAACATAACTTATTGGTTGGTATGCATAGACAAAACAAGATATGGTGCACAGATGACATGAGTTACACTTTTGCACCATTTATTGACTCATAGTCAAGGGCATCAGAACTAGTACAAGACCTCATAGGTTCATAGGTGTGTACTAGGCTAATGGCCCTAGAGCCTTTACAAGCCTAACCATAGGATTTCCCTGGCATAGTGCCACCCAACCTTAGTTCCCAGTGCCTCTGTCGAGTCGAGCCACTGGAGTTATCCCCAGAGTGAATTTTCTGTTTCCCATCCACTCATCAAAATTTCTCTTGAAGAGGGTCAGCGATGTGCTCTGCTTGACATGTATAGGAAGTCTATTCCATAGCATGGGCAGTCTCTGGGTTATGAATCTGTCCCTCCACATGTTCTGTTAATTGTGGTAAAGAGGGTGAGGCCTCTGGAGCGTGTGGTGTGGAGGGATTGGGATTTCTTTAGATGTAGCATTTCTAACAGAGCTAGGTCAGACATGGCTTTGTAAGTCAAGCAGAGATCACCTCTAAGTAGGCGATATGAGACAGAGAATAGTTGGAGTTTTTTGAGTCTGTCTATATAGGACACGTGTTTAAGGCCTAGGATCATCTTTGCAAGGTACATTTTGTGGCCTCTTCAGTTGTTGCAGGTGTCTAGTGAGGTACATGCCAAATGGGGCATTGTACTAGATGATTGGACTAATGAGGGAAGGGTAGAGGGAGAGAATGACCTCTTTCTTCCTGGATGCAAAACCCTTAGTAATGAGATGTGCCACATAGAAGGACTTTCTGACCACAGTGGCAATGTGGTGATCAAAAGAGAGGTTGCTGTCAACCTGTGTTCCCAGATCTCTTATAACGCCTTCAGTGTTTAGTGGAATACCATCAATGTGGTAATTCATGGGAACCGGGTTTTTCCCAAAGGGAATGATGAAGCATTTTTTGGCATTGAGCTTAAGACCATGGTTCTGGCACAAGTCGTTGGTTTCAGTGAGGCCATTCTGCTGGATGTCATCATCGCTTGGGGAGTTAATAATCACTCCTAACTTGCAATCATCTGTGAACTTTGTCAGCCAGAGTCACGTTGTGTTGGCCTGGACTTCAGAGAAGTAGATACCAAACAGGAGAGGACCCGGGACCAAACCCTGTGGGACGGCACTCGTGATTAGTTAGCAGTCTGACTTGGAGTCAGCTACTTTCACACTGTGAGTTCTATCTGTGAGCCAGTTTGCAACCCACCTAGTGATATAGGGGTTGATGCCTAGCTTTGTTAGTTTTTCTATGATTCCTGAGTGGGGAATGGTATAAAAAGCCTTGGCTAGATCAAAGTAGGCTGTATGAACCACCTTGCCTTTATCAACAGCTCTGGTGACTGACTGAAAAAAGTCAAACAAGTTGACCAGGCATGATCTTCCCTTCACAAAACCAAACTGTGTGGGATCCAGAGTTTGGAGATTCCCTATAGTGTTGTTTATTAGGTCCATGATGATGCATTCCATAGCTTTGCATACCAGGCTCGCCTTGCTAATGGGGCTATAGTTCCCAGGGTCTCTAGTCACTCCTCCTTTGTGGAAAGGTTAGCAGTGTGCCATTCAGTAGGGACAAAGCCTGAAGTAAGGCTTTGATTGAATAGGGCACACAGGTGAGGTGTCAGTTCACTCTGTAGTTCATGTAGAACACAGCCAGGGATATTGTCAGGTCCTATAGAAGTTGTATTTTTGGCCTTGTACAGTGCTGTTTTAACCTGGGCAGCAATAATACTGGGTGCCTGGCAATCTACTGGTATTGTGATTGGTCCTTTGGGAGGGTGGGGTAAAGTTGCAACTGAATCTATCGGCCAGTATACTGACAATATCTGTTGACTCGGTATAGGAGGTACCATTGTGCAGTAGCTCAGAGCAAATCTGGGTATTGCAGTGGAGATTCCTTAATTAACTATAGAAGGCCTTGTGGTTGACTTTACTATCTGTTGCAATTCTGTTTTCATAGCTAGCTGATTTGATGAGGGATCTCAATTTTTTGTTGAGGCTGATAAGGGAGTTTTTCCAGTCTTGGGACTTCACCTTATTCTGCATCAGTTTCCTCCTTCTGTTGTAGAGTTTGTTTATGGCAGGGAACCACCAGATTGGTTTCCCTTTTTTTGGAGGAGTGTGTCTTGGTTCTATTGGGTATGGCGAGATCCATGCATTTGTGTACGTTTGCACAGTGCATTAGTGTATGATTTGGCAGTTATACAATTATTCTCGATTTGCATGGGTGCCATGAAGTTAGTCACCTCTATTTTTAGGAGCCCAAACTTAGCTTAGGAGAAGGTTTTCATGGTGGTTACCTTTACGGGGGGTGGGGGGTGGGAGGGGTGTGGATTTCCAAGGTGATTAGTTTTTGGTCGGATTTAACCAGGGAGGAGCTGACTATTGGTGTAGAGCAGCGGTCGCCCATGTTAGTAATGACCAGGTCAAGGATGTTGCTATCTCTAGTGGGAGTAAGAACGAGCTGGTCCAGGGCATTGGAATTAATGAACTCCAGGAAATGTTGGGCAAGTGTATTGGTACATGAGTAGTTTTCTCAGTTAATGTAGGGGTAGTTGATGTCGCCTAGTAAGAGAGTGTTATGTTGGACCCTAATATTCTCCAGGGTGCTGTGGAACGTGGAATGTGAGTCTTGGGACATGGTTGGGGAACTATAGCAGGCTATGACCTGAAATGCTGTCTTACCCAATGTTAGCTGCACCTGAAGTATCTCTGATGCATTATGTTGGGCTACCACCCTGAAGGTGTGCGCATCCTTTATGAATATGGAAACACCACCACCTTTGGAGCTTCAGTCCAAGTTCTGGGGCCGAAAAGTGTGGAATGAGTTATAGCCTGGTAGTGCAGTGGTGCTTTCTGCTGCCTTCAACCAGGTCTCTGTTACAGCACAAATGTCGATGTTCTCCATTTTAAGGAGTGCTTTGAGTGAGTGCATTTTGAGATTTAGACTTCTAGGGTTGAGCAGCATGACCCTCAGATTGTATTTGTTTGTAGCTGTTATGGTGGTAATTTTGTCTTTAGAACACCACCTATAAAAGGCACTATAGGGGTGGCAAGAGCCTTGGCCAGTATCCAGAAGCCCAGGGGTGAAAGATGCAGGCCATCTCTGCAAAGCATCGAGGTCTGCCAATCATGGCATTCCAGGCAGACAGATATTGGATTTCCTTAGAATGACACCAGAAACTTAGCCAGTTGTTGAAATCAATACTTTTCTGCTTGTACTGTGGTATCATTCCTGGTGAAGGTAGGATACTGCTCAGAATTAGGGTCATACCTGCCTGAGCTACATAATCTGAGAGCTCCTCCATGTCTCTTTTCATGTAGTCCAGAGTGGTATGTCTCAGATAATTCATCCTCACATGTACAATGACAGAGTCATATTTGTACCTATTTTTGAGGGACCTGATTGCGTGCATTATGTGATGGATCCTGGCACCTGATAGGCAGCTGACTGTTACTTTCTCCTTATTCAACCTAGTGAGTGGGACATCAGTGTGCCTCACTATCGAGTCACCTATGACTAGTGTGTTGGCCATGCTGTTTTGTCTTAGGGGCTTTGGTTGAGTGTCACATTGTTTAGGAGAGTTATGTGTCTCCTGATTAGTGTTGTGTTGTGTTGTGGTGGTTGAGTGCGTTTGTGGCTTGGAGGTCTCTGCTGCTTTTATAGATTTTTATTGAGAGCCTCTGCGAAGGTGGGTGTGTGGTTTGTGGTTTTATGTGAAGGTGGTGCTGTTATGTGTTCTGGAGGGATATGTGTACCATGTGGTGTGGTGCAAGTGTTAACCTTCTCCTCTTGACCAGATATTCTGGTTTTGGCTGGAGAGTGCATGGCTTTTTGCATATATAAGTGCATCTCTCGCAAGTATGAGTGTTGGGAGGTAAGAGGAGAGGGTTGTCAGTGTACATGAGGCAGTTGCTACATTGCCTCTGGATACCCAAGTTCATCTGGTTAATAGGAGAAAGCACAGGGAACTGATATTTAGACATGCCTGGAGGGTTGGGCATTGATAATAAGTACTGTATCTGTTTCCTTGTAGAAAATGTAATGCTTGTAGCACTTTTGGGTGCTATAATAATTGCTACAAGAAGTCTGGCAAAGTGCTAGACTAATAAGCTAGTATAAGTGCAGGAGTGGAGAGAACTAATAGATCTAAAGGACAAATTGAAGAGCAGACTTTGGTACCACTCAGGAGCTTACAAACAGTCCTGGATACAGCAAGTCTGTATCTGGACTAGACTAGTTACAGGAAAGATGGGAAACAAGCTCACACAGGCTTTTAAACCAGAAAGTTGAGAGAGATGGAAAAACTGCCCAAATTGCCAGTAAACTACAATTTCTGGATCAGAAACCACTCCTCTTGTGTTAGATAAGCTACCTAGTGCTTACCACTCCCACTGATAAGCTAGAAGGCTTCCCTCCAACACAGAAAGGTTTGGTGGGCTTAGAAGCTTACAACCAGTCCTGGATACTGCAAATCTATATCTGGACTAGACTAGTTACAGGAAAGGTGGGAAACAAGTACAAATGTAGGCTTTTAAATCAGAAAGATCAGAGAGATGGAAAAACTGCCCAAATGGCCAACAACTACAATTTCTGGGCCAGAAGCCACTCCTTTTTTAGTAGATAGGCTACCTAGTGCTTACCACTCTCACTGATAAGCTAGAAGGCTTCCCTCCAACACAGAAAGGCTTGGGGGGGTGCAGAAGTTACAAACAGTTCTCAATACTGTAAATCTGTATCTGGACTAGACTAGTTACAGGAAAAGTGGGAAACAAGCTCAAATGTAAGCTTTTAAATCAGAAAGCTGAGAGAGATGGAAAAACTGCCCAAACGGCCAACAACTACAATTTCTGGGCCAGAAACCACTCCTTATGTGGTAGATAGCCTACCTAGTGCTTACCACTCCCACTGATAACCTAGAAGGCTTCACTCCAACACAGAAAGGCTTGGTGGGCTCAAAAGCTTACAAGCAGTCCTGGATACAGCAAATCTGTATCTGGACTAGACTAGTTACAGGAAAGGCAGGAAACAAGCTTAGAATTTCTTTTTCTTAGTAAAGTGGAAAAGGAGAAAGCAGGAATAGAAGATAATTCAAGGTTAAGAACCTAAGTGGGTTGGCCTTCTCAAATGTTCTCTATTAGGTAGAATGAGCTAATGACACTAGACTGGGAGGAGTATCCCAGATCAAATTTACAGTATGGGCAGGCAACTGCAAAGCCACCAAGTATAAGAATAAGACACCCATATGGAGGGCGGGTGGTTAACTTATTACAGCTGCTAGCTGTAGCCACTAAATGAAAGTTTTAAACAGATAAGGGAGCAAGCAGACTCTAGAGAATACTTTTAACTGCAAACAAATCAGTTATATGATACCTGACTAGAACACAGAAACCTCATAAAAAAGCACAAAAGCACAGATAGAGCACTCACAAACAGAAAATACAACTCTCAGTATGAAAAAGCAGTTTTCAGTTAAGTAATTCAGTAAAAATGCAGAGTAGTGAAACAGTATCTAGCAATGTACATAAATGCAGTGAAATAGTAAAAAAGCTTTATAGCAGTGCAAAATGGAGTATATTAGCTGTATAGCACAATTATAAGAGTTAAAGAAGTGCAATTCAATGAAATAAGTGTAAAAAATAACTTATTCTGCTCTTGAAATCTTAAGGAATTTCTGCTTAGTCCCAGTGATGAGTCACCAATTCCACAGCCTGGTAAATACAAGCACAGCCCCTTACAGACACATAATTTATATACCAGAAAGGATGGAAGAATCTGGAAGCTCAAATTACTACTCAGTCCTGCTAGCCCTTGCTGTTACAACAATCACTCAAGCTAGGGAAGGTTAGGAAAACCCTGTTACTCTCAATAATAAGGAAGACAACACACTATCAGCCGAAAATGGCTGCCAGAAACACAGGAAACTCAATAAACAAAACTACCAGGCCTGGACAACAGCAGGCCTCTATCAAGATTACCTGAGTAGAACACAGAAACCTCAATAAATGAACAGAAAGAACAATCACAAACAGAAATACAAGTCTCAGTACCTTGCACTACTGGAGCAGTGGCCATTTTAGCCTCCTACCAACCTAGCTCATAATGCGTAACTCAACACTAATAATAAGATGAAAGCTCTTATCCTGTATTGAATAAAACAATGATATTAGTGACGAGTGAAGTGTTCTGCAGTGTTTTTACTAGTTTGTGTTATTGGTGATCTCATAAATAATGCACATACCTAACAGGAGGAACACACATACATATACACACACACACACAAATGTCCACACATATACACACAGACACACACATGCGCACACACATGCGCGCACACACACACACACACACACACACACACACACACACACACACACACACACTTCCACCAACACAACACCCAAATGTTCACACGTATATACATATACAGACAGACATACAAACAACCACACTCATAATTGCAGACAACGACACATAAGCAGATAACTTGCATACTGTTTCTACCTCAGCTGCTATTGGATAGTTGAGCCTAAGTACAACAAACTTCTGTAGATCATGGATTTGCTCTGTGATGCCACACACACACACACACACACACACACACACACACACACACACACACACACACACACACACACACACACACACACACACTCTGATAGCTGCAGTCACTCATACACTGAAACCCACACACCAACACACACGTATGCGCATACACACTCACACACAAACCCCCATAAACATAACACTCAGACACATACACTCATGTACCCCTAGATGATAGCAGACAGTTGAGTCTAAGTACAACAGAGGTGATATAGTTTGCAACTGTGCATTAACTGGCCATCTTTGCAATAGCAGACAGCACACGCTGACACCATGCACAGATACTACTAGCACTGCCATAAATGTGCACAAAACAGACATACACTCAGCCAGTTCTTGCATACTCTCCATTCATAATACCTGCATTCATACTGGGCAAAGGGTTTGTCAGGCAACAGTCATGGGTTTATAGATTTATACTAGGCTAACGACCACTACTGTCTGTACAAGCTTATCTGTGCAACCCAACCCAGTTTTGCCCCTGTGTTCCTTGTATGTCTATATAGTGGGGTATGTTAGTAAGGAGGCAGTTAAAGGTTATTTGCAGGGGGTGTATGTTAGTTGTGGATTAATTTACTTACTGTCAGACTCTGTCCAGCAGAGGCATAGGGAGCCAGACCTGGGAAGAATTTCTGATTTTCCATCCAGTGATTACGATTTCATTTGAATAGGGAAAGGGATGAACTCGGCTTCATGTAGATGTGGAGATTATTCCATAGCTTGGAGATTCTCTGAGGCACGTATCAGATTTCCAGTATTTTCTATTTATGTAGCTTGCAAAGTTCGGGTACTTGGATCTAGTGTTCCTGATGCTGTTTGTCTGGTGGATGTGCAAGGGATCCATCATAGATGGATCTTTAGGTGTTTTAAATGCCAGGCATAGATTACCTCTCACTAGTCTGTAGGAGACTGAGTACAGAGATAGGCCTTTGGGAAATTTATGTAGGACAATGTATTTTTATCCTAGATTTTCCTGGTGAGGAGTCTTAGAGGGCATTCCAACTGTTGCAAGTGCATAGTTGCAGTAGGTACATGCAAAAGAGGGCATTATACTCAATGATGGGTCTGATATGGGCTGAGAGGAGTGATACAATAACTTTGTTGGACCTGAATTCCATATGCTTATGTGATGAGTAGCACAGAATGATTTTCTTGCTATCTTGGTTATGTATTTGTTGTAGGCCAGATTACTGTCTACACATGTTCCCAGATCCCTAATTAGCGGGTCAAATCTTAGGGTCGTTTTTATTGATGGAGTAATTAGCTTGGGTGGATGATTTCCTAAAGGGCACTAAAATGCATTTTATTGCATTTAGTTTTAATCCATGGTTTTGGCACCACTCATTTGTTTATGTTAGAGACCTTGTAGGACGTTGGTGTCATGGCGGGATTTATGATAGCTCCCAGTTCATAGTCATCTCTGAACTTCATGAGTCAGAGGCTTTTACATAATAAGAACAAGAAACGCACTAACACCAAACTAATAATTCAGAAAAAGGCCATGAGGATCCAAATGCTAAAATATCGCATTGTTTTATTGAACGTTTTCAGTCCCAAATATCATGCAACTTCATCAGAATGATAGCAGATCACACAAAAAAGTTTCAATAGACAACTTCAAATCACATGTATTTTTAAAAATGTTAAAACAAGAAATGATACAATAAATACAAAAACAGTATGGATTTATATAAAAATAAAAATAAAACACTTTAAACTAGAAATTAATTCTCCTATTAAAATCCCTTTGATTTAATTGTATTCTAATCTAATACAAGCCTTAATAAACAAGATATGTATATCATTCAAGCCCAGTGGTCTGCAGGCATTAAGAAAAACTTGCTACCATACACTACACCAGAGGTATTATAATTGTATTTTCCCCTTGTTGTAATATGTTACTTTAAAATGTTAATTGCCTCTCCAATGTATACATATCTACAATATTTACAGCAAGCACAAATGGGAGAAACACTGTGGATGTTATTAGGTAAATTTGTCAGATGTTTAAATAATTATATTGGTCTGAGTTAGTTGTTCCTGAATGAGCATATCATATGATGAAATATCAATATTTTAATATGCTGTATGAACTTAATTAAAATAAGCTTCTTCATGTGCTTTGTCAAATAATAAATTAAAAATCCTTTAATTATAATCAGTTTTTATCCATAACCACCATCACCACCCCTTTTATCAGGTTTTATAATTCTTATATTTTTACTAGAACCAATATGATAATATTAGAACTATTAGAGATCCTATTAGATGAATGCTGGGAAACTTTGCGTCTTAAATCTAACTCACATACGTGTTCAAAACTATATGATGCAGGATATAATGGAGGATTGAAAGTGCTAGGTAACATAATGATTAAACTCTTTAGCACTAATGTTTTCATTAATAAACACTTTTAAATTTCTCTTTCTAATGAACAGTTTGAGATTGTTTAAGATATTAGGAAAGTCAGACCTTTTAGTTGAAAGAAGGGTAGAACCTTTGCTAAAAATTTCACCGTGTGCTGTTGTGATATTTATTTAAAAATCAGTCACCCATTGATTCTAATTGTATTTGGGGTGCCAAAGACTCATAAGGCCCTTTTCAATCCCTCCCGTAGACTGACTGTTGCTGCCAGTGCTTCAAGACCAACTCTATAGTTAAAACTATTGACCAGAACCTAAAAGCAGGTCTTTTACATATATCCTATTTATGTAAAGATTCTTGGAACTTTTTGTTTAACTGTAATAACACCAAATTTATGGATTAAAATATTCTTTATTACAATCGATGTAAAGAACTTATTTACAATAATACCACGTGATGTGGGGCTGAAATTTTTTACTGATTTTCTAAATGTAAAAATGAATTTTTCCCAAAATAAAATGAATACTCATACCTCCCTAATTAAATTCTTCTTCCTCTTCTCCTTCTTTCGGCTTTTCCCAGTTAAGGGTCACCACAGTGGACCACCTGTCCGCTCATCATTGGCAGTGGAGTTTTACAGTGTCGAGTTGCCAACCTGGCACCCAACCTTCCACAGAAGGCATGCCACCCTAATGGAATTAGTATTATAAAATAATTTTATTTATTTTGAAGTTTAATATTTTAGACAGGCCACGTGTGTGGCCATAGGGGCAGCATGCAAATACATATTTGCTAATATTGTTATGATGGAGTGGGAGACTAAATTTGTTTTTATTTTTTGTTCTTTAACAGCCCATTTGTTTCATTATGGATTTTATATACCAGATATTTAGATGATATATGGATCTTTTGGAATGATGATTTTGATAAAATCCCTTTATTTATTAAATATATCAACAGTACAGCTATTTTTATCTTTCTCCCACATTGTTATGTTAGATGATTTCTCCTAGTTAGATGTTCATATCAAAAAGGATTGTATTGGTGGTGCATGGATACCATGTATTTATCACAAACCCACTTATTCAAATTCATTTTTTACATTACACCAGCTGTCATTCTCCCCACCAAAAGAAAGCATTCTTGAAAGGGCATATGTTAAGGGATGCCCACAAGATTTCCCCCTTTGATGACTTTATTGCTGATTATAATAAATTATCTGACATTTTTCAAAAGATAGGCTATCCCATTAGTTTAATCAAGAATATAATTGAAGAGTTAATGTTTACGAGTCATAATGGCACATATGTTCCATTGTTAAAATACAGAGTGAACCTTGTGGAATCGTATAATGAAATACAAGCCCCTGCTATACAGCCTTTGAATGCTTATATGTTATGGTGTAGTGTATGTAGCTGTTTGCCAACAATCCACTGTATTCCATGTTAGCAAAACAGAGAGGAAATTAAAGGAATGCATATACAAGCATGTATACAATATTAGAACTAAAAGAAATATCAGTGCCTTATATAAACATATTGAAGTTAATTTAGGGTATACTTTTTTTTTGAATAATTGATACATTGTCCAAGAGGAGGTCCTTGGGGCATATTATTGGAAAAGAGGGGGGTTTGATAGCAATTTTTCTTAATGCCTGTACACCACCTGGCTTGAATGAAACTAAAGGCTTGTATTAGATGAAGATAGATTTAAATCTAAGAGATTTAAATGGGAGGATTAATTTCTAGTTTAAACTGTTTTATTTTTATTTTTATACAAACCCATAGTGTTTCTGTATTTATTGTATCATTTCATGTTTTAACATTTTTAAACAAACATGCAATTTGAAGTTGTCTCTTTAAACTTTTTTGTGCAGTCTGCTATCCTTCTGATGAAGTCCCATGATATTTGCAACCAAAAGCGCTCAATAAAACAATATGATTTTTAAGCAGTTGGATCCCCGTGGTCTTTTTCGGCTTATTTGCCATTTACATAATCCTTGACTTCAAGACGTAGATGCCAAACATGAAAAGACCTGACATAGAGCCTTTCAGTGCTCCAGTAGTGATCATTTTCCTGGTGAAGGTAATCTCACCGATAGTGATTTCTTGCCTCCTATCTGTGAACCAGTAGGCAATCCTTTGAGATGTGAGGGATTTATAGCTTGTTCTGAGAGTTTGTCTACAATACCTGACTGAGGTATTATATTGTAGGTAACCATTTGAAATGTCAGGACCCACTAGAGCTAGTCTCAAAATGAAGAGATTGAATGCATGAAATGTCAGACTTACGTATATCAAGTCAGAAATGCCATTTCTTGGAATATTCCCATTTCTCCTTGGTATGCCAGTCTCACAGATGGTATGTATACATTCAAGGAATGTTAGGGAGGTGGAGGGGGTTGCCCTGCCTTCCAAAAGAAGTTTTAAGGAGAAGAACAATTTTTTTGAGATTTGCTCTTCTACATGTTTTTGGTCTTTTTTTCTGGCTTTTCAGCAATCAGCATTTCGCATGCTGACATTTCAATAAAGAGACAAAACAAATGGCTTATCAAAGTCAAGGTAGGCATTAAGCACAATTTATTTCTCATCCATAGCCTTGATGATCCTCTTAAAGAAATCTACCAGATTGAGTAGGCAAGACCTTCCATTAACAAAGCAAAAGTGGGATGAGTCTGGCATCTGTAGTTATCCAAGGTCCTCGCTGATCATTTCCATGATAAATCAATCCATGGCTTTGCATATTAGACTTGTCAGATTGATGGGTCTGCAGTTCCAGGTGGTCAATTGATGGCCCACCATTATGAAGAGGGATGACTGCTGTGATCTTCCATTCACCTAGCATGTTACTTGTTTTGAGGCTATAGTTGATCTTCCATTCACCTAGCATGTTACTTGTTTTGAGGCTATAGTTGAATAGAACCTTAACTGGTCCCACTAGGTCATGTTTTAGGTTATTTAGGAGGCAACTAGGGATACTTTCAGGGGCCATTGAAGCAGTGTTTTGGCCTTAGCAAGCACTGCCCGGACCTGCTTCACATTGATAGTTAGGAGGATATGCTAGAAGGTATTTCACAGACGATATTGGGGGGGGGGTGAAGTTAGAGCTAAATTCATCAGCCAGTAGGTTCTCTCTATCACCCCAGTCAGTGAAAGTTGTGCCATTTACCATGAGCCCTGCACACTACTGAGTGTTATATTTAAAGTTCTTGACCTAGCTGAAGAAGGTCTTATGATTGTCGTTATCCTAGAAGGCCATTCTTACCTTATAAATGGCATTGTTAGACTTTATTAGACCTCCTAGTTTCTTGATTATTTGCATCAGAGAGCTCTTGTGTGCATGAGAGTTGCTCTTTCTGAGTTTAGCCATGACTTTTTTCTTTTGTCATATAGCTTGTTTAGGTAAGACTTCTACCAGCGAGGTTTGTTTTTAGTGTTAGGTCTTGGCTTATTTCTGGTAGGTATGGTAGCCTTAATGTAGCCATTAACAGTTTCTGTAAATAATTCTACATAAGTAGCTGTGCTCTCAGGGTTTGGGGGACATGTGCCTTTTGACAAACTTGTCAGTCAGATATAGTTTGCTTTAGAATAGCTCCTGTTATGGGTTTAGTTGGGTTTTCTGGGTTGATTTTTAATTTGAGGGAGGCAACTTTGTGATCCAACTCACCAATGTCAACGTGGTATGGGGGAAGGGGGTGTAACACCCCCCATGTTGGTTAGTAGACCCAATATGTTTGGTTCAGTGGTTGGAGTGCACACTGTTTGGTCCAGTGTGTTTGTGTTGATAAGGCCAAGAAACATTGTGTCTGCAGTTAAAGGCAGTGTACATTTCCCAGTCTCTAGAGGCATAGTTAAAGTTTCCCATGAATAGGGCATTTTGTTGGAAGGTGAGTGCCTCAAGTAGGTCTAGAAAGTCTGGCAGCTAGGGTGTGGTGAGAGGGGCACCTGTCCCATGTGTAAAGTGTTGGGGGCTTTTAGAACCAATATTGCATTTGTTGTCAAACCTTAGCACTATAGCACTCCATGTGATGCCTAAACTGCAGCAACTGCTTGATACATTGTAGCAAACAGTTTGCTACAGTTAAAAAGTAAAAAAAAAAAAAAAAAAAAAAAAGAAAATCTCTTTTTTGTTGTAACTAAAACCTGAGCACTATAGAGCTTTGTGCATGTGGGGTATAAACTGTAGCAATTGCCAGAGTTTAAAAGAAGTAATTTATTATTTTTAATCAAATGCGCAGAAAGAGGGTCAGGGCAGGGCACAGAAATGGGACCTGAATGACCAGGGTAGGGTTGTGTGCATCATGTCATCTGGTTGGTGTGCCAGTAAAAGTAAATATTTTTTTTTTCTCTTGAATGTAAGAGCTGGGGGAGTGGTATGGATGTAACTGTAATAAGCCGATTGCTACAGTGTAGTGATTGGCTTATTAAAGTGTAGTGCTTTTTTTTTCACTTGAAGAGCTGAGGGGAATAGGGTGAAGGTTCGTAATACTGGCACAGGGCTATATTTCTCGGTCTAGGTAAGGATTATGATCTTCATGGTCATAGAGGGTGTCCTGTAGCTGTCCAGGGCATAGTAATGAACTTGCTTTGTGGAGACTTGGACTTGGATGAACTTCAGGTCAACATTCAGTTTAACCCACTGGGAGTTGTATTTCTTCCTAACATAAACTGAGAAACCTCCACACTTAGCCCCTCTCTGTGATGCTTTTTTCTAAATTTGTGTAAGGCACTGCAGCCTTGCACTGCTGGAGTATTTTTGCAGCTTGCAACCAAGTCTTGGTAAATGCATAGATGTCTACTTTCTCCAGAATGAGGAGAACTTGTAGGGTGGGTCATCCACAGTGCATAGACACACATATATGTATATGCACACAATAAGCATTCATGTATATACATTAAAATACTCAGTCACACACTGGCCCTATACCCCCCTACACACGCACTCAGACTTGCATTTCTTCATTTATCTGGCTCAACAGACTCTTGCCAGGATTTCCATCCAATGAAATGCATGGGTCACATAACTAATTAGCAACATATATTAATGCATTTTTTGCACTGCACTGCATTGCATGGCTATGTATGATTTCAATAGCATGCAAGTTTCTCAAGTGGAGCATACATTTCAGCAAAAATGGAAGCTACAAAAAAGCCAATGTAACATAGCAAAGCTCGTGAAAATTTACTGATATGATGGAGGAATGCAACACAATGATGTTTTTGTAACTCAGTTTTCCAAACAACAGCAGATGACTGTAAGCATGCTGATTGGAAAGTAAAATAGAACCATGCAAGAACGAGCTGGAGCATTGGAAGTCTGTACTGATTTTTCCATATGATACTACATGATATCCTGGAAAAATGTACAAGTAACATGCTGGATTTCATGGAAAATTAAAAGTATTTTGTATTGAAACTAACGTTCTTATTCCCTATGAGATACTCTTTGTTTCACAAAAGGCATAATAGAAAAGCACACTCAAGAATGGCTATTATTTTTCATAAAGGGCAAACTTTTTTTTTTATTTACCTTGTAATTATAGGAAGCAACACATAGTATGGAATCAGATTAACCATTATAGGTATAATCAAGGTAGCAAGTTAAACAATCCAAACAAATGTTATGCCACAATGACATTTGCAATAAGCCAGACAGCAGAGATCTTTTTCTTCTGTAATGCATTTTATAGACCTTTCTTTGTCATGTAAGATCAACATTTTAGTATACGTAGAAGACAAGCTGATTGCAGTTCCTTTTTCAAAGTTATTTTATCTGTTGATTAGCTCAGTACAAGAGGCAAGCAAGACATCCTTGGTGATAACCTTACCTTATCCAATCTAATCTAATTTAATCTAATCTAATCTAATCTAACCTAACAATATGTCAGAAAGATTTAAAATTATTGAATTGTTCCTACCCAAGGGGCTCATAATAGCGTTTTGAATATGATTTCTCTCTCAGAGATCACTTTACTTTCAAAAGCACACAAAAACGTTGCCAGGGTTATGTTCTGTTAAAGTCACAACATTTGTTAACATTCTAAGAATTATTTTGTCATTATTTGTGGTATTCATTTCTGCCGATCACATGTCCATGATGCCATGCCTCCTATTGGCTCATTCTTTTTATCGCAATACTTGCATCAGAAGATGAGACACCAGAATATGCAAGCTGCAGAGTATAGATAATTCTGCAAAAGCAAAAATAATGATTCACAACAAAATAAGGGTGGCAAGCCCTTGTGTTTTCCCAAACAAATATAAACCATCTCTGTACTGCAGAACATATGGTAATGGGGAGAAAACTGTGCTATTCAGCAAAAAATTGTTTTGCTCCAATATGAGCATGTGAGCAGACAAGTTTATTTCCAACAGTTGAGTGGTGAGGAAAATGTAACGTTACCAGACTGATAGATATCAGTGCCTCGACTAATATAGGAAAAGCTCAAGGGAATGTTAAAAAATCAATATGAAAAGATCAAACACAAAAGACCAAAAAAAAACCATTATTGTTTGCAAAGGGAAAGCCCACCCCCCCCCCCATTCCCACCTTATATGCCAACTTCATTAGGGCCATACAGTGGGGAAAGGGCAAATTCACAGATGCTGCTGTGCGGTAATCTCCCATGAAGTGTTAACAGCAGAGAGAAAAAAAGCTGAAAAGAATACATATTTATACAAACAAACACACATACACAGAATGGTTTGCCTAGAAATGCATTGCCCGTAACAGTTCCAGAACTAAACTCTCAGATGTACAGCAAGCCGTTCACAGTGCTACACAAAGACAGAAACAGTCTTACAGCTGCTCTCTTTTTCATGCTGAATGTAATAGAAAGATTCTGTCTTAATCAGAATATGCAGCTCATTTTGGGGTTCAGTCTTAAGCAGACAATATAGCAACCAGTTTTCTTTCTCTGGCCACAAAAGAAGCAGAAAAGAATTCTGCTTCTGCTTAAAGCCAACATGCAATAGAAGTCTTAACTGGATAGGACAAAAAATGTAGGCAATAGACTAAGTATCCATGCCCTTCAACCCATAGGAGCAGGACAAACAGTGAAAAAGCAGACTCTTTCCTCATGGCTTTTTAACTGTATCATGTTTTGATATTACAGGCATGGAGGAACCTTGCAGAAGCAGTAAAGGTACAGTCCATCACAGTGCCCCCCCCCCCCCTCTCAGCACTCTTTTTTTATTTATTATTTATTAATTTATTTCCAGTTTGATTACCGGGGAAGTCCACTGGGCCAAAATGACCCATTTTTAGTGGAGGCCTGCGGAGAAAAGCTCCAAGAGACATTATACAGTTGAGAATACAAAGATACAAAAGTGTAAAACTTACATTATATAATACAGTTACAAATAAGTACATTCAGTGACAAGCATAGTCAACAAAATTTATTGTGGGTGGTCTTATGGGTTATACAGTTTCATTTGAGCAAACACTTGTGTATTTGGTGTGAAAACAGTTTACATACAAACATTTACGTAAATGTGGATGCACTTTACATGCACACTTTTAAAGTGGGAAGCTATTTACAATATTTACAAAGTTGAGTCGTGTGATAAGTAGCTATAAGAGATGAAGAGAGCTTAGATACACTCATAGAAAATTAGCCATGGTAGATTATAGAGAGCATAGAAACCTGAGCGAGAATCCCCTGGGGACAATATACTTGGAATGATTAGGTGGGTTGAAGGCAGGTACCTTTCCATTTTGTGGACAGGTGTTTGAAAAGGTAGGTCTTGAAGTTTTCTAAGTTTGGTATGGTTCTTAGAGAGGAAGGAGGAAAATTCTATTGTTTGCCTAGTGAGACAGAGAGGAGAAGTTGGCCAGCTGGACGTTTGGGTTTGTGGATAGCAACTAGATTTTGATGTTCAGATCTGAGAGTTCTGTTGAGGGTGTAAGAGGGAAGGATATTTGTTAGAGTTGGACATTTTGTTGGGTGAAATACAAGTCTGTGTGCAGTGGTGCGTTGGAGGAAGTTTAAGTAGTTTTGGAGTTCAAGCCGATTAGGGATCGTAGGGTAAGGCAATGATGGCTAGAAGTTTTGAATTTGGTGGCAAATTTAGAGATTTTACTGTAGCAGTTTTCTAGTTTGGAAGTGATAGAGGAGGACAGATTAGTTAAGAGAGGGGCTCCATATAATAAGGAAGGAGGTAGATAAGTAGAGGTCAGAGTATGCCTAGTAGAGTAGGAGAGAGAGAGATTGTTCCTGTACAGCATACCTAGCTTTTGGTGGGTTTTCTTAATATTTTGCTGAATATGGATATCAAATTTGAGCTGTTCCCCAATAATAATGCCAAGTAGTTTAGCAGAAGGAACCACTTCTATAGGTGAGTTGGTTTGACTAAGGACTTTGAAAGCATTTTTGTCATAGGAGTAGGTCTTTGTGGGAGGGAATAGTAGAATTTTTGATTTATTTGCATTGAGAGAGAGGTGGTTTTGGCACATCCAGTTTTCGGTTGAATTAAAAGCAGTTTGGGTTTTGGTTAGCAATTCAGAGAGGTTGGAGGCAGAACAGATTATGTTTGAGTCGTCTGCATAGTGAATGACTTTGGCATCAGGACTGGCAGAATGAAAGTTGTTGAGGAAGATGTTAAAAAGCATAGGCCCAAGGATGGATCCCTGTGGTACACCAGTTGGGGTAGGTAAAAAGGAAGAGGTGGAGTTCTTCCATTTAACTGCTCAAGGATGGACCCCTGTGGTACACCAGTTGGGGTTGGTAAGGAGGAAGAGGTGGAGTTCTTCCATTTGACTGCCTGTGATCTGCCTGATAGGTAACTGGAGAACCAGGATAAAGTGTTTGGTGAGAGATGGAGGTTTGAGAGATGATGGAGGAGGTGTTTGTGGGAAACAGTACTGAATGCTTTAGACAGATCGAGCAAGACAGTAGAAACCAAGAGTCCTGAATCTCGGGCTTGATTGACAGTTTCAAGGAAAGAGAGTAGAGTGGTTTTAGTGCTATGGCCTGGATGGAAGGCATGTTGGGTAGGTGTAAGAAGATTGTTTTGGGTCAGGAAAGGCACACGTTGGAGATGGATGCACTTTTCTAGGATTTTGGAGATTGGTGAGAGCAGAGCAATAAGGCGGAAGTTTGAGATGCTGGTGTTTTTGCCTCCTTTATGAAGAGGAAGAATATAAGCTGAGAGCCAGAGTTTGGGGACATATGATTCCTTTATACATATGTTAACTATGATGCTGATTGGGAGAGCTATACCATCAGCAGCACATTTTAGGAAGGAGGAGGGAATATTGTCAGGAGCATTAGAGCAAGGTTTAAGTTTCAACAGAAGTCTTTTTATAAAGTTTGTAGAGACAGGTTTGAGCTCAAACATAAGGGGAGGTTTATTAGGGAAGTTAACTGGAGAAGAGTGAGGGGCAGGTGGGTTATTGATGGGAAATGTCTTGGTCAGGTCAGAAATAGTTTCTATGAAAAATGAGTTAAATTCAGAGCCTAGTTCAAGGTCAGGTTTGCTTGGGTCAGGACAGAGGTTATTCTTGGATCCTGGAGTGAAGAGTGAGTTTATTGATTTCCAGAATTGCTTGGGTTTTTTATTGTTATTGGACTGGAGCTTGATATAGTATGATATTTTGTCCTTGGTGATTACTTTTTTTTACAAGGTTATGGAGCTGTTTGTATTGGAGCAAGGTATTGGGCAGTTTATTGTTTTGGTAAAGCTTCCATAGTTTGTCCCTTTGGTGCATAATTTGTTTTGTATCTTTAGATTGCCAAGGAACTGTATTAGTTTTTATCCTTTGGAATATATTCTTTGGCCTATATGGCACTCTCTTTTTAAATATGTGATATGGCACCCTCCTTTTATACATGTGATATGGCACACTCTTTTTAAACATTTGATGTTGCACCCTCTATTTAAACATGTGATATGGCACCCCCTTTTAAACATGTGATGCAGCACCCTTTTTCATACATGTAATATGGCACTCACTTTTAAATATTTGATGTGGCACCCTCTTTTATACATGTATTATGACACTCTCTTTTTAAACGTGATATGGCACCCTCTTTTTAAACATATGATATGGCTCCCTCTTTTTAGCAAGTGATACTGCACCCTCTTTTTAAACATCTGATGCACCACCCTCTTTTTAAATGTGATGTGGCACTCTGTTTTTAAACATGTGATATGGCACCCTCTTTTAAACATGTGATATGGCACCCTCTTTTAAACATGTGATGCAACACCTTCTTTTATACATGTAATACATCACTCTCTTTTTAAACATGTGATGCGGCATTCTGTTTTGAAACGTGATATAACACCCTCTTTTTAAATGTGTAATATGGCATCCTCTTTTTTAACATGTGCTATGGCACTTTCAAGATAGTGTACACTTGAATGGCCTGATGTGCTGCAATTGGTCTCAGTATGAAAACCCGGCCTGAGTCTGCAAAGATGGCGTCCTGCAGTACACTTAACAGTGGATGGCCAGATGGGGGCAGTAGCACTAGGCTAACTTGAAATGGGGAGAACCTGTCACTAGAAGGCAGTGATAATGACTGCTTGCTGAATAGAGACATCTACAGCATACAACATTCTGTACCAGCTATCCATTGTACTTCATAATTAGACCAGGCTATTGCACACATCATTACACTGACCATGTTCAACCCTGATCAGCCTTACCATGTCAACCTCTGCCAGCATGTTCACATTTTATGGAGATGACTACAACAAAACATGATTCTTCCAGTGATGAAGAGCATCTTCTCTGTAATTATGGGCTTGTAACTTCTGCCCTACTATGGCATCCATGGACTGATGGGTAGGTTGCAGAAACACACAAACTTTGCCTGGATTTGGTTATCATCATCTTTATACCCAGATGGTTCCCTGAAATCATACCCAGATGATTCCCTGACATCAGACATTACACACACAATTGCACATACACCAAATCTATACATGACAGAGAAGCTTGACAATAGATCACCTGTGAAAAGATATAAGCATACCCATGTCTATGAATGCACCCTTCACAACGCCCACAACCTAGGGTAGTAAAATCTCTTTAACAGAGTATCCCACTGTGCCACATTACTCATCTGTACTAACCTTAACCCAAACCCTACCAAAGCCTAGAACTCCAGTCCTACACATTACGTTACTAAAAACCTTTTACTAAACAGTGCTACAAAGTAAAGCTAAACATGTATGCGCGCATGCACACACACACACACACACACACACACACACACACACACACACACACACACACACACACACACACACACACACACACGCGCGCGCACACACACACACACACACACACACTATTAACAGAGTAAATGCTCCAATAGACACACTGGTTACTATAACAAGATCTTGCCTCTTATCAAATCAGCATCTTTTCTGTCACACAACTTTCCTGCTTACTCGTACCGTTCTGCATCATTTAAAATGCTAGTTGTGCAAATTAATATTCACACAAATGAGCATTCATTTATATTTATAGTCTTTGTTTTTTACATTCACACCAGCTGTTTAACCAAATGAGTATTCAACCTTTTTAGTTTCACACACACACACACACACACACACACACACATATATATATATATATATATATATATATATATATATATATATATATATATATATATATATATGGGATCGGTACTGATCCCCAAAGGAACTTTTCACTGAAGTACAAACAGCCGGGCATCACCAAAAAAGCACTTTCGAGGAAGTATGCTTGCAGCTAGAGGGAGTCATGGGGGAATGACTGTTGCAGAGATCGTACTATGGTGTGGATAAGGGAATATTCCCTTTTCCTCACTGTAGTGCAATCTCAGAGTGAGAATATTAAAGTAGGGGGGTGTGGGGTGCAGGGGGACTTGCCCCCACTGCATAAAAGTATATTTATTGTTTTGTTTTTTTTAACGCACTTTAATGAAAGCGCTTTTTTGGTGAAAGCACTTTCGTTAAAGTGTGTTCTGTGATTGTGGATTCGGACTATTGAACTTTCGTTCAATAGTCCTAGATCCATATATATATATATATATATATATATAGATATATATATATATTTATATATATATATATATATATATATATATATATAGATATATATATATATATATATATATATATATATATATATATGTATATACATAGAACAGTGTAAGATGATTGTCTGCAAAATAGATTGACTCACACAATGTCAACAAAAATGATTAATTTCAAAAGATAGAATGAACAATGCACATGTTCCAGCCTGCACCCACCATGTAAAGAGCTGAATTTCCCACAAACACAACCTGCTACTTTTATATATATATATCACTCTGAGACTGTACAATACTGGGGAAAAAAATATATATTTTACAGTCCTGATATAAAAGGGATCTATCACCATAGTTGATAAGGGTTTCACTTTCAAACCTGGAGATACTGAAATGTTGAATTTCAGTATCTCGAGACTATAATATCAGGAATGCAGAAAATTGGAACTTCACAATCCCGCAACTTATAATATCTAATATCGTACTTTGTAGGACGTACTCTAATAAATAGGTCAATGCACTGGTAACAGGATGTATGTCGTACCTGATTCAATATGGCTGATGCAGCATATCCTGCAGCTGGAACTAAAGGAGGGATATACGAAACAAGTTTATCTGAAAAGGGGAAAGCAGTTCTTCTATTGGAGGGCTATGTGTTAAACTTGGAGCAAACAGTGAAACAAAGGAAGTACTGGTGCTGTAAATGGAAAGCAGCACAGAAATGTAAAGGTAGGGCTGTGAAGGAAGTTTACCTGCTGAGGAGAAACTTGTAAAGTCAGTATCACATAGTCACAGTGGCGATCCAAGTGAAATTGAAAAGTACAAACTGTGCTGTGAGTTACAGCACAGGGCTAAAGTTTCACAAGATACCCTTTGCCTTTTAGTGGATGATGCTCTAGCATCCACTTCTATTGAATTTATGCCTAATTTACCAAACCACAAGGCATTGCTACAGCCAGTGGGCAGGGTGCAGCATAATAACAGCTGGTTAGCATCTATGCCCAATCCTAACTTTACAAGATATTACTGTTAACCTTTTCCCCATTAAAACCAGTGTATTTATAGAAAGACGTGTGGTAGATGCACCTACCAATAGTACTGTTGTAGTGTTCACCACTGTAAACGATTTATATGAGCTTAGGAGAGCCACAATCTGGCTTATGGATAGTACCTTTTTCTACAAGGGTATAACATGTTATCAGTTGTAGAGGATTCATGGTCTTGTGAAGTACAGAGGTTACAGTAAGTCTGTTACACTGTTGTACTGCTTGATGAGCAAGAAATCCCTTAAAGCTTACAATTATATGTGGCATTGTGTTTTGCAACTGATGTCTGAACATGGCTTTGTACCTTCTCTTAAGTACGTTCTATGTGATTTTGAGATCACTGCAATAAAATGTTTAAGAGTTAACTTAAATGGTGCAGTATTGAAGGGATGCCTGTTTCATTTCAGCCAGAATATGTGGCAAAAGGTTCAACAATTAGGTTTAGCTGCTTTATACAATACTAATATGAGCTTGCAGTTAGCACTGAAGTGTTTAGTGGAGCTGGCTTTTTTACCAGAAGACAAAGTTGTAATTGCATTCCATTTGCTATGGGAACCATTTCCACAGGAAGGTAGGGACTTGATAAAATATTTTTCAGATTGGTATGTGCTAGGCAACCTCTGTAAATTTAGTACAAGAACGACATCTTACTGCAGGTTTCTACCCTTGTTTCCTGTCAGTTTTTGGAATGTGTTTGAACTGAATGCATTATTCGTGCCTCATACTCAGAATTCTGTGGAGACTTGGCAACGTAGATTGAAGTGCCTGTTAGGTGCCAGGGCTACAGATCTCTCTGTTCTTATGACAACCCTTGCAAGAGAACAGGGTAGAGTGGAGGAACTGAGGACTCACATGCCAAGTGGCTGCCTGCCATCACTTAGGAGGAGACATGTAATTAAAAGGCATAGCCAGTTTGAGCCCATATTAAAACATAAAAGTAAATATTCAGCTGCTGAATTTCTAAATGCTATCTCAAGACTAATGAAAATGTGAGGAGACTGGTATGGAGTTTACTTGTCGATTGCTTTTATATGCTTGTGTGCTGCATCTAGATTTCTTTTTTTTTACTTAAATAATTTTATTGTTTTCAAATATAATAATAATATTGACAATTACATTTTCTAGATGAATAGATTTACAACAAACTATATACATTATGTACAATTGGCCTCAATACAAATAAAATATAACAAACTATGAAAGGAGTTGAGTTGCACAAGTCAAAGAAAATCATGCTTTCTCTCTTTTTACACAGGTGTGGCTGTATCTGAGTTAAGAGTGTCTAGAAGGGAGAGGACTTTCACCCAAGGATTATTGATCCATTTGTTATGTGATATTCTCAGTTCTTTAAGTTATATTTCCGTCAGCACAGTTTCTTTCAACAAAGTTAGAAAGTCATCCATATTTGGTTCAGAAGAGGATTTCCACTTTCTTGTAACACATTTCCTTGCAACAGCTAGTATGGTCCAAAGAAAATAATGATCCTTGTTATTCATAACAAAATTTTCATTTATATTACAGAGAATTAATGACTTTGTTAGAACAAATGAGTCTGTAAAATGGCTTGTAAAAATTTACTGATTTCTTCCCAATAATTCTTAATTTGTGTACAATCATAAAAATATGAAACCAATTAGCTTCACATTTTAATGAACATCTCCAACAAGTAACATTTTTACAGGAATTAAATTTAGCTGTCTTATTGGGAATATAAAAAGCTCTACTGCGTCTTGGTTTCTATTTCAGTAACACGGATTGAAGGTTGGAAGGTTGCACTAATGTAGATGATGGTTCCGGAATTGGTGAGGGGATGAGAGAAAATTTAAAAATTAGTCAAACACTGCATTTTTGATGTTTCAAAAATTCAGCGTAGTGACTGTCGACATTGTTCTGATTTTCTGCATTTCCAACATTATGGTCTCGAGATACTGAAATTCAACATTTCAATATCTCGAGATTTGAAACTATAACCGTCAATAAGCTATTTTGTTTTAACACAGATTTTAGTTGCATATGCCAAAGTTATACTTCAGATTGCACACTGTTGTCAATTATTTTTTTGATTCTATAGATTTCCCAGTACACCCCTATATATACACATATATATGTATCTGCTTCACATGACTGAAAACACAAAATACTGAAGTCATCAAATAGTGGAGTATAGGAACATTTCCCTTTTCTCCACTGATCACTAGTGAATTTATTTAACATTGCTGTTTGGAGTTATTATATGTGAATTGTTTATCTCCTGTGAAATGATGCCATAAAAACCAGTGGGCGAGTATCAATCATAGCAGCTTTACGAAGGCAGCTATCATTGTTTTGTTTTCCTTTGGCCTTATTCATAGTCCAGGACTTCTTAGCTATGTAGTAGTTATTTGTGAGGAGCACAGCTATGCATATATGTAAATAAGTAAGAGCAGGTTATTCATGCTAATAAGGGAAGGTGAAGGTGCTTTGAAAAAACATGTCTAGCAATGGCAAAAGAATAAAGTACCTAAACTTTACTGTTAATTGCATACAAAGTACAAGGTGAAAGCCGTATCCTTCATATTGCCTTGTATGCATTTGGATATTGTGTATGAAGGGGTTAAGAGCAGTCACCTAAGGCAAGTGGCAGACCCTGTAAATTTTATTATTTATATTTTAAAAACTCTAGGAGTTTGAAATGTTTTATTTAGGGATAGCTTTATGTGGAAACCCTGTTGGTTACTTTAGAGAATAAAAAAGGGAGAGAGGAAAGATTTCAAAAGAGGAAGCACAAACAGGGAAGAAGAGAAGAAAACACGGTTGTACTGGAGAGGGTGGAGGAGGAGGGCACAGGGTTTTGGGCAGGGGATAGATTCCCTGTTTTCCATAGTTGTTTCATATAAGAGCGTACTGTGTTTGGGAAATAGATGACAGCGTGCAGGAGAAAGGATAAGGGTAGAAGGACTGAGAAGGTCTCAGCAGGAGTTGAAGTCCACAGAGCCTGAAAAAATTTCACTTCCAGATGGTTGTGTGCTGGAAGATCCCGATGATGAGAGGGTAGGAGCATGTTGTTGTTGCACCAGTAAACATTAATTGGGGCAGTGTGGCTTTAACATGCTAAAGGGAAGGCTTAACTGGCTGAATCCAGCTGTACACTACCTCCTCCAGCATGTCCTCAAGCAAGTCCCGAAGCCCAGTTCAGTGAGCTAAGGCTTGCCAGGCTACTATGTGCTGGGGAGCCTGCAGGACCAGTAGCACCACCCCACCCTGCTATTTCCCAGGACAGGCAAAGGGTGAGAACTCCCTAATCTGGGTGGTATGTGCCTAGGCTGCTCCAGAGGATTTTGGATGGATAAAAAATGAACATACATGGGAGTGAAGAAAAATAATAAAGTAGAAAGGAATACATAGATAATTACAACAATAAAAAGAGAGAAAAAGGGGGAGATGAAAGAGAAAATAAATGAATTCACACATCATGTTACCATGTTACACAGCATTCAATTTCTTGCTTTAAAACATTTTTATTTTTGTAAATTTTTATTGAAGTAAGACAGAAAGTAAAGTACTTATGTATTTTTATGCAAAGTGTTTATGCATACTTGGCAACAGAGTGCATTGCACTGAAGTTCAGATGGGATTTACATGTTGCAGTTTACAACACAGACATGTTTGTGCCTGATAAGAACTTGTTTGTAATATTGCAGTACTGAAAATACCTTTTATAACTACTTAGTATAAAATCAGTTAAACACAGAATATTGCAGTCTGTATATTGACATATAGTTAACATTTGATTGAAGTAATTTAGTGAATGCACTGTACTTCACTTACCATGCTTTAGAAATTAATTACAGTATGGCAAAGCTGGATGAAGAAGCTGGTAAGCATGAATAAGAACTAAATAGTATTGTGTTTTTAACTGATTGTGATATATATATATATATATATATATATATAGACATACATACACACACACACACACACACACACACACACACACACATGTAAATAAATCAGTTTAAGACAAAATACTGCTCTTATATACTGATGTATATCTCACTGTTTATTTATTTAACATTTCTTTTACCAGGATAAGTCCAACTGGACAACAGGTGTTCATTTTCAGTGGAGTCCTGGGGAGAAAAGCTCCAAGGAAGTAACAGTGTGAATACACACGATCGATAACAAGAAAGTTAGCATACAGGTAAAGAACAGTTAAATGCAAAAACAATCACATCGTACAGTCAGGTTACATGTCTACAATAACATGTTGCACTTCTACAATAACAGGTTACATGTCTACAATAACAGATCTACATGACTACAATAACAGTAAAATCTATGTAAATGAGATACTCTGGAGTAGGTCAATATTTGCAAAGTCAGGAGGTTACAAGTCTACAGTAGCAGTACAATCTGTGTAGATAAGACACTCAGCAGTAGGTCGATATTTGTACAGTCAGGAGGTTACATGTCTAGAATAACAGTACAATCTGTGTAAATAAGATACTCAGGAGTAGGTCGATATTTGTACAGTCAGGAGGTTACATGTCTACAATAACAGTACAGTCTGTGTAAATAAGATACTCAGGAGTAGGTCGATATTTGTACAGTCAGGAGGTTATATGTCTACAAAAACAGTACAATCTGTGTAAATAAGATACTCAGGAGTAGGTCGATATTTGTACAGTCAGGAGGTTACATGTCTACAATAACAGTACAGTCTGTGTAAATAAGATACTCAGGAGTAGGTCGATATTTGTACAGTCAGGAGGTTACATGTCTACAATAACAGTACAATCTGTGTAAATAGGATACTCAGGAGTAAGTCAATATTTGTACAGTCAGGAGGTTACATGTCTACAATAACAGTACAATCTGTGTAAATAAGATACTCAGGAGTAGGTCGATATTCGTACAGTGAGGAGGTTACATGTCTACAATGACAGTACAATCTGTGTAAATAAGATACTGAGGAGTAGGTCGATATTTGTACAGACAGGAGGTTACGTGTCTACAATAACAATGCAGTCTGTGTAAATACAATACTCAGGAGTAGGTCAATGTTTGTAAAGTCAGGAGGTTACATGTCTACAATAGCAGTACAATCTGTGTAGATAAGATACTCAGGAGTAGGTCGATATTTGTACAGTCAAGAGGTTACATGTCTACAATAACAGTACAATCTGTGTAAATGAGATACACAGGAGTAGGTCGATATTTGTACAGTGAGGAGGTTACATGTCTACAAAAACAGTACAATCTGTGTAAATGAGATACTCAGGAGTAGGTCGATATTTGTACAGTCAGGAGGTTATATGTCTACAAAAACAGTACAATCTGTGTAAATAAGATACTCAGGAGTAGGTCGATATTTGTACAGTCAGGAGGTTACATGTCTACAATAACAGTACAATCTGTGTAAATGAGATACTCAGTAGTAGGTCGATATTTACCATATTTACAAGCAGTACATTGCAGGTGACAGTATGTTGAATGCATTGGAGGCTTCAGTGGGTAGTCTGCCTACAGGGCAGTGAGGATTCAGGGTGGGTCTTTGCAGTTACAGAGAGAGTTAGCAAAAAAGTGTGATCTAAGAAGGACTTTGAATGTGCTTGTGTGATTTTGTAGTCTGAGTTCAGGTGGGAGGATGTTCCATACTTTTGCAACCTCTTGAGAGAATAGGGCTTCTCCAGAGTTGTTCTTAGATGGATTGACTTCAATCAGGGATTTGTTACTTGATCATAGTTCCCTGGTTGAGTTGTAAAAGTTTTACTTGTTAGCTAAGGCAGAGGTTCTCCCAGGATGGGCAGATACTGAATGCTCTCTAGTGTTTCACAAACATACTTTATAAAGTAGTACCTTATATATATATATTTTTATATTAAAATCAGTTAAAAACACAGTACTATTTACTACTTATTCATGCTTTCCAGCTTCTTCATCCAGCCTTACCATACTTTGATCCTGTTGTTGGCAATCTGTTCCTCAGCTATAAAGAGAAGAAATAATATGATTCTTGTTTACCTGTATTTCACCTTTCCTTTTTTTCTCCTTAATATTACTTATATAACTAGTACTTATCTGCAAGGCATTCCATTCACTGCAGTACTTGCTTAGTATGCGTTTGTTGAAATATGTTTGAATTCTCATACCTTGCCACTCTTCCCTTTACTGCAAGTTATAAACTAACTGATAGGTTTCTTTGGTGGAATAGTGCTTTAAAATATATTTGCATATAATGTGTGTGAATTGTGTTCAGTCAGTAGATGCACATACACAGAAGGAAGTCACATGACATTTTCATTTCCTTAGCTGTACAAAAGTGCGTGCTTTGTTAGTTTTCTTCCTTAAGAATTCTAATCATATAAGGGATGATCTAAAAAAGTATACAGAAGTGATACAACTTGTCATTTCTCACTAAAGTATGTGCTTGTCATATAAGGGATGATCTAAAAAAGTATACAGAAGTGATACAACTTGTCATTTCTCACTAAAGTATGTGCTTGACATTTGCTTCACAGTGCAATGCCTACCCTTCTTCCCTGTCCTCGACTCTGAATAGGTTGTGGTGTCTGACTCTGGTCAGCTATCTTATACATGTAACTAATATTGTGGAACAAAGTTCTATATTTTACAATTGTTATACTAATAATTTTCTGGCCTAAACAAACTGTCTGCATGTAAGTTAATTACTACAAAAGGTAAAGCAACACTAAATGAAAACAGGTAACCATTTGACATGTTGGGTCCTGTTAGAGGAAGTCATGAGACAGACAATTGTCAAAAAAAAAAGAATTATATATATATATACATATATATATATATATATATATATATATATATATATATATATATATATATATATATATATATATATATATATACATATATATATATATATCTATATATACCAAAACTGAGATGGCCGTTTCTCAGAATATTCCCTTTTTTGAGGAATGGTGATTCCACAGCTGATATATATATATATATATATATATATATATATATATATATAGGGTTTACTATCATATACTCAAATTTCAAAACAAACTCTGTCCACATCTGTGAATCAGATATGTGAAGTTGAAAATATCAAGTAGGTCAGAATGTCGAAGTGCACACACCATCATCAAATTCACAATTTTGACATTCACTTAAGTAAGTCCCTAATGCACACTACAACATGTCATCATATTCCAACTCCGAGTTCGCACTACAGTGGGGAAAAGGGCTGTGTCCCAATCCCCACTGTACAGTGATGTGTACACAGAATGCAGAAGACAGGTTTGCGAATGCACTGTTGCATTCACGAATCTGAACACTCGCACTTGTGCAGGTTAGATGAAATGGGAATCGTCAACTGTTGTTCAACATTCCCATTTCTGTCTAACAGGCACTCAGCGTTTTGATAGTACACCTAGATACAGATATATAGATACATATATATATATATATATATATATATATATATATATATATATATATATATGTATTTATCTAAGTATCTAATTTAAGTATCTAAGTTAGATGGTGAGGAGGACTTGCCCCTCTGCAAAACAGAAGTTTAAAGAAGAAGAACAATGTTTGAGATTTGCTTTTTTTTTTAGCATGTCAGCACTCAGCATTTTGAATACCAACAACTCAACAGGGATCCATGAAAACATTTTTTTTTGTTTTCTGTAAAAATATGGACAAGTACTTGTAAGTGTACTCATGTAGAGGTATATCTGTGATTTACAGACACATGTATGCAGATTATTATTTCATTCATACATTTGTTATATTTATATTTATACAGAGAATTATAATATTACATAAAAATTCCATATATCTGTATACAGATGCAGATATCCTTCCATATCACTGTTGCAGTATTCGTCATGTTAAGATATTTCCTGCCAAGGATAGCCTAACATCTCGCCAGCATACCAAAGCCTCCAGCTCTTATCCATGCCTTACGTTATACTTATGCACCCCACACAAGACATTGGCCATAATGGTGACACTGGAGTGCAATCACTCAGAAATTCTTTGCCATCTGAATGCCATTATTGTACATTGGTCTGAACATCCTTCTACTGTGCTGGTTACCAACACATTTTTCAGATAAGTGATCCAATGGAGTTTCTTCTCTTCCTCTTTACTGTTGCTTGATATTATGTTCATGTCATCCTGAAAGGAAAATGTCAGCATGGGAGACAGATTCCGCATAAAGACTGTCACGACCACTGTCTTTTTTATTTGGTTGCTTCCCACAATCATACACAGCGCTCTGTATGTCAGGCATGTGTGGCTAAGACCTTACATAGTTGCCTCTCCTTTTTCTACATATTTCTTGAAACAATAATTTAAGCTGTTGGCTCAGGATGCCAAAAAGGATTCCTTCTGTCCAAAGGACTAGCCATCTGCAAAGAAGAATGCCAAAAAAGTTAGGCCCGATCCAGTTGCTGTCCAGCCTCCAATGGCTGTCTCTCTGTGAAGGCTAGTGAAAGCCATGAAGACCATCCAGTGTTTGCTTCAGAATTCTCTGCCACAACCTCATCATAGGCTGGCATGGATCTTAGTTCCAGTCCTTAGAGGCATTTCCAATGTCTGCACTTCATGTTGATGGGGATCTTTGGCTGATAATATTTATTTATTTTTATTTTACATTTGTTGACCGGGCTAGTCCAACTGGATACATATCCTTTTTCAGTAGAGGCCCGGGGAGAAAAGCTCCCAATTTCGGAACATAATAACAATGCAAATAAGAATAACAATAAAAATAACAATACAATACGAAAAAAAGACATAGTGAAACCACAGAAACAAGGAGACATCAATATGTATCAGCTAGATTGTTTGAACGTACATTTTGTTTGTTTGGCCACTTAACATGTGTGCAATTAAGGAAGCAAAATTACAATATAAGCTCTTAAAAGGGAGATGAGAGAAGAGGGGCTATGGGGCGTGTTGGATTTAATCAGGGTTTAGACATGGGCATAACCATTGGGACTTGAGTATTGCTCGGAGATGAGTTTTGTATAGGTTAAGGGAAGTCATGAGTCTAAGGCTGTTTGGGAGTGAGTTCCATTGCTTCCCAATAGAGTTAGCATAAAGAGCATCACCTCCCACATTGTTTGATTTGATAGTCATTACCTGGTTACTGTTTGCAGATCGAAGGCAGCTTAAGTTGGAGTAAGGGGTCAGGATTTTGGACAGGGCAGGGGTATTATCAGGTTGATTAATAATTTTAAAAGCTTCGATTAGTTGATTAAATTTGAGGAGATTAGGTAGTTCAAGCCAGTCCAGTTTCTTTAGGTTGACGCAATGGTGGGTCCGATAGGATGTTCCTGTGACAAATCTGGCAATATGATGGTAGGTAGTGGAGAGGTTGTTAAGCTCACGTTTATTGAGGAAGGAGAATATTGGGGAGGCATATAATAGTGTGGAGAGGAGATGAGTACGTGCAATGGTTAGTTTTGCATGGGGAGTAAGACAGTTCCTGATTCTATACATTGAGCCTAATTTTTTGTTAACTGACTTAATGGTTTGGGCAATGTGCATGTCAAATTTGAGCTTATGGTCAATTGTGATACCTAATAGTTTCGTGTGGGAGACGGGCTCTATGATGGTGCCATTAATGGATTCAACAAAGAAGGTCCTATGATTCACAGGGGGAGGTTCCTGAGCTATGGGAGTTGTTGTCGAGGGGAGGAAGAGAAGTAACTTGGTTTTAGTTGGGTTTAGGATGAGTTTCAAATCAGAGAACCATTTTTCGACTGTGGCAAAACATTGTTGGGTGGCTGCTTGGAGTTTCTGAAGAGAGAGGTCGGAGCAGATCAGGGTGGAGTCATCTGCATATTGAATGCAGGTGGCTGTGGGGATAACAGAGTACAGATCATTTATAAAAACAGAGAAAAGAAGGGGACCAAGAATGGAGCCCTGAGGAACCCCAATGTTATTAGGCAGCAGTTGGGATAGACTATTTTGCCATTGGACTGCTTGTTGCCGGTCAGCTAGGTAGTCCTTAAACCAGTTTAGTGCTGATTTGTCAAGATGAAGGGTTTGCAGGGTGTGGAGCAATAATTGGTGGTTGACCATGTCGAAAGCTTTTGACAAGTCAAGAAAGAGAGCAGAGGATATAAGTTTCTTGTTGCGGTTGCTATTAATTGAGTCAACAAAGGAGAGGAGAGCACTGGTCGCACTGTGATGGGGGCGGAAGCCATGCTGGGTAATAGAAAGAAGATTATTGATGGTGAGGTAGTGAAGGAATTGTTTGTGAACACACCATTCCAATATCTTAGCCAGAGGAGACAGTATTGCGATAGGCCTGTAGTTGGAGGTTTCCTTAGAGGACCCTCCCTTATGCAGTGGGATGATGTAAGAAGTTTTCCCAATTGGCCCGATGGTGGCCTCAGATAAAGACCTATTAATCAATATTGATATGGGATAGGCAATGGCATCCGATGCTAATTGTAAGTATTCTGCTGGGAGGCGATCGGCCGCAAGGGTGGACGGTTTCAGTTTTTTTAATAGGGTACGAATATAGGAGGTAGATACTGTTTGGAGTTTAAAGGAGATAGAAGGTGAGTCATGAGGCTGGGTTAAGAGTGAAGAGGAATTAGGTAGATGATTGGCTAGGGACTGGATAGTCTCAGTGAAAAAAGTGTTAAAGGTATTGGCAACATCCTCTGGATGTTTGTTAGTGAGTTGGTCGGGCATTGGGGTAGTAGATTTGCCTGGGTGGAGGAGGTTATTAAATGCAGCCCAGAACTTTTTTGGGTTAGACTGATGTTTGTCCTGGAGATGGCAGAAGTAGTGTTTTTTGTCTCTAGCAACGTCAGATTTCGGGAGTTTCTCAGCTGTTGAAATTTAATATGGTTTAGGGAGTTTTGGTTGTTCTCCAAGTTTTCCAAGCATGGTCACGAGTTTAATTTTTTCTTTGGTTTCTTTTGAAAGCCAGGGAGCTATACGGTCTTTGGTTCTAATTAGGCGGGTTGGGGCATGGGAATCAAGAATGTTTAGAAATGTGTCATTGAAGTATGACACACATTCTGCTAAGGGAAGGGTATATAGGGACGACCAATTGCAGACTTTTAGTTCTGCTAGGAATAGTTCATGGTTAAACTTTTTCTTATTTCTGATAAGCTTGTAGATGGGTGACTTGGTAAAAGCAAATTTGTGCTTTATAATATAAGTGATAAGGTGATCACTAAGGTCATTGGGGAGGGTGCCAGTGGTATAGTTGTTCGGATCTTTATTGATAAGTATCCAGTCAATCATACTCTCTTTTTGATGTGTGTTGCCAATTCTGGTTGGAGATGAGATTATTTGGGAGAAGCCGTATAGATTAATTGGGTGGGGATTTGTCTCAGAGGAGTAGGGGGACCAATCAATGTTAAAGTCCCCTAGTATAATGGTTTCTTGAGGGTAGTTGTTGGCCAACCAACATAAGGTTTGCTCTAGGTTATCTATATTCTTCCCTGGTGGGATATAGATAACTACCAGGTTGATAAATTTTTGGGAGTTTATGCAAATCTTTAGTGCAAGCAGTTCAATATTAGAGACCTGAGGGGGATGCAGAGGGTTCTTAGTGATGTTTAGTCTGTTCTTATACATGACAGCTATTCCCCCGCCCTTTCTAGTTATTCTATCTTTCCTTAGTATGTTATAACCCGGTGGAAGAATTTCTTCATCCTTCGTGGCGAGTTTCAGCCATGTTTCAGAGAGACACATGATGTCTGGGGAATGGGTAGCTATCAAAGCATGTAAGCTATGTACTTTATTGTTAATGCTTCTCAGGTTGAGGTGAAGGGTAAGGAGGGAGGTATTAGGAGTATGAGGTAATGTTGAGGTGCCAGAATCTGGATGAGTGGCAGGGCCTGGGTTGGGGTGAATATCTCCATTTTGAGTAATACATTTTTTTAGGTAATCTAAGAATCTTTGCATTTTGACTAGTATTTTGAGGTTGGTTTTATGTTTGGATGATCGAGGGGAGTGGGGTCTAAGCTGTATACTATTAAGGCCTAGAGTTTTTGCGGGGTGAGGAGTAGAAACTATAGGGTTGGGAGGAAGGTGCAAGTATGTGGTCGTAGGCCTTGGGGAAAGATATTCCTAATAGAGTTTGGTGTTCATAGCGTGTTAAAAGGTAGGGGATAAGAAGAAGTAAAAGTATTGTCGTAATGATGGAATACATGGTTTTGCTCATGGTAAAGAGCAAGTAATAAGTTGTGGGAGTGTTTGGGATATAGAGGGCTGATTAAACAAGGGAGGAGGAGTTGTTAAGCTAGTGACAGCTGTGATTGGAAGGGAGGAAAGTGGGATGGTCTGTCTATCTCTATAAATCTGGAGGTAGTGGGGGCGGTGGGATAAGGGGCAGGGTGGGGAGCGGAGCGAAGCGAGGGCGAAGCGGAGCGGGGAATACACCTTTCCAAAACCTGCTTGGAAGTAGCAGGGTCTTAGAGGCAGCTGGGTAAGAGTATAAGGTTAACGCTATTTTTTGTTTTCCAATTACTGGAACCTGGTGTTATAGTAGCCTTAGATACAAGTATTTCTACGGGTACTGTTAAGTTATCTGCCTGCAGAACGCTTTCCAGGGGAGGAAAACTATAGGATGGGTAAAGCTGTACCCTAAAGTTCTTTCCAGTTACTGGAGGTTAAAGGCATGGGATTGTGCATTCGCACGATGGTAGGGTACATGCGGAGTCAGCGTCCGGTATCAGGGAGCCACGCGATGGTATTTTAGAGTGGGGGGTTCCTAGGAAATGAAGGAGATAAAGCACATTAAATAAGCAGTTTAGTTAAGCAGATTAGATACAGTAGCTTGTAGTTTAATACATCCGAAGCTAAGTAGCAAGTTCTAGTGGTGTAAGCTAGGTTAAGTTAAGCAGTCTAGATGAGGCATAAATAATATTCCGTCCCTTGCACCAACAAGTAAAATAAGTCACTAGTAATGTCCTGTTATGTAATCAAACACATGTATATAAAGCGCACTGGCCCTGATAGCACAAGTCTACTAAAATCTATAACCAATGGTATCATTCGGTATAGCTTTAGGCAACAGTATAAAGTAGGTAAGCATACTCTGCAGATGTTAGATATACACTGTAATACCAGAATAAAACAATTCTTTTTTTAAGCAGTAGTAAGCGATCTCTCCAACTAAATGAACACAACGCTAGGAACACCCATAGCATAAAGAAAACAATTAAAACATCAGTATGGCTAGTAATAGGAAGAGCCTATGGCTCAGTGAGAGAGTTCCAGTATATTATAAGCACGGTGCAGAACAAGTAATAATAGTTTGATACAACATGAGCGACAGTTACAGCGTCATTCTGTAAGCCGCTAGATGAATCGGCACTCTACCAGAGAGGCGATTCTAGTACTAAACAGCAGCAGAAACACTTTTACATTCAAAGCAGGTTAAATTGACTGAAATTGATTGAAATAATATCTGAATTGATTGAAATAATATCTGAGGGACCAAGGGGATTTCCTTAGATTTAGGTGATGGAGGAAATTCTTACCACCATTCCTCTGAAGGTTTTCCGGGCAGACATCCCACAGAAAAAAAATAGAAAACTAAGCATATTTCTCCTGTTTTAAGGATACCTACCAAGAATGGCAGGATTTCACTTAATGTCTTAATGGCCTTGAAGCGTCCATAAGAGGTCTCTGTTCCTACCTTCCCCCTGTCTTCCACTCCTCTAAAGAGGCCTAGGGAATTGTATTCATCAGGTGAGGATTTGAATTTTGCGAAGAATCCCTGCCTTATTCTTCTCAAACTCCTTCTCTTTGGACTACGGTTCAGAGGAAGAGGATTCTTTAAGTCCAGACTTTCCATTGAAAGAGTTGTGCTTTGGGGATACTATTGTCAACATGATGGACTATTTCAAGTGGGTTGTACCCAGGTCTCTGATATTCAAGGGAGATACTATGAGCTACTTCAAACAGAGTCTCCTAAACCATCAGCTGATCCTCTTTATTGGCTGCCCTTTTGGATACTTTTTTTGCAGGCTCAGTAGTCCCTGAATCTCAGCCTACTGTCCTAAGAAACTTGATAAGTTTTATGAGGTGCCTGAGGGCTGCAAATTTCTTAGTAAATGCCCTTCTTCTGATCCTTCTGTGGTATCATTTTCTTCAAACAAGCCATCTAAGTTGTTGCAACTCAAATAAGACAGTTTCTAGGAAGAAAGACAGGAAAGGAAACAGTGGAGAGAAGGAAGAAGAGGAGTGGCATTCTGTAAGCAGCTAGATGAATCGGCACTCTACCAGAGAGGTGATTCTAGTACTAAACAGCAGCAGAAACACTTTTACATTCAAAGCAGGTTAAATTGACTGAAATTGATTGAAATAATATCTGAATTGATTGAAATAATATCTGAGGGACCAAGGATTTCCTTAGATTTAGGTGATGGAGGAAATTCTTACCACCATTCCTCTGAAGGTTTTCCGGGCAGACATCCCACAGAAAAAAAATAGAAAACTAAGCATATTTCTCCTGTTTTAAGGATACCTACCAAGAATGGCAGGATTTCACTTAATGTCTTAATGGCCTTGAAGGCCCATAAGAGGTCTCTGTTCCTACCTTCCCCCTGTCTTCCACTCCTCTAAAGAGGCCTAGGGAATTGTATTCATCAGGTGAGGATTTGAATTTTGCGAAGAATCCCTGCCTTATTCTTCTCAAACTCCTTCTCTTTGGACTACGGTTCAGAGGAAGAGGATTCTTTAAGTCCAGACTTTCCATTGAAAGAGTTGTGCTTTGGGGATAATATTGTCAACATGATGGACTATTTCAAGTGGGTTGTACCCAGGTCTCTGATATTCAAGAGAGATACTATGAGCTACTTCAAACAGAGTCTCCTAAACCATCAGCTGATCCTCTTTATTGGCTGCCCTTTTGGATACTTTTTTTGCAGGCTCAGTAGTCCCTGAATCTCAGCCTACTGTCCTAAGAAACTTGATAGGTTTTATGAGGTGCCTGAGGGCTGCAAATTTCTTAGTAAATGCCCTTCTTCTGATCCTTCTGTGGTATCATTTTCTTCAAACAAGCCATCTAAGTTGTTGCCATCTACCAAACTCCTTCCCTCTGGTAAGGACAGTTGTGCTATGGAAAGGTTGAGCAAGAATGTCTATATGGCTGCCACCTTGTTATTTTGGGCCATTAACGACCAGACTGATATGACCAGATATGTTTTGGCCAACTTTTCCCAGGTTTCTTAGGTGGTATATGACCTATCTGATTCAAAAGTGAAGGCTTCTCCCCTTTCTTTGCTGGGGTCACCTCACAAGTTGCCCATCACTCTGTACAGTTCAGCTCTGATGCCTCTTCCAGGGCTGCTGCTTTTGGTTCAGTGATGAGGCATTATTCCTGGCTTTGTCTTCAGGTTTTGCCTGGTGATATCAACACCAAACTTCTGGACACACCTCTGGATAAAAAAAAGTCTTTTTGGGACTGTTGCTGTTGCCGACTTACAAGGGCAAGGCCTTGCAGGAACTTAAGCATATCTTTGTCTCCCCTATTTCCAAGTTACAGAAGAACCATCCTTCCAAGTTTACCTTTGTTCATAGAAAGCACTGCCCTCTCCTAAAGGTATGAAGTGTTCTGGGTGTGTTCCTGCTGATAAGTCTAGTCAGACTCCTTCCTCCCAGAAGCCTTATTTTCTGGATAAGCCTGGTTCTAGTAGACATTCTGCCTTCCCTTCCCCTCAGTCAGGTCCCCTAATCCCTTTCATCCTTTCATCTCCTTGTCTCTTCCAATTTGGCTTTGGATCACCTCAGATTCTTGGATTCCGTCAATTATCTGTCAGGGATATTTCATAGTTTGGAAGTCCCTTCCTTCCTTTTTGAGTATTCCTCAACCTTCTTGAGAACAGTTCCTCATTTTCCAGAGGTTCTGCAATGTCTTTTGGATCAAGGCACCATTCCGTTGTTTCCTCCTACCCAGGTGGGGAAGGGGTTTTACTTCAGAATGTTTTTGGTTGCAGCAAAAGGAGGGTACATGGATACCAATTCTGAATCTTTCTCTGCTCAACATTTTTTTCAAGATCTCTTATTTTCTGATGTCATCTCTTCAGAACTTTTTTCCTCTTCTGCTTCTCAGCCCCTTCTAGTGTCTCTGGATCTCAGGGATACATATTTAGGATCTACTTCACGTTGTCGTAAGCTGACAATATTGAGTCTGATATTGTTGGCATGACAATATCGAAAGTGAAGAACATTGTGCTAGTAAATGGAAATCTCCGTAAGGGGATATTTCCATTTACCTCAATTTAGTGCAGTCTCGGAGTTGGTATATTTAAGTAGGGGGGTGTAGGGGGTGCACCCTGCCTACGCCAATTCGTTTCTTCATTTTTTAAATTTGTTTTTTTTACATTATTCGATGCTTTACTTAATCGATCAATAAAGTTCGACCTTTATTAATTCAATTAAGTAAACTTCCGATAACGTGATATAGATGCACATAGTTTAACATATCCATTCATCCTCTATTCAAGAAATATTTACATTTCTCTGTTTCTTCCTTACATTTTCAGCACTCTACTATGCCCTTTGGCCTTTCTACTGCCCCAAGGGTATTCAACAAATGGCTTGCTCCTGTCATTGTCTTTTGCAGGCTTCAAAATAGTCAGATTTTTTTTCCCTATCTAAATGATCTGCTTATTCAAGCTCCTTCACCCAGCAGTTTGTTGCAGCATCTCCAGTTTACCGCTTGTCTTCTCCTCAGCCTGGGGTTTACCATAAACATCCAGAAACAATGCTGATGCCTTCCATGCATCATGTTTTCCTCAGATGCAACCTTCAGACTGTTCCCATGCTGACTTCTTTTCTTGCCTCCAAATTTTTCATTTCTGTTACTCCTTTGGGGGTGTCAGGTTTGATCTTTACTTCAAATGAGACAGATTTATCATCTGGCCTTACCAGGAAGGGCATCACACAGGGGATTGTGCAATGACCCCCCCCCCCCATTATTGGTTAGCAATTGGTCCAGGACATTTAATCCCCTTGTGGGGGTGCAGACCAATTGTGTTTGTGCTCATACAAGTCATCTATTTGATGGAAAGATAGTTGAAATCTCCCTTGACCAAGGTGTTTTGCTGTATACTGAGCAGCTCTAACAAGTCCAGTTAGGTGGTGCACTTCTGCTTTATGGTGACAGAACTGTAGCTAGCAGTGATGCAGAAGGGTATTTTACCTGTAGTTATTTGGGCCTGGAGTAGCTCAAGAGAGTCGTACTGTTTCACCAGTCTTGATTTGTATTTGGATTTAATGAAGATGGATACCCCTCCACCTTTGGCTGTTTCATGCTCGTTTTGAGGGTCTGAACATGTGAAAGGCATTGTAGCCTTGTACAGCAGGGGTACTCTCTGCAGCCTTGAGCCAAGTCACAGTGACTGCACAGATGTCAGTGCCTTCCAAGGTGAGGAGTGTTTCTAGGGAGTGCAGTTACTAGAATTAAGCAGCATGACCTTGACTTTCTTTTTAACGGATTTCTTTATGTCAGAATTTTTGTTGTTTGGACCTTGCCTAAAAAAAGGCACTATGGTGAGGCAAGCATCTTTGCCATTAACCAAAAGCCTTCAGGAGACAGGTGAAGGCCATGGACTGTCTACCCTGTCTTCCCAGGATGACAGATGCTGGATCCATCTGTAATGACCCCAGAAGCTAAGCCAATTATTGAACTCAATAATTTTTTGTCTGTATTGTGGCATCATCCTAGGTGAAAGTAGAGTGCTGCTTAGGGCTAGGGACACACCTGCCTGGGGCACATAATCTGAGAAGTCAGTCATGTCTCTCTTCATATAGTTCACAGAAGTACGTCTCCTGTCATACACTCCAACATGTATTATGACAGAGTCATAAGGGTAATTCCTGCTAAGTGACTTGAGTGCATGCATGATAGGATGGATTCTGTCACCTGACAAGCAGCTGACCTTGACCTTGTCCTTGTTTAACTTGGTGAGGGGAGCATCTGTGTATTTCACAGAACATTAGGATTTGAGGTGTTTTGCCTTAGGGGCTTAATTATTGAGACACTGGTATGTGTGTTGTTATGTGTAGTGGCGGATTCTATTTGTGTACCAGTGTGCCAGTGTGTGTGTGTGTGTGTGTGTGTGTGTGTGTGTGTGTGTGTGTGTGTGTGGTGTTTGTGCTTGGGAGGCCTCTGGTCTTTAGGTGGGCTCTTAGTGAGTACCTCTGCATATGTGGATTTATGTATCTTAACCTTATTTTGTGTGAGAGAAGAGGTGTGTCTGCTGAAATCCTGTTGGATGTCTTGTTTATTGTTGTTTGAGAGGACTGATTGTAATTTTATGGTATAGTTGTATCTCTCATATACTGTATTTGTTTGCTGTAGTAGCAAGTGTTTGTCAGTATACATGAGGTAATTGCTGCAGTGCCTCAGGATGCCCATGAGAATCACGCTGGCTGGAAAATGGACGGAAACTGTCCGTCCATTATGGCAGGTATATATTATAGAAATTAGTGTGGATGGGCTAGATGGACCAGTGTTTGCTGTAAGTTTAATAAAGGTGGCTATTCTGTGGAGGACTAGGGGTGGAAGAGCATTTATATCACGTTATCGAAAGATGAAAATAGCAAACACTATTTCATCGAACCTAAAATATCTAAACCAGATAACATCGAACATTCAGAACAGCAACTTTTTTCCTTGGGAAAAAAATTTGCTATTCCGAAACACATACACACAACACAAGCACACCTAAAAAACTTCAATACACACACATACACTTATAATCCTACAACTAACCCTACACTAAAGTATACATACACTACTATCTATCCACTTACCTTAACCCAAACCCTAACCCTAAGGTCCGTCACTATCGTACACTCACCTAACCCGTGCCCTAATCCTAACTGACTTAACCCGCCCATAACCCTAATTAACCTCACCTGCGCCCTAACCCTAACTCACTTAACCCGCACCCTAACCCTAACTCACCTAACCCATGCCCTAATCCTAACAACCACACGATCGCACACTTACCTGAACCCGACCTGTAAATTTCCACCACAGCGCTGAAAATAGCAAAGCCACAGAACCGGCCAACCGAATTCTTTCTCTAGGAAAGAATTCGGTGTTCTGCAGCTTCGCTGTTTTTAGAGTTCACTCAAAACGGGTTGATATTAGAACATTCGAAGTTTTAAAACTTTGATGTTCTGATATAAACCCATGGAAGACTGTGTCAATGCCTCAGAATGTACAGCTGAGTTGCTCTCAGGTTAGCAATGCATAACTGTGTTGCACACAGAGAGGCATTAGAGCTAAGGAGGTTTCTGTAGACAGATATCTAGGGAAAATTGTGTTTGCATCTATACATGGCAGTGCTAAACACCATTGCACGATGAGATGTTTGTGTCTTTCGGCTTTTCCCGGTTAGGGGTCGCCACAGCGGAACTCCGGTCCGCTAATGATTGGTAGTGGATTTTTACGTACCGAGTTACCAGCCCTGATGCACAACCTTCAACGAAGGCACTCCCCATTCACGTATGCCTCCAAACAGAAGACGCTCTAGCTGAGAATCGAACAGGTCAACGTCTTGCTATGAGACGACAACGCTACCGCAGCACCCATGTGTTGCTTAAATGGAAGTGAAGTTAAATGTTTTTAAAGCAAACTAGCCAATGGGAAAGCCTAAGACTGACTCTTTTTCGAGCAATACCCAACCCAGATGGGTCCTGAGCTACACACTTTTGCTACATGGGTGCAGGAAGGGCCTCTTAATGTAAGATGCCTAGTTTTAATGCTTCAGTCAAGCTAAACAGTCTAGATTCAGCAAGTCTGAATCTAGCATATGCTATGAAATGCAGAAGTACTAAAAATTTAAAGTGAAGAATAAAACAGTCACAGCAGTAGAAAAAAACAGCAAACATTAAGCAGCAATTAAGCAAAATTCAGTTCAAAAAGTGCAAAGTAACCTTAAAATATACTTCTTTTTTTGTTGAAAAGAGTGGATGCCTTGGATTTAGTTCAGATTCACTCCAGATCTCTGTGTAAGGTCGCCAAACTCTGAGCAGCTCTGCCAAACTGAGGGCAACCCCAAGCAAATGTGTTGCTTAAATACAAGAAGTTAAATATTTTTAAAGCAAACTAGCCAATGGGAAAGCCCAAGACTGAATCTTTGTATTACTTACCCTTGCTGGGCATTGCCTTAGCTATCATTTTTGAAGTGCTACACCTGATTGTCATTTATTCCTGTAGTAGAGCAGCATTTATTTTTTTGGGGTGTTGAAATACTTATTCCTATGTGTGCAGTTACCCACTTTTAATAAATGTTAAGTGGTCTGAGATAAGAAGATGTGCCAGATGCTAGATGGGCAGAGATTACACTTCATGGTTGTGCTGACTGTCATACACGACTCTATTTTTTTTTTGTTTTTTTTTTTTTTGACTAAATATATTTAGCTTTGAACATATATTAGGCTATCCACATGTTCATGCTGGGGACTGCTGAGAAGTGATGTGGACCCTACCCTTTCTGTAGCATGCTCGCACGACCCCAAAGCAGAGTTCATGAGCAGCCAAGAGAGATTTACATGCATAAGTGGCTATATACATTCACGTGTTACTGCAGTTCATAGAGATAAATATAAAAGGGCCTAATTTGCAAGCAAAACATACAAATGAACCTGATTTTGCATGAAATAGATAAACACTACCATATTAACTTGTGCTTACTCGAGTTAGGTGGCAAATGCTTTAGGAAACCAAGGATTTCTTAAAGTAAGGAAAAAGTAGTAAAAATACTGAAATTAAATGTGAAACTTTTCAAAATTATGAAAATTAGAGAATCACTTTGAAGAAATGTTCAGCTTATTGATATGATGGGCATATTATCAGGTATTTAGTTAATAGTTTAAACTTGTCAGTTGTAAATGGAAAATTATTACAGCAGCAGTGGAAATGGGTTCATAGTTCCATAAGTAAGTACTAAGCTAGTTGTGGGCCATTTGAAGCCTAGTCAGTTTGTCTTTTTGTACCCAAAATAACCTATTCAATTTGGTTATAGAAAGGCCTTAGCCATCCCATGATCGATAATTATATATTACCCCAATAATGTCTGATGCCACTTAACTTGCTGATGTACAGTAAATCAATCAGTATGGGTCAGAGAAAGCCTTGAATACCAGACACAGCAGTCTGAAGGATACAGAGTATATTGACAAGAATTTGAGTTGGACCATGTAGGACATGTTATTTAGGCCTTGTGAGGTATCTCTCTGGGTGTTCGACTTGCTACATGTGTCTGGACAGATACATGCCAAAGGGGCATTATATTCAATGACTGGCCTAATGAGGGCTGAGTAAAGGGGGACAATGACAATCCCTTTGTTAATAAGCTGTGCAATAGAGAAGGACTTTCTTACAAAAATAAACCACATGTTGGTCAAATCTTATGTCACTGTCTACATAAGTTCCCAAATCATAAACAACTGGGTCAACTCTTATAAGTGTATTTTCAATGTGGGAATTCCCTGGGATAAATGGTTTCCCAAAGATACAGTAATGTATTTTTTGGCATTTAGTTTTAGACCATGATTTTGATACCAGCTATTTATTTGAGGCAAATCTTCCTGCAGGATAGCTAAGTCATTTGAGGATTCAATGACTCCTCCTAGCTTGCAGTCATCTGCAAACATAGTCAGCCAGAGCTCTCTAGTATTGGATTTTACTTCAGAAAAGCAGATGCCAAACAGGAGAGGTCCCAAAACAGAACCCTGTAGGACTTCTCTGGTGGCTGGTCTCTGTGGAGGTAAGTTCACATATTTTCCTTATCTGCATCATCTCTGTGAGCCAGTAGGCAATCCAGCAGGTCACACAGGGGGTTATTTCACTGTCCCTGAGTGGGGAATTGTGTCAAAAGGTTTGGCCAGGTAGACGTATGCAGTGTTTACCTTTTTGCCTCCAACAATTGCTTCGGTGACCTTTTCAAAAAAAAAAAAATCCATCAAGTTGAGTATGCATGACCTGCCCTTGACAAATTCAAAGTGAGACTGTTCTGATGATTGGAGGTTCCCCATGTCCTGATTGATTAATTCACTCTAAGTCATTCCATGGCTTTGCATATGAGGCTGGTCAGACTTATGGATCTGTAGAAGATCCTCCCTCTGCAGGAGAATGACTGTAGCTGCTTTCCATTCAGTGGGTACAAAACCTGTATGGTTGCTGATTGAACACTGTTGTTAGGGATGTAGATAAATCATGCTTCATGCTATTTGAGATACATCCAGAGATAATGTCAAGACCCATCAATGCAGTATTTTTAGCTTTTATTTATTTATTTTATTTATTTGCAGTTTGTTAATTGGGAAAGTCCATTGGGTTGAAAATGAGACCATTTTCCATTGAGTTCAGGGGAGAAAAGCTCCATATACAATTATATCAACACATTTAACAAGTACAATATAATTTTTCAAAAACTACTAAAATACAGTAATAGAGAAGACAAAATAATAATATTTGAGCAAGGTGATGTAACAAAGCATTGAAGGAAATTAAAATGTAAGCATTTTGGAGTACACAAGGACTGCAGGCTATATGCACTCATAGTTTCATGAGGTGAGAGGTAGGAAGACTTAGAAGAGGAGAGTACATCAGTAAGAGGTGAATAGACTGAGTTATGAGGAAGGAAAAAGGGGGGGGGTGGAAATGAAATGAATAGAGGGAGACAGGTGGGGTGAGAACATGAGCATTCCCAGTGAGAAGAGAGATCGGAATGGAGCATGGTCTTGAAGGTGGAGTGGTTTTGGGTGATTCAAATGTGGGTGAGGGGAGTGAATTCCATTGACGAGCAAGGGAGAAAGACAGGAGAAATTGCCCTGGCACTGGTAAGGGTTTGTACACTTCGAGTAAGTTCTGTTTACTGGGCCTGACTAATCTGTCAGGTTGATGCAAGGTGAGTATGGAGGAGAGGGAAGGGCAGTTAGGGGGTTTGAAGATGAGTTTGTGAGCAGTTAGTTGAATGTAAGAGAGATAGTGGGGGAGTTCCAACCAATTCAAGAAGTGGAGTACATGACAGTGGTGGGAGGAAGATTTGGTCCTGGTAGCAAATTTAGAGATTTTATTGTAGCAGGATGACAGTTTTGACTTTGGGGATGATTGCAGGTTGGTGAGGAGAGGGTATCCTTACAAGAGAGAGGGGATGAGGTGGGAAATAGAGACTATATGTTTGGATGAGGGAGTGAGATAACGGCTATGGCAATACAGCATTCTGAGCTTTTATTGTGTTTTCTTAATATCAATTTGTGTATAAATGTCAAACTTTAAATGTTCATCATCCAGAAGTTTCGTATGGGGAGACAATTTCAATGGGAATTGTATTCTGACTGACTATGGAGAAGGAATTTTTATCAGTAGAGGTATTTTTAGATGGGGTAAAGATCGTGATTTTGGTTTTGGATGCATTAAGAGTAAGGTGATTATTCAGCATCCAAGACTCGTACAAGAGAAGGCATCTTGTGTTAGTTGCATGAGTTTGGGGATCGATTGAGCATAGCAAATTATAGTGGAATTATCCGCATATTGGACAAGTTTGGTATTATGAATGCACTGATGACAATTATTAATGAAGATGTTAAAAAGTAAGGGACCTAGTACTGAGCCTTGTGGAACTCCTGTCGGAGTGTGAGGGAAGGAAGAGATATTATTGTTCCACTTGATGGCTTGTTATCCATTAGAAAGGTAACTGGAAAACCAGTTGATGGGGGAGGGGGAGGGGGATTGAGAAGAGAGAGTTTGGACAATAAAAGGTTGTGGGAAACAGTATTGAAGACCTTTGATAAGTCGAGGAGAAGGGTAGATACAATGTTGCTAGATTCTCGAGCGCAGTTGATGATGTCAAGGAAGGACAGAAGGGCAGTGGTAGTACTATGTCCAGGTCTAAATCCATGTTGAGTACGGGAGAGAAGTTGATTGTCTAGGAGGTAGGGAAGTAGTTGCAGGTGTATGCATTTTTCAAGGACTTTTGAGATAGGGGACAGGATGGCTATGGGATGGAAGTTGGGGATTTCAATATTGTTGCCTCCTTTGTGGAGGGGAAGGATGAACACTTTCTTCCAGAGGTGATTTACATAGGATTCTTGGATTGAACGGTTGATAATATGGTGCTGGGAAGACCTATGCCATTGGCAGCTAGCTTGAGAAAGTTAGATGGAAGGTTGTCTGGGGCATGAGAGCATGGCTTTAGTTTTAGTAGAAGTTTTTTTCATGGTGTGTAGATACAGGTTGTATGGTAAAGGGGGGGAAATGAGTAGTGTTGATGTCAGTGGGACTAGAGCTGAGGGTGTGGGATGAGGGTGGAGTAGAGGTGTTACTGGAGAATGATATGATGAGCTTGGCTATTGAATCAAGAAAGAAGGAGATGAACTGGGTAGCTAAGATGTAATCTGAAGAGTTAGGGTCAGGGCAGGTATTGTCTTTATTGCCAGGAGAGAGGAGAGCATATATAATGTTCCAAAACTTTCGGGGTTGGATCTATTATTATTTTGAAGCTTGGAGTAGTAGGACTTTCAGTCTGAGGCAATTAGTTTTTTCACTTTGTTACAAAGTTGCTTATATGCAGTAAGGGTATGTGTTTTAGATGTTTGGTAATGCTTTCAGAATTTATCTTGGAGATTCATGAGTGTAATAGTTGCTTTTGTTAGCCAAAGGGTGAATTTGGTCTTGATTCTTTTAGTTCTTACGGATGCAAAGCTCTCTAGTAGGTTGCTGACTGTAGTATTGAAGTATGTAACAGTGTTGTCTAGATGGAGGGTGTTTACAGGGTTCCAATTCATATGTTTTAGTGAGTCAGAGAAAGCCTGAGGGTTGAAGTTTTTTAGTGTATGAGTTGTGATATAGTTGTGGTGAAGATGGAGAGAGTATAGTGAGCGACGAGCATAGGCAGGAAGATGATCACTGAGGGAGTAGGGTAGGGTGCCATTGTCAAAAATGGAGTTCAGGTGAGAAACTAATATCCAGTCCAGAATACTACTGGAGTTGTTGTTATTATTAAATCTGGTCGGTGAGGTAATTATTTGGGTGTAGTTGTATAGGCTTATATTCTGAGGTGATGTAGGTGATTCAATAGAAGTCCAATTTATATTTACATCACCTAGGAATATAGTTTAATTGCTTATATTGAATGAGAACCAAAAGAGGATACCTTCAAGAATGGGGATGTTATTTCCTGGTGGAATATATAGGGCAGCTACACAAATGTTTTTATGTTTAGTAGGGCCAGGGTTAGTTCAGCTGTTGTGAATTGGGGTATAGGCTTGGTATAGGGTGTCACTGTTAGGGAGGAGGAGAAAAGTAGGGCTATTTCACCACCTTTCTTTAGTGTTCTGTTATTTCTTATAATCTTGTAGTTGGAAGGGGGTAATATCGGAGTCTTTTATGTGAGGTTTTAGCCATGTTTTGGTGATAGAGAGAACATCAGGGTGGTAATAGGATAGCTAGGCATGAAGGGTAAGAAGTTTATTGCATAAATATTGGATGTTAACGGTGACAAAAAGTATAGATTTATGGTGAGAGGGTGGGGAAGACAAGTTTGGGTTAGAAGCATGATTGTCTGAGGTTCCTCTAAGGATGTATGTCACCAGAGAGGAGGATAGAGATTAGTTGGAGTAGGAAGGAGGCACGATCATTAGATTCATTGGAGCTGGAGTTGAGAGCAGGTAGCAATGAAGCAATATGGATTGTGAGGGATTGGGACTGTATTACAGATATCAGGAAGAATCTTTCTAGTAAATAGGAGAGAGTCATTGTAGTAGTAGAGGTGAAGAGAGATATACGTTGAGAGGTGAGATTCTTTTAAGGCGTATAATGAAGTAGTATGACAAAAAGGGGAGTAAGGAAAGCTAGGTAGTCCGGTAAGGTGGGCTATGCAATAGAGAAGGAAAGGTAGACATATTAATGGTAGAATATGTGTAGGTTTGATTTGCATGGTATGCAGTGGGGATGTGCAGAGGGGAGAAGGTAAAGCGGTGTGAGGTCTTTGGTAGTAAGAATGGGGAAGGAGAGAAGGTAAGAATAGGTAAGGGCAGACCTCCCAAACGTCCCGAATTACTCGGTGTTTACCGAGTTTTGGGGTCCAAATGGAGGGGTGCCACGATTCCCGAGTGGTACCCCTTCATTTCCGATTTCTTTGCAGTTTGTTTTTTTATTTTTTTTAAATTTGCGCTGTTGGAGCTGATGTCATCACGTGCGCGATGACGTCAGCTCCGTCAGTACTACCAGCCAGTCGGAATTGAGCTCATGGAGCTCACGTCATCATTTCCGGCTGGCTGCGAGCAGGCGGGAATTAAACTGTTGCTGCTGAAAGAAGAATTGGAAGACGCCGACGGACTTAAATCTGCTGCTGCAGCTCGTTTTTCTTGGGACTTTGCTTTGCATCTAGAGGGACTCTCCGTTGCTTCTTATTTTGTTTGCTTTGCTGCTAGAGAGAGAATGGGACTTTTGCTGTGCTGCATTACTGCCGTTTTCGGCTCATTTTTGCTGGGACTTTGCTTTGCTGAGGGACTCTGCTGCTGGGACTTCTGCTAACAAGAGAATGGGACATTTGCTTTTCGCTGCTGTTTCAACTTTGCTGGGAAGTGGGAACTATTAGGTAAGGAAAGGAACAAAGGGTGTGTGTGTGTGTATATATGTATGTGGGACTTTTGATGCTTTTAGCTGTCCCTTATTTTGCATAAGTTCTTTTTTTCACGTACTTAGTTTCTCAGAAAGTTTGTGATGTTTCTGACGAATCAGTGAGGATTTCAAATGCTGTATAATAATGATGATGGACATTTGAGTTTTAGACTTATAGCCTTCAAAAAAGGTATGCAAGTATAAAGCCTGCTATTCTAAGCAAGTTTTGAAGTATACTAATTTATTTAAAAATGTGTGTGTGTGTGTGTGTGTGTGTACATGTACATAATGTATGTATGTCTGTATTTGTGCGTATGGGCGAAGGGTGTTGAAGACTATTTCATTTGTCCTTGAGTTTGCAAATTGTTTCTGAATTTTTTTTTTTTTTGCCTGGTCTGTTCCTCATGAAGTGAGTGAGAATCGCAGTTACTAAGTAATGGCCACCTGAGTTTCAGACTTAGTAGCCTTTAGGAAAAAAACACACTAATGCAAAATCTGTTATTTTAGCAAGTTTCTGATTAAAGACAATAGCTCTTCCTGATTTTGTCTTTCATCCACAATTATATTTTTGGTTTTCTCCTTGATTTTTGAGCTACAAGGTTGAGGTGTGTGAGTCTGTGCATAAGGAAAGTTGCAGTGGACTACATACTGTATTCTGACAGTGTGGCACTTATTTATGTATTTATTTAGTCATTTGGATTGCAGTCAAATATCAGAGATGTACAGTCACAGTTGTACAAGTACTTAGAATTTGATTGCAGTCAAATGTCTGAGATGTACAATCAAAGTTGTTCAAGTGCTTAAAATAAATTACTGTGGTCAGTTCTTACTAGTTTAATTTTATTACAGCTGAAATCTGAGGTATAGATAGTCAATAAATCTGTCTTAAATTGCTGGATTAAGGGGCTGATTGTAGTTGAAGGTGATTGAAACTGTTATCCTTTGTTCAAATTATGCAATTAGAATTATTCTGCCTTTGCATAAGTAGTTTGTATTTGTGTGAAGCTAGCTGAGATAGTGTCTATTTTTAACACAAGCAGATGTCCTTATTGTGCACAATTAATAAAGTGACTGTAATTGTTGAGTACAGTGATTATCTCTTATGAATATGTGTGTGTGTGTGTGTGTGTGAAAATGCCCCAAATGTAATACACCTGGTGGCTAGAGGTATTTAGGCTCAAATCATGTACCTTTGGTTCAGGGTAAAAAGAGCCTAAAGTCTGTAGCCACCACCATTTCTCAGCTTTGCCCATATTTTTTTTTTCTGCTAAGAGTTGAGAGCTATGGTGACAACAATATTTGTATTCCCCCATTATTGGCTTTGTTGTTTGTCCAGGTTTTTTTCTGCTAAGAGGCTGACAGCTATGATAAGAAGTGAGAATTGAATTCACTAAATGATAGCCATTAAGTTTGCCTTCCTGTTGTTTAACCTGCTGATTTAGCATAGTGGTATGTTGCATTGACTGTAGTGTATAGTATTCCGGGTTAAAGACTTTCCAGTAACATGCATGGTGGTAACACAACATTTTATTTTTAGCAACTTTCCAAAATTATACAAGCAAAGTTTAAAATGTGTCCTTGGTTTTTAACCTTTTGCCTCCCCAAAAATCCTGAAATTGAAAATAAGTGTGAGACGCTGTGCAAGATGTCTGTGGCTTACACTGCTGTCATTCTGTTTATAGTTTGGGTGTGGAAGTAGACTTTTATGATGGGAATGTTCTGAATTGGGCAGATTTGTAATTATTGGTTCATGCATTTTATTTCATTGCCAACAGTACAGCCTACTGGAAAAATGTTCATTCAAACAATAAATTTTAACTGTGCTCTGTCTAACAAGTGTGCTGTATTATACAAAGAATATAACTTAATAAAGTCAGGAAGGTGTGCAAGGGGCCAATGATTTGAAAACAGCCCAAAGGTAATCTTTATCCACCACTGGCCAGATGCATTTTCTTTGGATGTGGTGCAGGTTTCAATGATGTTTCAATTAATGTGAGTTTCAAGGGCAGAGAAATTTTAATGCCAAGTCTATTTTTATTGTGAGACAGTATTGCTTTGTTTATCAGATGTCTGTTAGTGTTTGTGCATTGATGTGCTGCAAAATGTAAAAATAAAATCCAAATAATCATTGTAGAAGTAAAGCAGTATGCACACATTAGTGTTTATGGTAAATGGGGCGAAATAGCCAGGTAATGGGACATTGGAATGGCTGCGGGGGGACTTTGGTCATGGTGCCATATTTTGGTTGTCTGTTCTTCAGTTTGTGTTCGAAAGTTGGTAACCCACAATTCCATTGGAGTGGGTGGGGTCACATAATTATGTATGCAAATTAGATGTTAATCAGCGTACAGATTTGTACCTATTTTTCATGGCCCTTGTCCGGATTTTTGATGTTTCCAGGTTGAGAGGTATGGGTAAGGGGGGTCCTGGGTAGTGGAAGCTGGAGGGGTTAGTGGATGTGGAGGTGGGTGGGGACTGTTCAGACTGAATGCTAGAGTGGTGTGGTTTTGGGTTTATAAGTGTAGAGGCACTGGTGGCGGTAGAAACTGGGGGCAGGGTAGGGGAGTGCAGTGAGCCCAGAGAGTGAATGGAGCAGGCAGAACTGAGAAGTAGGAAGGAGCAAAAGAGACCAACAAAAACAATCAGTGTCACAGGCACTCTCGAGCACTCAAAAGTACTGACAAGCTCGGAGGTATGTTATTTATGGGTTAAGGCTTTATCTAATTCAAGGAGAATTGTAATTGGTGTGACAACTATGCAAAAAACAATGGGAAAGGACAACAGGCCTTAGAGCAGCAGGGAGCAGGGAAAAGGTGCTGCAAGTTGCTTAATACATTGAGTGGGGCTATATTACCACCTAGTGGTGTCCCTGAGAAAGGTAAAATGCAGAAGCTATCTATAACGGAGTGAAGTGGCTGAAGGGGAGAGAGATGGGAAAAGGGGGCTGCTGCAGAACCGCTAGTGTGCATGCCAAGGGTTAGCAATATAAACACCTTAAACAATAACTTTAACAAAAATCATTGCACATGCATGTGGATGGAGGGGGTTATTTTTCAGAATATCCCTAGAATTCTTCTTTGGGGAGGTATGTTCCTGGGTCTAATTGGAGCTGTAGAAGGGAGGAAACCCGAGAGAAAAATACCCAAAAGAGCTGAAAAAGACAGAGAAGTACTTTAATATAGAGGCACGAGAGAACTGAGAGAGGCAGTAATAGGATGGGGAAGGGACTGAGTGGAATGTGTGCACTTGCACATTAGCATGTTAGCACTTTTACGATTTGGTCTTGTGTAATAGCTGGAAGTGAGCCAGTTTCAAGTATATTTTGAGGGACAGACGGAGGGGAAAGAGGGTTAAAGTTAGAGTTAAATTTATCAGCCAGTAGGTCAGCTGGATCTTCAGCCTCAGTGTGCAGGTAACAACATTCACAATTAGCTCATTGCTGCATTGTCCTTTTGAGATCACGAGCATAACTTAAAAATGCTGTGTGATTGTTATTGGCTTGGGAAGTTATTTTAGCCTAAAACTTGGCTTGAGTGGATTTTGTTAAGCTCCTGCATTGTTTGTTTATTTGATTGCAGGAATTACTCTTCTTATGTTTGGTCAAAATCCTTTTCATTGTATTATAAAGCTTGTTGATATTAGGACTCTACCTTGTGAGTTTGTTCCAGGAGTTGGCCTGTACCTGTTCCTAATGGGTACAGCTGCATCTATTGTATAGTGTGGTGGTGGTGGTGTACATTTCTATGTATTCAGTTGAGTTAGCTGGGTTTCGTGGGGTTTTGAAGCTTGCCACTGTATCACTTAGGAGTAGGTAGTTTGTCTTAAAGAAATTTCTAAAGTTATCTTTTAAGAAAAGGATCTCTGGTTTCATTTTATTTTTAAGAAGATAACTTAATGGTCAGAAATATCTAAGAAGCATCCTCTCAACTTATTAAGGCATCACAATCTAGAAAAATCCTGACAGAATTGGGGGGAACAAAGACCCAAAAATAGGGGCAGATTTTAAATATTACTCTTATAGACTTAAAAAGTTGCTAGAATAATAGGATTTGTCTTAGCATGCTTTTTTCTGAAGGATATGAAGTCTGAAACACATGTATATCATTATTTAATGACTTTAGTTGTAAGGTCATCTTAGTGATTTGCCAAAAAAATCACACATTTTACAAGGAACAGATCGAAAATATGAGGCAAAAAATCTGGACAGTTGAGAGGTGTGCTAACAAGTGATAAAAATATGTTTGTATCATGTTGTTACTGGTGACTGAAAACTCATTATTTTGGTGTTATGTAGTGATACTGCATACATATGTGTTTTAATTATAAAGTAGTAAGAATGTGCTATTGGCTCAACATACACACGTCTTTACTTGAAGATTTGCACTGAAGAATAAAAATGACAGTTCCGTAAAACATGAAAATGCTAGGGGAGGAATGACTCTGTTAAACAAGTGATTGCTTTACTGTTCTGGATTACTACAGTGCACATTTACTTGGTTATGTATATATTTGTGTGGTTTGTTACTTGACTTTTTAATAAAAGGATAGGAGACACGGGTGGTCATTGTTGTGTTATTTGACTGATAATTACATCAAAAGTATTTTGCATATGACTGTGGCCTTTTTATTTCATATGCAGTAATGACGCAAAACAAGGGATCAGGACAGAGAAATGACAACTTCAACCATGAGGAAAATTGCATTCTCATGGCAGGCCTTAGGACATTTAGTAAAGGGGGATGGGATAAGCAAGCTTAGAGGACAAAAGCTTGGAAGAAAATTCTCTTGGACATTAATGCAGGGATTACACATTATGATTGGAAGTGCTAGAGGCAAAGTGAGGCAAAATGCAATTGTCCATAACAGTCCTGGGGGAATTATCCTAATAGCTCTGCTCCATCCATGGGGATGATTATGATGTAGACAATGATGGCACTGGAATGATCACAAATGTGGTGGACACTGGCTATTACCAATGTCTGCAGCAGTAATACTCATCTGAATGCTGACATGGAATGATTACATTAAACACATGATAATCACTATTAATAGGTGAACCTTACACATCTACATAGAATGGCAATGAAGGCAGTGTGCATGGTAAGGGTCCCACACACCTCCTTAATACACATACAATAGTGTATGTTATTTTTTAATCACTTGTTGTTGTTGTTTGTCTTTTCGGCTTTTCCCGGTTAGGGGTCACCACAGCGGAACTCTGGTCCACTAACATTTGGCAGTAGATTTTTATGGTGCTGAGTTGCCAGCTGGACGCCCAACCTTCAGCGAAGGCACACCCATTCATGCATGTCTTTCGGAGGCTACTCGACCATGGGGAGGACATGCAAACTCCACACAGAAGGCACTCCAGCCGAGAATCAAACAGAAGAACCTCTTGCTGTGAGGCAACAATGCTACCGTTGTACCACCGCGGCTTATCACTTTATCAGTAATGTTTTCAAATCGTGTTTTACAGGTTCAGAAGCAGAAACAAACAGTTACACTGTGACAATAATATCAACAGCAAAATGGCTATTGAAGGTGATGATGATGTCATAGAGGAATGTAACATGCAGTCCCCAAGGTTGCTGGCAGGATCTGACATGCCACAGCATGTTGCTACCTCTGCAGGAAGTGATAGTGCATCCCAAAGTCAAGCATATGCTGACATTACACTCAGACTACTTGTGCAGGAGGATAACCTGTGCACCCCTATGCCAGTATCTTCAAATGCATGAGAACACTTTCAGGATGATGCCAGACATTCAGAGTCAACAGTGTTCACAGTGGTAGCTTTACAAAGGGGAAGCAGGTGCAGGAATTTGTTACACCTACCTCAGGAAAACACGTAAAACAATGAAGGCCCAGCAGCAACTGTATCGTGATATTGTTAGTGCTCAGATAACTGTCATGGGTTCATCTAAAAATGGTCAGAGTCTTCTAGGGTATACATGAGGATTTCCATCACTACTTAAAAATTGTACAGAGTCATACCTCTCAACCTCTTAGAGGAAGAAATCTGAACAGAGCCATAATTAATGGGGGGACAAAGGCCCAAAAATAGCGACAATTTTTAAATACTGCTGTTACAAATGTAGAAAGTTGATAGAATAACAGGTTTTGCATTATTATAAATTTTCTGAAGGGTATGAAGTCTGAAACGCAACTGTCTGTCAATATTGTCTGACTTCAGTCCTCACTAATTTGCCAAAGATCGACCAAGAAAGCAAAATATGAGGAACAGACTGAAACTATGAGTCACCAATCTGGACATTCTGCAAAAATCTGGACAGTTGAGAGGTATACACTAATTATGGATAATGCCATTGTCATACTGTTTAGTCTGGTGGCACACAAAGCATCGGTAACCGCCTCCATTTGTGCACTAGTTAGCACTTACCAAACTCAAGCAAGAGACAGTATTGGAATGGGAAGAGAATGGGTTACTGTCCAGACGCATGGTGCAGATCACATGGGATGGCAAGTGCTTCTCAAGAAAGTACCGTAATAGTCGGGGGGGGCAAGCACATCAAATTTCATTTAGGCCACGTTAGCATTCATCTACACTTAGCAGATCATCTTATTTGATGTCCCAGTTATATTATCAGTGTCTGCAGGATCACCTCATCTTGTAGGTCACCATTCAAGCCATGAAGACAGACTCTCTTTAAAATCATTTCCACTACTAATTAGCTTAATAAGATGTGTATGACACATTTGTCCTTGACCTACTGGGATTTAAGTCTGATATGTCTTTTACTTACAATCTGATCTTCAAAAAACAGGTGATAGTGATAGTGCATCACCAGGTTAACTTGAAAGGAAATAGCATAATAAAAAAAGAAGGGAGTGCTTAGGACCTTTTAACTGTATGCATTTGATTGTTATAATGGTATTCCTGAAAACTTCATGGAACTGTGGAAAAAAATCTGTATGTCATAACATATGATCGCAGTCATTAACACCGATGCTCAATGCATTATCATTGTTACAGCTGGCAGTTAAATACAACTTAAAAGCAGGAATACACAAGTTTCACAGAAGCACAGCAATGACAAAATTACCGATTAAAGAAAGTATCCTGCCATGTAAACAAACACTGCTGCCACTCACCCTCACCACGTCACAAATGATGACACTTTTGTTTCTGAAACCACATGTTATTGTGAGTGACAAAAAATAACCTAAGAAAGAGCTCTAATATTGGCTTTAATTTGAAAAATGTTCCTAACCCTCCCACCTTTTTTGGTATGGTGGTTTTATAAAATTTATATGTTTTTTTTTTCTCAAAATTTTTTTTATTTTTCAAGTACATTTGAATGAGTTCCATAGTATTTATACATAACATTTTAAATAACTATGTACACTATTTACATTAGCCTGACACTATAAAAGATATGAATGCATATAGGTACTATATAAGTATGTCCAATCCATTATCAGAGTGTCCGATCAATTATCGTATAGCGTCAACAAAAGGTTAAGACGTTTCCCCAAGGGTTGTTGATAAATGGCTTTGGATAAATTCTTAGTTTTTTAATTTTAATTTCCAATAATGCCATGGTCTTCAGCAGGCTGTAGAAGTCTTCCAAAGTTGGTATTGTGTTTGTATTCCATCTTCTTGTTATACACTTCCTTGAAATTGCAAGTATAGCCCATACTAGATACATGTTTGACCTATTCAAATTAGGACCTTCATTCACATTTAATAATACAAGAGCTTTAGTTAAATAAAATGATGCATTAAATAAAGCTTGTAGAAAGTTATTAATATCATTCCAAAATGGCTTAATTTTAACACAATCAAAGAGACTGTGGTTCCAGTCTGCATTGTGTACTTGCTCACATCTCCAACATATTCCTTTTATGGAAGAATTAATTTTACTGATTCTGTCTGGGGTTAAGAATGCTCTGTGCAAGCATTTCCAATTAAAAACTTTCCAGTATTGTGTAAAGGATGCATATTTTATCAATAATAAGATATTTGTTTTAATATCTTCGGTTAACCGTATTGAGTGTCCTTTTGTTATATATTTCCAACATGAGGTTTTGGGTGTTGTTTTATAGTTTATCGATAATTTGTAAAATTTTGAAATACTGTTTCCCATGTCAAAGTCATTTGATTTCATATATGTATTTCATAAATTAGGTATTTCTTTAAATTAAGAATGATTAATTATTCTACTTAAATCTTGCGAATATGACAGAATACTTTGTAAAGTTAGCCAGTCCTATTGTGGAATTTTGTATGTTGTTTTTATTACTTGCATATTTAAAACTTTTATTTCTTTGATACATTGGAGCCAACAAACAAATCCTTTGTGTTCCCAGGAATTAATAATTTCTCTACATATTTTATGTGGAAAGTTCTTTGTGACTACAAATGGTGTTAAAAGATCAAACAAGATTTTTAAATCTATATTTGCATTAATAATTTCCTAAATGAGTCAATATAATAATTAATCATACGAGTTTTAGTGGGTTTAGTTATGTTAAATTGCATACTAATACATAATATATGCAATGGCAAGTTGTTTTTATCTGTTATTTGAATTTTTTTTTTTGTAAATCAAATTCATTTATTGATATTACAGTTAGTAATTCTTTACAATTTGCAGAGTAATTTGGACTTATCCAGTCTGAGATTGTTTTAGATATTGATGCTTTTGTAGGTTCATAGGTTCATAGGTTGGTACTAGGCTATCGGCTCTAGGGACTATGCAAGCCTAGCCATAACAATTCTCTGGATATTTCTTCCCACAATATTTACTTCTTTGTACCCCTGTCTAGCAGGGCAACTGACATGATCCCCTGGGTGAATTTCCTATCTCCTATCCAATCATCAAGGTTCCTTTTTATGAGGGCCAATGAGGCGCTCTGCTTGACATGTATGGGCAGTCTATTCCAGAGTATAGGGAGTCTCTGGGTCAGGAACCTATCCCTCCAGCATGTTTTGTCCATTGTGATGACAAGGTTTAGATCCCTGGAGCGTGTGGCTCTGAGGGATTGGAATTTTTTTAAGTGGAGCATGTCCAACAGCTCAGGGTTTGACATGGCCTTGTATGTTAAGCAGAGATCGCCTCTGAGTAGACGATATGCCACAGACTATAGCTGGAGTTTTTTTAGACAGTCAGCATATGGCATCTGCTTTAGGCCTGTGATTCTTTTAGTGAGGCATTTCTATGGCCTTTCCAGCTGTTGCAGATGTCTTGTGAGGTACATATCAAATGGGGCATTATACTCTATAATGAGTCTAATGAGGGATGAGTACAGTGGGACAATGACCTCCTTTTTTCTGGATGAAAAACCCTTAGTGATGAGATGTGCCACATAGAAGGATTTCCTGACTGTTGTGGCGATGTGGTTATCGAAAGTGAGACCACTGTCCACCTGTGTCCCTAAGTCTCTCATCACACTTTCGATGTTTAGTGTCCTGCCACCTATGTGGTAATTCATGGGTGCATGTTTTTTTCCAAAGGGGATAACTATACATTTCTTGGCATTAAGCTTGAGCCCATGGCTCTGGCACCAGGCATCTGTTTCTGTAAGGCCCTTTTGTAGAATATCCACATCATTTGGGGATTCAATAATGGCCCCCAGTTTGCAGTCATCTGCGAACTTTGTTAGCCAGAGTCCCTTAGTATTGGCCTGTACCTCAGAGAAGTAGATGCCAAACAAGAGTGGTCCCAGGACTGAACCCTGAGGTACTCCACTTGTCACTTGTCTGGAGCTGGATTTGGAGTCGGCTACTTTTACAGTCTGGGTTCTTTCAGTAAGCCAGTTGGCAACTCATCGAGTGACGTAGGGATTTATGCCCAGCTTAGTAAGTTTATGTATGATTCCAGAGTGGGGGATGGTATCGAAGGCCTTGGCAAGGTCCAGATAGGCTGTGTGGACTGCCTTACCCTTGTCCACAGCTCTGGAGACTGATGCAAAGAAGTCAGTCAGATTCAGGAGACAAGATTGGCCCTTCACAAACCCAAACTGGGAAGGGGTCCAGTGTTTGAAGGTTGCCAACGTCTTTGTTTACAAGTTCCATGATAATGCATTCCATGCCCTTGCAGATCAGGCTTGTCAGACTGATGGGACGGTAGTTCCCGGGATCCAAGGCGGATCCCCCCTTGAGGAGTGGGATAACTGTAGCTGTGCACCACTCAGTGGGTATGAAGCCTGAGGTGAGACTATGCTTAAACATGACACTTAGGTGAGGTGCCAGTTCATTTTGTAGTTCATGTAGTACATAGCCTGGGATGTCATCTGGTCCCATGGATGCTGTATTCTTAGCTTTGGAGAGTGCGGTTTCTACCTATGTGGCTGTGATTACCGGAATTTGGCAATCTTTTGGTACTGAGATGAGCCCTTTAGGGGGTGAGAGAGGGGTGAAGTTGGCACTAAATTGATCTGCCAGGATATTGGCAATATCCTTGGGATCAGTATATTTAATGCCATTCTGTTGTAGCTCAGAGCAGATCTGAGCATTGCTATTTAGATTCTTGACATAACTATAGAATGCCTTGTGGTTGTCTTTGGAATCTTTGGCAATTTTATTTTCGTAACTAGCTTTTGAGGATTTTATGAGGGATCTCAGCTTCTTACTGAGTCTGGTGAGGGAGTTTTTTGCATCCTGGGATTTTCCTCTTCTCTGCAACAGCTAGATATGTTTCTGTATGAGGAAGGTTTAATCCTCCCTGTTTCCATGGTTTGATATGATGTATTAAAGTTATTCTGTTTCTTTTCGGAAGCCATAAAAATTTTATTAGGCATGAATTTATTTCTTTAAGTCTATTCCTTTCTGGTAACAGTTGCATTGCCAAGGCTATATATAGGATCTTGGGCAGTAAAACCATTTTTATTAACTGTAGTCTATCTTCAAATGTAAATATTATTTTGTTCCATTTTTCCACAAAGATTTTAATTGTATTGATATTATTGTATTTTTTGAGACTGATTCATTAATATCCTTGCATAACTCAATTCCTAGATATTTTAAGATGGATTCTTGTTTCCCTGTGATGTGATCCCCCTTAGTCTGCAGTTCTTTTTTTATTTAAAAATAAAAAAAAATTGATTTTGATTTATTGAAATGGAATTCTGAAGTCATGTGAAATTTGTCAATTAATATAACTAATTCTTGTAATGTCTTTTTTGTATTAGATAATGTTAGTAATATGTCATCAGCAAATAGCATTACTTTAGAATTGTATTGTTCATAAACATCTATTCCTTTGACTTTTATATTGTTAGAAATTGAATCTGCCAATATTTCAATAGCTGGAGCAAATAGAATCGGTGACATGGGACATCGTTGTTTACTGCCTTTGTTATATATATAGATTTAGAGGTAGAAGGACCTAACTTGACATACGCTAAATTATTTGTGTGTATATATATATATATATATATATATATATATATATATATATATATTCTTTAGTAGATAAACAAAGGATGCAAGAAATTCAAACAGCATTAGAATTTTGAATAAATAGTCTCAATTTAGGGAATCAAAGGTTTTCTCCATATCTAAGCCAATTATGAGTGTTTCTTTATTTTCTTTATTAACATAATTTATAAGAGAAATTATTCTTTTAATATTGTCATGTGTGTGTCTATGATATATAAATCCAGTGTGATCATTGTTTATTGTTTTGGATAGTGGTATTTTCATTCTGTTAGGTAATATTGTCATAAATATCTTATAGTCATTATTTAATAATGATATAAGTCTATATGAGGCACAGAGGTTTGGGGATTTGTTTACTTTTGGATTGGTGTGATTAAGGAATATCTCCAAGAGGGTGGTATTAAAGCTTGTGACTGAATTTCTAATAGAGTTTTATGGAAGAGGGATAGTATCTTTGAAGGAAAAAGTTTATATATTTCCATAATTATGCCATCTATACCTGGAGGTTTATTATTTTTACCCTCTTTTATTGCATCTATAATTTCTTTGTAGGATATGGGCACTTGCAGATCTAGTTTTATTTTTTCTGGTATGTATTTTTTTATTATATTAGAACATTTTTCATCTAGATTTCATTGATCGATATGTATATTTTATTTTAAGAAATGTTCCATATGGTGATTTCTATAGGCATCAAGAATGTCACCTATATCCGAGACATTTTCCCTTTCTTTTCATGGAAGATACTTTTAATGTTATTAGCTTTTGATTGTATTTTGATTTTTGTGGATAAATTATGTAGATATTTGGGAGAAGTGGCCAAGGTATTAATTTTTAGTTTTTCTAAAGCTAAACTAGTTTTATGTGTTAGAATTTCATTGTATTTATTGTTTAATACTTCTACTTTGTTTTTCATCGCCAAATGATTTTAATTTTTTTCAGCTTTTACTGACAAAAGTTTGGATTGTAAATCTAATAATTCAGAATCCCATTTTCTGATTTTTTTTTATACCAGTTAGGGTTTTACCATATATGCAAGCTTTTAATGAGTTCCATATCATTATTTTATTTATTTATTTTTGTGGTGTAATTAATATCTAAGAAAAACTGTAATTCAGATAATAACCAGGGTTTGAACTCTTTAATTTTAGTTATATATGCTGGAATTCTGGAGTTAAAAATTAATGGTTTGTACCCATTTTTAAGTTTTAATATCAATGAATTGTGGTCTGAAAAGGGGCAGGGAGTGATTGAGAAATTAATGATTTTGGAGTGTAAGTCATGGGCAGCAAATATTTTATCTATTCTAGTTTGTGTACCAAATCTGTGATCTTGATGGGGGAAACAACAAATATTTATCTTCTTTAAATTTGAAAGTATCTATAAGATGAAATGATTCTACCCACTTGTTTAAAGCTTTTGATACAGCAAATGTACACAGCGGTCTTTCATTTCTAGTTTCAGAAATATCAAATATACAGTTGAAATCTCCTCCTAATATTAATTTGCCTTTATAATTATTGGAAATGAAATCAAAGTGTTTTTTTAACAGTTCCTGTTCTAATGCGTGGAAACCAGTATTGATTGGCTAGGGTCCATATTCTGTTATTATATTTAACTATTAATAATGCCATAGGGCCTTCTTTATCTTCATACTTATAAATGATTTCTGGGTTAATCACATTTGTTTTCCATAGAATTGTTACCCCTTTTTTCTTTGTCTTATAAGTTGATTGTGCCAATATCATATATTCCTTAGGATTCTATTTGTAATTGTCATTTGTTTTGAAATGAGTTTCTTGAAGGAAGACAATTTGTGCTTTGTTCAGTTTTAAATATTTCAGTAGATTTGATCTCTTGCTAGGATTGTTTAAGCCATTGGCATTTAAAGATAATAAAGTTAAATCTAGCTTAGGTCATTTAGACTATGTATTTTTGTTTTATTCTGACTATTAAATATTTTCCTCTGATAACTATAAAGTATATGTTTAAGCTTTTAAAGGAAATTATCAGTGTTATCCTTTGTGTATTTACCAATAAAGTAATGTTTTGGTCAGGCATACTAAAAATGTTTTTTGTGAAAAAAATTTTAATTAATAAATGTTAACAAAGCTAAGATCAGCACTAGTCATGCAATGAAAATCATTCCTAATCTGATGGATAAAACTAAGTCCATCAGATTATCACTCATAACTTGACAATCCAGAACATCTGAGTTCCATAAATTGAATTATCATATGGAGAATATTTGTAATAGGAATAATCAATATGTATATTATTTTGAACAGATATACTACTATTGTAGATTAGACAGAATTATAATACAATATAAATGTCTACTTATTGTATAAGCAATATTTACATGAAAGATAGATGACAAGCAATTCAGACATAGTAAATTAGGATGTATCATATATAAAACCTAAGTAAAAGATTATAACACACAGTTATTTAACATATTCACCTTTATTGATGAAGTCTTTCAAAACTTATTACTTAATATAAATAGATGGTAATAATATTTATAACTAATGTTTATAATACAATGTATTTTACTGGATATATCAGAAGTTATATGTCATTGTTTGCCAGAATTTAAGTAATCACTTTGTTTGTTGCTAACTTACTTAAAACATCAAGTTTGTTTTATGTGAACATTGATGAAAGTTTGTGCATTTTAATTATCAATGCATCCCTCTTCCACCCATTTCCTACACATAAGGATTTTCTTAGTACAAAATGAGTGAAATTATAGGTTAAAAAGAATAAATTCACTTATTGTGAATAATGATTACAAATTCCCTTTCCATATTCATAACTTGCCATTTTATGGCATATACTGAAAGTTTTTAGATTTAAATAGCAACATTCTATTTTGTATAATCAGCAATGGTTACACTGATTGATTATTGTCAATTTAATACTATTTGTTCAGAATGTGATTGTTACATTCTGTGACATTCCTAGTTCAGGCTTCTATTGTTTCCCCTTGAACAGCATTGCCAGTTTGATGTCATGTATAAAACATTAGTTACCTTGGTAACAGCTTAAGTATTATATATGGTCAAGATGGTTTACAAAACCACAATTCAAGTTAAAGCAATTATATGACTTGTTATGCACATTTACTTATATGAGAAAATCATCACGCTCCCCCTTGATGTTCACTGTAGTGTATATCATTTATGACAAGTTTAACACAGTAGTGTTATTATACACAAGCCCATGCTATTTAAACCTGTCTTTAATATCTACATTCAGCAGACTGCTTCATCTTATATGATGATTATATATTTTATATCTAGATTTACTAAAATCATATATTACATAACTATGGTGTTTTTTTTTTTTTTTTTTTTTGGCTGTTGCTTTGTTATTTGAGAGACCACAGGCTGTAATGCTTATTCTTATTATTAGCTCCTTCCAAGCATGTTTATACAGTCCACACACTTTAAATTATGAGACTCTTCCAGTTTCGTATTTGTTATAAGTATATTTCCATCCTTACATACACACATATCAGTACTTCAAGCATGGGCAACAATGCCCATCCAGTTTGGCCAGAATACCATTCACTAGTTCATGTGGTGTGTTTCCAGGCTGTTCTTAAAATATCCAAACCAATATTTGTCCTGTTCCATTTTACCAGCCTGTTCCATGCAGTGGCCACTCTGCCAGTGAAACACCCAACACACCTTCCATTTACACAGATATTTCCATGAAGGAAATCTGATGACTCTCTTGCACTTCCCGGCAATCCCAAACACCCCTAGAATCAGCTATCCTCATATGCCCAATACATCCGAGTAAGCTCACCTCCCAGACCACTGCAAAGGGTACTGCACAAGACCAAGTGCTCTTAGTCTTTCACAATAACTCAGACTTCCACTCTTATGTAAGTCCTTAATGTGTTTGGACCAAAATACATTTTAAATATAAAATTGTGCTTATTATTATTTTTTTATCAAGAATCAACTTAATGAGTTAAATGAAGAGTTGGGAGAAAATCAGTATGTGTACATGTGGTTTAAAACAGCCCTTTATTTTATATATATATATATATATATATATATATATATATATATATATATATATATATATATATATCATTTTTTTTTTAACCAAAAACTTTATTGCTGAGAATCATCTCGGAGACTCCTCAGAGCCATTAAGCATTATTGTGTCTCCATTACCATAGCAACCTGGGAGCATCTGTTTCTGGTATTGTGATTGTGTACTGCATATCAGAGGCTCGCGAAGTGCCTGAAGCAAAGTTTCACTTCACTGCAACTTCAAGCCTAAATTCCCTCCCTTTCAGAGAGGCAGCAGCTAGGAAAAGAACAGAGAGTAAACAGATAAAAAAAAAACCTCCCAACAAGCCACCACAATAAGGGATAACACATTCTTCCAGTCTTCCCACCACTGACTCAGCAAATGTATAAACAAACAATTTTCTTCCAAAATATCCCAAATCACAGTTTTATCCAGCCCCTTCCCCTGGATCCAGGCTAAAACACCAAGTATCTGTTCCTCATACACTAGCATCAATAAACCTTGATCACAAGTTGAAACCCACAGCTTCCTGGAGATGAAAACGGCAACATAGAACAGTTGCCAGACACAGCTGCATCCACACACACCATGTCAGGCTTAATCAAACAGCATTTGAAGCTATGATACCTGCCATAATTGTTATTTACTATGTTTAGACAGAATAATAATGACATTTGCACTAGCTGCCAGACACAGCTGCATCCATGCACACCATATCAGGATTGATCAAACAGCACTCATAGCTGTGATACCTGCCATAATTGATATTAACTATATTTAGACAGAATAATGATGACATTTGTACTAAGAGCTTGCTACTATTATTTAACCAGGATATACATGACATTTCTAAATCATACTTTAACTGAAGAAGGCATTAGTCTCCATGACAGCATTTTTTACAAAACACTCTGCTGTTACTGTTATTATATATGATGTTAATTTGTTACATTTGAGTCTGAACTCTGATGAATGGTACCTTGTTGAATTAGTTAATTAATTACTTAAATTATTATAACCCAGCCACTGGGGATGCACAAGCCAGTGCATTTCTTCTTGCCAGTTCCAAGCCCGGATAAATGAGGAGGGTTGCGTCAGGAAGGGCATCCGGCGTAAAACATCTGCCAAATGAGATATGCGGAAACCAATACAGATTTACATACCGGATCAGTCGAGGCCCGGGTTAACAACGACCGCCACAAGTACTGTTAGCCGACAGAGTGCTGGCAGAAATTGGGCTACTGTTGGCCGAAGGAGGAGAAGGAGAAGAAGAGGGGGAAGGCATGCCCAAAAGCAGGAAGGGAGGAGAAAGGTTAGGAGTGTGGTAGTGAGGGTAGGAACTTTGAATGTTGGCAGCATGACTGGTATAGGGAAAGAGTAGCTGATATGATGAACAGAAGGAAGGTTGATATATTGTTTGTACAAGAGACCAGGTGGAAGGGAAGTAAGGCCAGGTGTATTGGAAGTGGGTTCAAATTGTTCTATCATGGTGTGGATGGGAGGAGAAATTGGGTAGGGGTTATCCTGAAGGAACGGTATACCAAGAGTGTTTTGGAGGTGAAAAGAGTGTCAGATAGAGTGATGTTTAAGAAGCTGGACATTGATGTTGTAATGAAGAATGTTGTTAGTGCATATGCTCCGCAAGTTGGGTGTGCGATGGATAAGAAAGAAAAATTTTGGAGCGAGTTGGATGAAGTGGTGATGACTGTTCCCAAGGGTGAGAGAGTGGTGATCAGAGCAGATTTCAATGGGCATTTTGGTGAAGGGAACAGAGGGGACGAGGAAGTGATGAGTAGGTATGGTGTTAAGAAAAGGAATGGAGAAGGTCAGATGGTAGTGGATTTTGCAAAAAGGATGGACATGGCTGTGGTGAATATGTATTTTAACAAGAGGGAGGAGCATAGTGTGACATACAAGAGTGGAGGGAGATGCACACAGGTGGATTATATCCTATGCAGGAGGGCCAGTTTGAAGGAGATTGGAGACTGTAAAGTGGTGATATGGGAAAGTGTAGTTAGGCAGCATAGAATGGTGGTCTGTAGAATGACACTGGTGATCAAGAAGAGGAGGAGGAGTGTGAGGACAGCACCAAGGATCAAATGGTGGAAATTGAAAAAGGGTGATTGTGAGGTGGAGTTCAGGAAAGAGTTAAGACAGACATTGGTTGGCAGTGAAGTGTTACCAAATGGCTAGGTAACTACAACAGAGCTAGTAAGGGAGACTGCTAGAAAGGTGCTTGATGTGACATCTGGACAGAGGAAGGAGGACAAGGAGACCTGGGGTGGAATGAGGAAGTACAGGAGAGTATACGGAGAAAGAGGTTGGCGAAAAAGAAGTGGAATTGTCAGAGAGATGAAGAAAGTAGGAACCCAGGACTGACAAGCCGCAAGTGAAAAAAGTTGAAGTGCAGGATACACAATAACAAAGTCCACGATAGTGAAAATGGCATAAAATCCAAGTTCATTTATTCTTACTCAATAACGTTAAACACTCCAAGTGCTTTTCGTCCCAGCAAATGCCGGAACTTCTTTTCCGCTCACAGTAGCGGAACCCAAAAGGAAACACATGTAGCAAATATAACAAGTTGTTAGAATTTTGCAACAGTTAACAATAGTGCAATAACAACAAAAATGTAAATACAAATAAATAAATAATATTGTTTTTAAAACTATAACAAAATTAATTAAGTTAGGTATAATATGACTTTTTACATATTTGAATAAATTATATATTAGTTTTTAAACAGGTAGTTTTAGGTTATGATATAAATTTGAACATATGCATTATTATACAAAATTATGCTATTTATACATTGATTTAACATATCCAACATTTAGATTAAATAACATAAGATACATGAAATGGTGGGTTTAGTTCATAGGCAGTTTGAGGTTAGCTAAGGGTGTGGAACACATTTAACAACCACACTAATAACTACAGCAAACTTGTGTTTACTGTGTGTGGTTGTAGATTTTATTCTTGCACATAGAAGCTACATGTGTTTTACACCCTTGCATACTACTATTTACTAAGTATCATCTATTTATAACATTAAGCTAATATCAGTATCTTACACCATCTTTAGCTTTATTGAACATACTGTATACCAAAGTTAAAACCAATGGTTGATCAACCCTTGGTGAAGTGATGCAGGGAAACGGCTGTGGCATGTAACTACCTTTGCGAGTATATGCGAGTGGGTAGCACGCTGCAAAATTCTAACAACTTGTTATATTTGCTACATGTGTTTCCTTTTGGGTTCCGCTACTGTGAGCAGAAAATGGATGTGTGTCTTTCTTTTTTACTTTTCTGTTGGATGTGTGATACTGAACTTGGCGAGGTTGACTAGCGCTTGCCTTTTATTTTTATTGTCAAGGGCTGAACACCATTGTTTTTGAATTTTGTATAAGAACTAACACGGTAATACACCTTTTATACATCACTTAATTAATTATACACACTTAGTGACTAGTATAAAAGTACTAGTCTAACAGGAAGTTGTTGTCTGAAGAAGTTCCGGCATTTGCTGGGACGAAAAGCACTTGGAGTGTTTAACGTTATTGAGTGAGAATAAACGAACTTGGATTTTATGCCATTTTCACTATCATGGACTTTGTTATTGTGTATCCTGCACTTCAACTTTTTTCACTTGCGGCTTGTCAGTCCTGGGTTCCTAGTTTGTGTTAAACCAATTACTTGCAGATGAAGAAAGTAGACAGGAGTATAAGGAGATGAGGTGCATGGTAAAGAGGGAGGTGGCAAAGGCAAAGGATAAGGCATATGGTGAGTTGTATGAAAGGTTGGACAGTAAAGAGGGAGAAAAGGACCTGTACTGATTGGCTAGACAGAGGGACCGAGCTAGGAAAGATGTACAGCAGGTAGGGGTGATAAAGGATAATGAGGGAAACATACTCACTAGCGAGGAGAATGTGTTGAGCAGATGGAAGGAGTACTTTGAGGGCTGATGAATGAGAGAGAGAGAGAGAAGGCTGGATGATGTAGGAATAGTGAATCAGAATGTGCAATGGATTAGCAAGTTGGAAGTAAGGATAGCTATGAAGAAGATAAAGAATGGAAGCCTGTTGGTCCAGATGACATACCTGTGGAAGCTTGGAGGTGTTTAGGAGAAATGGCAGTGGAATTTTTTAACCAGATTGTTTAATCAAATCATGGAAAGTGAGAGGATGCCTGAGGAGTGGAGAAAAAGTGTTTTGGTACCAATTTTTAAGAATAAGGGTGATGTGCGAAGCTGTAGTAACTACAGAGGGATAAAACTGGTCATTCACAGCATGAAATTATGGGAAAGGGTAGTGGAAGCTAGGTTAAGAAGGGAGGTGATGATTAGTGATCAGCAGTATAGTTTCATGCCAGGAAAGAGCACTACAGATGCAACGTTTGCTCTGAGAGTGTTGATGGAGAAGTACAGGGAAGGTCAGAAGGAGCTGCATTGTTTTTTTGTGAACTTAGAAAAAGCATATGACAGGGTGCCTAGAGAAGAGTTGTGGTATTGTATGAGGAAGTCGGGGGTGGCAGAGAAGTATGTAAGAGTGGTACAGGATATGAACAAGGGTAGTGTGACAGTGATGAGATCTGCAGTGGGAGTCACAGATGCATTTAAGGTGGAGGTGGGATTACATCAAGGATCAGCTCTGAGCCCTTTCTTATTTGCACTGGTGATGAACAGGTTGACCGACAGGATCAGACAGGAGTCCCCATGGACTATGATGTTTGCAGATGACATTGTGATATGTAGTGAGAGTAGGGAGCAGGTTGAGGAGACCCATACTTGGAATCAACAGTTCAGAGTAATGGCGAGTGTGGAAGAGAGGTGAAGAAGAGAGTACAGGCAGGGTGGAGTGGGTGGACAAGAGTGTCAGGAGTGATTTGTGACAGACGAGTACCAGTAAGAGTGAAAGTGAAGGTCTACAAAAGGGTAGTGAGACCAGCTATGTTATATGGGTTGGAGACAGTGGCACTGACAAAAAGGCAGGAGTCAGAGCTGGATTTGGCAGAGTTAAAGATGTTAAGATTTGCACTGGGTGTGACGAGGGTAGACAGGATTAGGAATAAGTATATTAGAGGGTCAGCCCAGGTTGGATAGTTTGGAGACAAAGCCAGTGAGGCGAGATTGCATTGGTTTGGACATGTGCTGAGGAGAGATGCTGGGTATATTGGGAAAAGGATGCTAAGGATGAAGCTGCCAGGTAAGAGGAAAAGAGGAAGGCCTAAGATAAGGTGTATGGATGTGGTTAGAGAGGACATGCAGGTGGTTGGTGTGACAGAGCAAGATGCAGAGGACAGGAAGAAATGGAAACAGGTGATCCGCTGTGGCGACCCCTAACTGGGAAAGCCAGAAGAAGAAGAAGAAGAATTGCTCAAATTATTATAAATAAAATCAATGAAAAATGAACAAGGTAAGTATTCATTGACCTCAAGTAGTGGAATATAAACTTCTATGTTTGTATTATATATTGCTTTGTTTGGCTTATATATATAATGTAAATAGTAACTCATCTTGACCTACATTTGTTTGTGAAGAATTATTGGACTCTTTGAACATTCTGAATAAATCATTACTGTTTCTTAGTTGTTTAAGAAACCCTCCTTTTTTAAATAAAAACAGATAACAAGTGATGTACTATATCAGCTGATACTTTGAGAAATGTAGTTGTAAGAGTTATTTTTTTGGGACAGCTATCTTGGAATCAGTTTTTTGTTTCTTCATTCTAGCATCAGTCCAAGGATTTGTTTCTTTTATTCTTTTAAGAGTGGGGGCCATCCATTCCATTTCTTCTGGGATGGGACACTACGTTGTTGTTTTTGATGAATATAGTAGCTTCTTCTAAGTTATTAAAGGTTCTCATCTCATTGGCAAAAAATATTTTTATCTTGTCCGGAAAGGCCAGCTGTGCTTTAATGTTGTTTTGTTTCAACAATTTTATTATTGGCCAGACTTTTTTCCTTTGTTCTAGTATTCTGGAAGAATAATCATTGTCAGACCTATCAGGCTTTGATTGTATTTTAAGGGTGATTTTCTCCAAGCAGATTTTAATATTAGTTCCCTGTCCAGAAATGAAAGAAATTTTATAACTATGGATCTAGGTGGAGTATGTGTTGAGTTAGAAGTTGAGTGAGAACAAACATAGAGTGAAGTCTATTGTAACTCTAAACAAGTAGGGTATATTGCCAGGTGCTTAAATTGTCCAGCATTTTACGTGGGTAAAACTGAGCGTAGGCCCCGTGAGAGAGTATATGAACATACCCACGCAATAGATATAAATAAAATTGATAACCCTTTGGAAAGACACACAGCTTTAAATGATGGCCATAGGTTCTCATTTAAAGCGATTGACCAAGTACAAACAGATCTTAGAGGTGGCCCCTTTAACTTACTACTTGAAGAATGAGAATTGGCGTGGCAATTCAGGCTTAACGCATTCCCGAGTCTGGGGATTAATGACACCTGCACTATAGTCTGAAAAGATGAATACATTTCATAATAAACGTGCATAGTTTTTCAACTTGGCATCTGGTCGGATTTGTTGGTTATATAACTTAGACACCCATTATTTGGACAATGTTAATCTCACAAATTAAATACATACTACTCAGCATTAGAGCATGGGCACCCTGTAAATTGCACCCTGATTGGAGAATGAACGTTCTCCAGCATGGTATTAGTATACAGGTACTGTCCACTGAAAAATGAGTCTGCCATTTCTGCGTGCATGAAAGCTGAAGAGACTGTGTGTGTGTGTGTGTGTGTGTGTGTGTGTGTGTGTGTGTGTGTGTGTGTGTGTGTGTGTGTGTGTGTGTGTGCGTGAGACACAGAGAGAGAGAGAGAGTGTGAAGAGTGAGAATGATTGAGTGACCCTTGAAGAGGTTTGCATACCTATCGACCTTTTACACATATCTTAAATGCTTAGAACAAGAAATCTCGGCAAAGCCTGACATAATAGAGGGGGGAGAAATATACAGAAATAGGGGCAAATTTTAAATATTGCTCTTATAAACTTGGAAAGGTGCTAGAATAACACGATTTGTGTTAGTATGCATTTTCTGAAGGATATTAAGTTTGAAACTGAAATGCATTTCATTATTTAGCGACTTTAATCTTGCCAGTGATTTATCAAAAAAAAACACATTTTTTATGAGGAAAGACCAAAAATATGAGACAAAAATCTGGACATTTTGCAAATATCTGTACAATTCAGATGTATGCTCTTAGGTCAAGGTATCTGAATAAGTGCAAAATAAGTGGGAAAATGCTCAAAATAGGAAATATTTTTAAATGATCTAATTTAGCTTGCGTTTTCTGAAGCAGAGGTGTGTGTGTGTATGTGTGTGAGAGAGTGAAATCAACCACTGGCAGCATCATTACAAATTGCTTAAATAAAAGGATTTGTGTTTGCATGAATTTTCTGAAGGAAATAAAAGTCTGAAACTCAAATGTCTGTCATTATTTAGTAACTTCTATCTCAAAAGACTGGCAACAAACCAAACGTTTTAGGAGTAGGGAACCAAAAATATAGTAAATGTATGGATATTTTTAAAGGTATTATATTTTGGATGTAAAATGCTTCCAACAACACCATTAACATATAGTACAGCAAGTTTGAAACCTTAGGAGGAACTATTTTTATCAAAAATATATAAAAAAAATAATATAGTAATAAAAAAAAAATAAGTAAATAAAACGGGTTGATATCACTTACCTAAACTGCAGGATGTCGAACGGCTGATGTGCGATGTCACGGTTCCTAAGGGGCAAGAAATTGAATGACAAGCAGTCGAACAAGCTTAGTCGAGAGTTGAGGTTAGTTGGAAACATGACGTACAGAGACTGGGGAGGGAGGTCGCGCTTGAGTGAGGAATAGGGATGTAGCCCATTTCCTCACTGTAGTGCAATCTCTGAGTTGGTATATTTAAGTAGGGGAGTGTGGAGGTCCAGTGGGGGGCTTAGCCCTTCTGCAAAATAGCAGAGGTGAGCAAACTGCTGTGTCTGGAAGAGGGGAATGTCTACAGTATGGAATGCACTTTATCATGCAAACTATTTTCGACATTCCTCTCTTTTGATGTTTTAGGTTTAGATGTTATTTTTCGGTCGAATGCAAGTTCGATGTTAGTGCATTATCATGTTCAACCAATAAAACATGACAGTTGTACATACAGCCCATTCTCTATGCACAATAATGCCCTCCAGGGTGTGTGTTCTTGTGGAAGTAATGCTTTCAGGGCTCTTTCGGCCCTGAAAATAAAGCTACTGTCACTAGTGCCTGCTATAAATTTCTTTTAAAACAGGCGTTTGATAATATAATATTGCACTCTGATTGTTGGTCTGAAACAGTCACTTCCATTTTTACTCACTTGTTCAGCCCCACATCCCTTCAGTAAACTCTTCTGCTTATAATGTATCATTTATTTCAGTATCTGTTTTAGACCGCACAAGAAGACCTTCATTCACCTCAGTTTCATTCCATTTTGCTTTGTGTAAGACATTACAGTAGCTATATTCTCCACATTTTTAATATTGTGCTGCAGTTAAAACCCTTTGGTCATCTATCAATAAGGAGCTTAAACACTGTCATTTATTATTAATAATTTCACTTGGTAACAATTTATTTTAAACTTTGCCCTAACATATGATCTAGGGACAAGTTGCTATTAGAAATACAACTTACACCTGTGGCCAAATTTGATATAGCTATAGAATATAAACCTTATACCACATCTTTCCTATGAAATTTGCTTCATGGATCACTAATGGACTGTAAAACAGGCATGAAGTATTGTATATTGCATTGCAATGAGCCTTGCTATAACCTGATTAGCCTAAAATATGCAAAGACTAAGAATGCATTTCAAGGACTTTATGCCTGGTTGCCTTTCTTCTGTGCTACAAGTAGAAATTATATCACTGAGCATTTGCAGCCTTTTTCATGCACTACAATCCTCTTACTAAATATGATGTAATTATCTCATGCAAATATGTATAAATATATATATTGTTTGCATGTGATCTTGTACATATGTTTATCTAAAGTCTTTAAAAAATGTCTGATTTGGCTCATTATTCTAGCAGTTAGAGCAGAGTTTTAAGGGCCTGAGCAGTTAACAACCTGCCTCCTGTAGACAGCTCTGTTCAGTTTGATTTTTTCCATTGTTATTTGCCTAAGGTCTGACTATGAGCTTGTCATGTAAGCAAAGACTTGCTTCCTGGTTACCGATAAGGTGGGACACTTGTGCCCATTAGCCTTACCTGGACGAAAACAAAAATATAAAATTATAAGTAATATAACATTTGCACTTAAAATCCACAATAGAAAAAGTTTTAAAAGTATAATGAGTCACAGAACTAAAGCAGCGAAGCAGTAAGTCTCTAGTGGCATCATTCATATCTGTAAAAGCATCAGCTTGTGCACATACACTCTGCGGACCAGGTTACAGTAATTATATTTGCAAAGTGGCCATTTTGATTTTTGAAATGGGAATAGAAGACTTTTGTATCAGCTGCAGTTTGTAACATTCCCTTTTCCCTCACATTTTAGATGTTTCATCAATATGCTGAGCTTTTTTGACTGATGGTGCACTTATCTTTTCAAAATATTTTCCATAAAACTGCGTTTTCAATTATATCTTACAACAGAGATTGAATTAATTCTGCCATAGTAACATCTGCATATACTTCTATATTTCTCATTCACATGTCATAGCCATAGCCAAGTAGCTCAGGAAAGAAAAGGGGTGCAAAGTGGGGGGCTCTACACTGACCACCCACATTGTCTGTTGCCATCAGAGTGTGTGTGTGTGTGTGTGTGTGTGGGGGGGGTGTTGAGTCCATTCAATCCCTAGGGGTGAGGATCTTTTTCAACCTCAGATCTCCTAATAAAAGAACCATCCAAAGATGCAGTCATCCAGGCAAATGCGGAGACTATGGTGTCCTCACTGGCATTCTGGCCATGATAAGATTTTTGTATGAATGTCCATAATACCTCACCTTGGGTGGTAATTCGGACACCTAAATTACTGTAGGCATGGCCTATGCCCCTACAATAGTTTGTGCCATGTTCCTTCTGGCTAGGCCATCAAGGTAATGCCATCAGTGTCAGTGGCTTTGCCACAATCAGTCCATTCAATCCCTAGGGGTGAGGATCTTTTTCAACCTCAGCTCTCCTAATAAAAGAACCATCCAAAGATGCAGTCATCCAGGCAAATGTGGAGACTATGGTGTCCTCACTGGCATTCTGGCCATGATAAGATTTTTGTATGAATGTCCATAATACCTCACCTTGGGTGGTAATTCAGACACCTAAATTACTGTAGGCATGGCCTATGCCCCTACAATAGTTTGTGCCATGTTCCTTCTGGCTAGGCCATCAAGGTAATGCCATCAGTGTCAGTGGCTTTGCCACAATCAGTCTTTACACTGACCTGACAATGTAACTAGCATAGCATCAGAAAGGGAGTGGCAGGTAAGACTGAGCTGGACCCCCCACTCCACCACCCAAGCTGGGCATGGCCATCTTTCAGTGCCACTAATCTAAGATGAATCACTTGGGTTATAGTCAGGGCTTTATCTTTCTTTGCACTAGTGCGGTCATAAACTTTAGTGACATTTAATATTAAACTCTACCATCCCATATAGGCCATCTGGACGCAGACCTAACACTAGAATAAATTCTCCCTCATCCTTTCTATAGTCTCTGTATATCTCATCATATAATGTCCGCCACATTATCTCCATTTGTGGCAGAACTATAACTGGGGGGGTGAGAGACTCAATTACTCTGAGTGCAATCTGTTAGGGTTCTGGTTGGCAGATGGTACATGAATGCAGCAACAGCATAGATTTATGAAGCTACAAATATATCACAGCTTCTTAAATAAATGCTGATACAGCATTCGTTGTCATGTCTGAATCACTCAGTGTATAAGTGTGAAGTTATTTGTTACCAGTGAACAATTTTTTTATTTTATTTTATTCTATTTTATTTATTTATTTATTTCCTTTTTTAGTGCCCCAATTTGACACTTAGAAAAACTCAGAGGTTACCGGATGACCCAGCTATTGTTCTGACTTGTGCCATAATATGAGCTTACTATCACTCCCCTATTTTCAGGCGTATCCTGCTGACTGCCCAACTGCTACTCATACACCCATTTTCCCCCTCCTGGGACATAAATCATTCTAATACATATATAACCTTCTTTATCTCTCTCTTTAAAAAATAATACATTTAATAAATTTAGCTGCAGTAGAAATACTATATCTTGCTTTTTCCCGTTGGATTTTACATGATAGACATTCTCTCTCTATGGATTGCCCATCTGCCTTGAACTAACCTTTGCCCTCTGACCTACTCTCTGTTCCTTAGGAGCTGGACCATGCTAAGGTTCTTTGGGCATGCCACATAGACACATCTTTGATTCCTTCCCCCGGGCAGGATAAGTTAAATTTGATGCCTGTCAAATTTCTTATATTACTGCCTGTACATATTCAGAACATTACATGTGTTACAGTACACTTTGAATAATGTGTTCAGATCACCATTATACTTTGCAAAATACATAATTAACTTCCAAACTGTGCCCATAAATTAAACAGTGGATGGCACTCAACACAAAACAATTTAACTAAGCTTCCTTCTCATCCTAGCTACTAATATCCTTCTACAAAAACCTATTAGTGGAAATATTGACTTTTGTACTTTAAAATTTAGCTACTACAGCATTGCACAGATTTTTACAAATCTACTGTACATTTAACTAGTATGAAACACATTCAATTCCTACATTTTATTTACAAATTATGGACCTTTTCTGCAAATAGCACAAATGAATTAAGTAACATTTACCTTGTCCATGCTCCTTGTATATGTTTATGTGAGTCATCCTCTGCAGGATTAGAGGATATCCTATCTTCTGTCTTCCAGATCTGCACACATTTTCATATACTTATCACTTTAAATATTTTTTCATTCGATATGGATGGGCTGCACAGTGATGCAGTGAATAGCACTGCCACCTAACAGCAAGAGGTTTCCAGGTTCGATTCTCAGCTAGAGTGCTGTTTAAATATTGCTCTTACAACAGGATTTGCATTAGCATGAATTTTCTGAAGGATATTAAGTCTGAAAATCAAATGTCTGTCATTATTTTTTTACTTCAGTCATCAGTGATTTGTCAGAAAACTACAATTTTATGAGAAACAGACCAAAAATAACAGTAAAAAATCTGGACATTATACGAAAATCTGGAGTGCAGAGAGCTATGACTGCAACTGCTCTTTTTACTTTTGAGTTTTTATGACACTTGGGAGAAGCAAATAAGAGAAAACAAACACTTATAATGAAAAAAAATTTGTCTGATGAACACCTTGCAAAGGTCCATCACTTACCTGGCTTAACTATCCTTGCAAGGTCTGAGCCTGGAGCCAGGAACCACATTTTTCTAGGCAACTGGCCATGAGTGTCATCTCTATCTTCCAGGATCTGATCTTTCTCAGTCTGTGTTAATTATAATGTAATCTTGACTCTCATTACTGAGAATTCACCCGTCAGTGGTTCTTTCCTCCTATTGCAGCATAGAATTCATAACTTCATGCTTTGGTTTTACACATCGATACTTTCATTCTCGATTTAGGCATTTTCTTACCACTAGTGCTCTCCGATCTTAACTACTATGATCCAAATACCAGCACCTGACAGATCCATTATTATTTGGCTTATCATTAAACTCCATGGAAAACTCCATTTTAAACTACCACCTCAGATCAAGCTGCATTTCTTAGTGGCCATTTTTCTCAGCATATCCACAACACCCATGGAAAAGCATTTTAGAAGGGACAGAGAGGGAATATCATCCACCAAAGGATGGGCATTTGGAAGGTGAGAATGTAGTGAATTTTATATGTATAAAGCAGAATATTCCCAACCTGACCTTTATTGACCATGGTGTGTTTTTTGTTGTTAAAACCTTGGTAATCAGAGTCACTTTTTCAGGGAATGATACAAGTTTGACGGTGTTTAGTAATGAAATGGAATTTCCCTCAGTCCTGTAAGAAATACAGCTAATTCTGGCTTACTACTATTTGAAGAAGGAATTTTACAAAACCATAAACAGAGACTAGTGGTGGCAGCAGTGTTTCCATGTCAGGACACCCAGTGAAAGTTTCTTATCAAATATTACATCTTAACTCATTCACTCCAATGGACTGTAACTTCCAATGTATAAAGCAGAATATTCCCAACCTGACCTTGATTTATCACAGAGATTTTTGTTGTTAAAACCTTGGTAATCAGAGTCACCTTTTCAGGGAATGATGCAACTTTGAAAGTGTTTAGTATTGAAATTCAATTTCACCCAGTCCTGTAAGAAATACAGCTAATTCAGTGTTGCTACTCCTTGAATAAGCAATTTTATAAAACCAAAATAGAGACTACTGGTGGCAGTGTTTCTGTGTCAGAACACCCAGTGAAAGTTGGTTATAAAATATTAAATCTTAAAGGAAAGAAGCAATGAATACCAACACAAAGGGAGCATCAGTATGGAAAAGCTATGTAGTCTCCACCAGACAAACACATGGTTGCACACACACACACACACACACACACACACACACACACACACACACACACACACACACACACACACACACGTATCATTTATTCATTTAGTAAAAAGTAATAAAATGAAATCAAAGAAATGCCTAGTAAACAATGGCCATCTCTCCTCTCCAGACAATACATCCTGCCAAGTTGGTTGGTTTACTTTATATAATGTGTATACAACTGTAAAATCCCTCTGCATATACAATTATTAAGTGTTGCTTTAATTTGTTTATATAGCTAATTAAAAAGATTTATAAAAATTGAATGAAATAAATTATTCCTATACCCAAATGAGCTGATAGAGGAAAGGAACCATGGCTTCTTAAATGCATTTGTAAATGATAGTGAAGTACTGAACAGAAATGTTCATTACTACACTATCATCTGTTAACTGGAACTTCCAAAAATCCTCCTCTTAGACAATGCTGTAAATGAATTCAATACAACTTTTCTAAAGTTCATAAATAGACTAAAAACAAATAATGCAATTTGGCTATCCAAAAAGGGTAGAATGCTAATGTAGGCTAGAGGAAAAGTATGGGAACAATGTCAAAAACATAAAACACCTCAGTATCTTTAAAAGTTTAGAATGCTTCACAGTTGTACTAAAAAGCAAAGAAATTAAGACACAAACGTATAACATTCAGGTTAATACTAAACACAACTCCCAAAAAGTTTGGACATCCATTAAAGAAATCTTACATCCCAGCCAAAAATTCAACCCAAACCTCTCTACCGATGACTTACCACTCAAAACTGCAATGCAGTTTAATTCTTATTTTATACATAATACAGCATATCTAATGAAGGTCTCCTCATCATCTAATCCCAGCCCTGCCCAACATCCACATACCACCACATCCACTTTCAACTTCAAACCTGTGTCTATATCCCATATAAAACTACTCTTAAACAAACTTAAACCATGCTCTTCATCTGATGACCTTCCAACCAATTACCTAAAAAACTGCAGCCAATAGCACTGCCTATCATGTGTCAATCATTATAAATAGGTCATTGCAGGAATCCCAAATTCCATCTCTATGGAAAAGTCACACATTATCCCTCTCCACAAAGGAAGAAATTCAACAGACATTAATAACTTTAGACCTACAGCAATCTTATCTCCCCTCACCAAAATACTTAAAGAATGTATTCAAAAACAATTTTAGACTATCTCATATAGGAAGAACTCCTATACCCTACAAAACATGGCTTTCATCCTTCCCATAGCACTAGCACTGCCATTCTAACCTATATAGATATTGTCAATAAAGCTAAAGATAAAGGCAGATTACTCTCCTCCTTATTTCTAGACTTGTCTAAAGCCTTCCACACAGTTTGTCACAGCAAGCTTCTACTTCAAATGTCCTCACTAGGTAACTCTCAGCCCAACCTTCTGTTGTCCAAAAGCTAACTGTCCAATAGGTATGAGTTAGTAAAATGGCATTCCACTCTGTCTTCTTACCTTCCAGTCACCACCGGTGTACCGCAAGTCTCCCTTCCTCTTTAACATTTTCACCAACACCCTCTATACAGCCACACAGCAGGCCACCCTAATACAATAGCAGATGATTCCACTCTCATTGCACATCTGCCAACATGGTACACTTACAAAAAATTACTCAGGAAGCTTTAACAGCCACTGAAACATTACTTTGTAACTCACAACTGATGCGCAACCCAAAAAGACAACAGTTACTTTTTTGCCAATATCCCTCTCTCATGAAAAAACAAAATTTAAAGTCCTCTCTCAATAATACAATTGAAGTCACCTCTCATAGCAAACGATTAGCGGTAACAGTGGATGATAAGCTTACATTTGACCTACATATACAACATTGTGTAAAAAAAATCATTAAAAACTAGGGGTGCTTTACAGAGCCCAAAACATTCCCACCGACACAATTAAAACTACACTTGCCACTGTTTATCTCTTCCTCCACACGACTTTATGATGTGCCCATCCTTACTAACCTCCAGGCTTCACAAAAATTAAAACCTGGACAATGCTATAAAAAGTTGCTAAATTTGCAACAAATATCTCCTTCAGAACCCACCTCTGTATAGCAATAAAAAGCAAAAATTTATTAGAACTGCCTCATCAACTAACATATACATCGCTTCTTACCACCTATAAAATTATCCAACATCCGTCTACCTTTCTAGCTCTAAAACACAACTATGTTCCCAGTTGGTCATTCTGATGCAGTGACCAAAAAAATCCTCATTGTCTATAAACCGATCAAATCTGCTGGGCACTGTCTTAAGGACTGGAAATCCTTACCTTTATCCATTAGGTGAGTACCCTCCCTCCCATCATTCAAAACCACTCTGTAAGTCTTCCAAGCTAAAATCTGGCTCTGTACTTGCTCAAAACCAGGATAAACTATAACCCTAAATGTGAACAAATGCAGTGCCTTTTCATTCGTTATACCTCCTTACTCTCCCTTTTTGAATTACTTCCTTACTTCTATCTAATTGTCTTTCCTGACTCTGTTTCTAAATATACCATAAGCCTGGTTTCCCTCAGTTCATATTGCAGTTCCTGTTTGTATTAGACTAACTTGCCTTTAATTTCTCTATAAACTGTCTAAAATGTCTATAAATATTAACTGATTGTCATATAACTTGTATTGAATCTTTACCATTGTTTTTATATTATCACTAATTTGTTAAAGTTATTTAAAATCACAATGTTTTGTTTTATTTTTGAAGAGTATATAATTATTGTTCTTAAAATGGTTGTAATAATTTATATCTTTTCTCCCTGGGCCTCCACTGAAAATGGGATCCTACCCATCAGACTTTCCCAGTAATCACATATCAATAAAGAAGTGAACAAACAAATAAGTAAATATTCATTCCTGGAGCAGTAAACGTAAAGACTCATATCAATAAAGAAGCGAACAAACAAGTAAATATTCATTCCTGGAACAGTAAATGTAAAGACTAAGGAGAAGCTGGTAGGTAGGCTGTGATCAGAATTTGAAAGGAATGTTCTTAAGTGTTTACTTGTTTAGGAAACCACACAATTCAAGTTACATTTGCATTGGACTTCTGAGACTCTCAATTTAAATTTTGAATATGACTGTTGAGCAGCTTCAGAGCATCACAGCCATGGAAAAATAAATTAAATAATTAGATTATTTTTAATGAGAAAGAACTGAGTGCATCCCCTTTATTTATTTTTATTTATTTTACATTTGTTTACTGGGTTAGTCAGACTGGGCTGAGTGACCCATTTTCAGAGGAGACCTGGGGAGAAAAACTGCACAGTGAACTACAATTTTTATACAGAGAAAATTAGATAATAAGCAATCATTATTATGCAATAAATATGTAAAATGTGAGTTTACTGTCAACAAGGATGACATCACAGATTCACCAATGTAATGAGGGATCGTGGTTCACCATTCACATTTGATATGCTTTCTACTGTTGTGCTATCACCTTGTGTTTGGACATTTCATGAGTCATGCTTACTGACCAACAAAGCCACAAAAACAGAGCTTAATCAGCAAGCAAAGTTAACATTATCTGTTGCCTTGGGGGAGGGTATGAATTATGTCATATTCAGTCAGATGACAGCTGGATCCAAGGTACAGATGGATGAAACTCTGTCACTCAGGCAACATGGAATGGATTATCAGTCTGAAAACTGCTGTAGCCTGTCAATGCAGGAGTGTCAGTGAATGGCTACTACCGGGTTACCTGTCCTGGAGGAAGGAAAGTTTCTTAACCAGCTGTTCTGCTGGATTCTATCAGTGAGCAGTTCAATGCATCAGATATGCTAACCGATCCGACTGATATGAGGAATGCTAAACAACATCTTTAACTGTAACTGTGGTGATGTGTGGGGAAATACCTGCACATAAATGGTGCCACCACTGTATGCTACAATTTTGCGAAGTAGAAGAAAAGAAGAGAAGAGATAAATTGAAGACAGGAACATAATGCAGAAAGCCCTGACCGTTGCTTGAATGACGACCTCTCCAAAGAGCTGGAAAATGAGAAAACAGGGGATAAAAGGCATCGCAGAGAACACTTACAAAGAAATCCATATAAAAATTTAAAACAAAATAACACGATACTCAGTAACATTAAAGAAAATTAAAAATGAGCAATAATTTTATCAATAGGAGGTAGGGTAAAACCATCATTTAGCTTTCTGTTGACGGTCTGAAGAAGCTACAAGCGAAAGCGCTTACCAGTGTACAAACTAAAGAACTACTTTCATTTTATGGACTGTTTCTGGCGACATTCTTTGGCTCTGCATGTTTGTTACCACTGTTTGGACTATATTTGTTACTACCATCATTTAGCTTTATTTAAAGATGTCATCGGTGACAACACAGCACTTTATATTGCATTCCTTAATTAGTGCAAGGCCTTGAACACAGATTGATGATGCTCAAAATGATGTTCAATGAAACACCTGCTTAGATTCAACATGACAAAAAGGAGGCAGAAAAACATGTGGCTGTACCTGATTTTTTGGGGGGGGGGGGTCAACAGGCGTTTTCTTTCCATTTAATAATTAGCATGTGATTAAAAAATAAAGTTTTGATATAGCAATATTTAATTCAACATATCCTGCCAAAATAGTCCAGATATAAGAATATAGACATAGATAGATAGATAGATAGATAGATAGATAGATAGATAGATAGATAGACAGACAGACAGATAGATAGATAGATAGATAGATAGATAGATAGATAGATAGATATGAAACTATTTTCTACATCTCTTACAGCTTTGCCATGTATGAGTCTGCAAGAGAGGAAGACAGACTAAGGTTCTCCTTGGGCCTCAGTTGCACTCAGAAAACCATCCATTTCATCTATTTACACATTGATAATGCCAGTCAATTCTCATCCCTAGTTTATAGCACCTGCAGGATTTAACACTGAGATGAAAGTACACCACTCTTCTCCCTATATACAAGTAAGTGGTAATAGTGAGACTAAAGTGCATTTTCTTCCGTATTACGTAGCACATACAAATCATAAAAATGAGATGAAAGTGGTTAATAATTTATATGAGATCTCCATAAGGATCAGCAACAGTAGCAGAATGTGTAGTCATACCTTTGACACCATCACCTGGAGCATCACATACACCTGCAAAAATGTGTCACATTGTGTACACTGAAAAAAGTTCTCAATTTAAAATTAATCAGAAATGCAAAGGGTTTTCCATTGTAACACACTTGATTCTTTGAGCATTGCGCTGAATGTAACAGCTAATGATGAAAATCCATTTGCCATTCAAACAGCCTAGTATACCTGTGTTGTGCAACAACTTTATGTACTAGTTGTCGGAAAGCATTCACTCAAGTGACTTCAGTCAGTGATTGTTATGAAAAAATAAATAAATTAGTGGTTTAGTGCCCCTGAGTGCTAAAATAAAAGCACCATCAAGGTCACACATCTCATAATTTACCTTCTTGAATGACGTGTTTGACCAAAGGGATGCCATTATGCTATTGTCTGCATTTGTGCTTTCCCTTATTATAATTTTATAATTATAATGTTGTCCCTCACAGAATTGTTATGTAGATTGCAACAGGACAGATAGTCTTCTACTTGGTCTTCATGTTGCAGTAGATGCAGGAATGGAAAGTAACTATAACTCCGGTCCAGCTGGTGAATCTGGGAATCTTGAGGCAATGTTATAACTGCCTCATGTACACAGACAACCCTCTCTTCCTCCCAACAAATTCCAACACATGTGAGAGATGCAACCATATAGCCAAACTGGAGGCTAAGCTCTCTCAACTCAGTACTGGCATAACCAGTCAGGAGGAGAAGGAAACCACACTCACTACAATTCCAGTCTCACATAGACCTACCACGACAGCAAACCAAACACATAATCACACAAAAACATACTCGGAGGCTCTAAATAAAGATCTGCCTAAGCAGCAGAGACCTCCAAAGCAGACACCCAAGCAACCGCTACCCCAAAACAAAACACATGCAACACATATCTCACAAAGCCAGTGTGCCGAACAGTCACAGCCCTTAAGACTAAACAACACACCTGATACACTTGTAACAGGTGACTCTATCGTCAGGCACACTGATGTCCCACTCACCAGGCTGAACAAGGAGAGGGTCATGGTGAGCAGCCTGTCGGGCGCTAGGATCCGCCACATAACACAAGCACTCAGGTCACTCCAAGGCAAGTACAAATATGACTCAATCATTGTCCATGCTGGTGTGAATGACCTGAGACATACCTCCCTGGACTACATGAAAAGAGACATAAAGGAGCTCTCTGAGCATGTAGCCCAGGCCGGTATGACCCTGACCTTGAGTAGCATCTTACCCTCACCAAGAATGATGCCACAATATGAAGACAAGATGATCAATTTCAACAATTGGCTTAAGTGCTGGTGTCATTCAAAGGGGATCCAATGCCTGTCAGCTTGGGATGATATGCTCGACAAGCCACGATGCTTAGCTAGGGACAGCTTGCACCTGTCACCCCCGGGCTTTCGGATATTGGCAAAGGCTCGTGCTACCCCATAGTGCCTTTTTAGGCAAGGCTCAAAAGACAAACCCACCTCCATAGGTATCACAAGGGATAAGAAACTAAGAGTAATGCTACTCAACGCCAGAAGTCTAAACCTCAAGATGCACGCACTCGAAACTCTCCTTAGCATGGAGAACATTGATATCTGTGCAGTAACAGAAACCTGGTTCAGGGCTCCCGAGAGCACCCCAGCACTACCAGGTTATACCTCATACCATGCTTTTTAGCCCCACAACTTGGACCAAACCACAAAAGGAGGGTGAGTATCGATATTCATCAAAGATACCCACACCTCCAGGTTGGTGGCAAAGCACGAAGCATCAGAGACTATCCATGTGCAACTAACAGTGGGTAAAACTGCCTTCCAGTTTATAGCCTGCTACAGACCACCCTCCCAAACCCAGGAACCCCACTCGGCCTTTCTGAGAACACTGGAAAATATGAAGGTCTCTCCAAACACCATTATATTGGGTGACTTCAACTACCCAAACATAGACTGGGAGCATTACTCTAGCTCCAACACCCTAGCCCAAAGGTTCCTAGAATTTATAAACTCAAATGCTATGGAACAACTTGTTACCACTCCCACAAGAGGGGAAAACATACTGGACCTGATCATCACCAACATGGGGACTCTATGCTCCAGACCAGAAGTGTATCTCTCACTGGTAAGATCAGACCATAAACTAATCTCACTAGATATTCTCATCCCAACCCCACCCTCTGCCCAGAAAACCACAGTGAAAAACTTCTCTAAAGCAAATTTCACACTCCTCAAAACCGAGGTGGAATCCTTCAAAGCCCCCGGGCCTGTGGAAAATACGGCCCAGACTGCAGAATCCTTTATAAATGCATTCTATGAACACCTTCAGGAATGCATGGATCATGCGATCCCAAATAAAACCAAGACCCAATCCTCCAAAGGCAGACGTCCTGTCTGGTGGACCCCAGCCATAAACAAACTATACAATAGAAGGAGGAAGCTACTAAATGATAGAGCAAAATCCCAAAAAGGGAAGGCATCACTGATCAGTATTAGCAAAAAACTACAGGCACTCATAAAATTGTCTAAGGCCAGCTTCGAGAGAAAAATTGCACAGGACACTAAGGATAATCACAAGGCTTTCTTTAGTTATGTTAGGAACCTGGGTGGTAATTCCCAGATATGCTCAGAATTAGTCCAAAATGACAAAAAATACACTGAACCCACAGACATTGCCAACATCCTAACTGACAGGTTCAGTGCAAACTTCTCCCCCCCTCCCCACCAAAAGGGCAAATATCTATCCCAGCAGAGTGCTGCCCCCCTGACATCTCAGATGCTCAGGTAAGAGCCGCCCTCTCCAAAGCAAAAAACACAGCATCAATGGGACCAGACGGTGTCCCGGGCTGCGTCCTACATGAACTCCAAGACGAGCTAAACCCAAACATAAAACTACTGTTCAATCTCAGCCTTACTACAGGATATGTGCCCAAAGAGTGGCATACAGCAACAGTGGTCTCTCTCCATAAAGGTGGTGCCTCAACGGATCCTGGAAACTATTGCCCCATAAGCCTGACTAGCTTGGTCTGCAAAGCTATGGAAAGGATCATCATGGACCTCATAAATAAAGATATTGGGGACCTACAGACACTGGATCCTACCCAGTTCGGCTTTGTTAAGGGCAGATCCTGCCTCTTAAACCTGGTTGATTTCTTTGAAACAGTCACCAAAACCATTGACGAGGGGAAGGTGGTCCACACAGCCTACCTGGACCTCACAAAAGCCTTCGATACAATACCCCACTTGGGCATTATAGATAAGCTCACCAGCTTAAATATAATCCCCTATGTCACTAGATGGATTGCAAACTGGCTCAAGGACAGAACCCACATGGTTAGAATTGCTGGAGCCATGTCAGACTCCAAACCAGTTACAAGTGGTGTCCCACAAGGCTCAGTCCTGGGACCTCTCTTGTTCGGTATATATTTCTCGAAGGTACAGGCCAACACGGAAGGACTGTGGCTGACCAAGTTCGCAGATGACTGCAAACTGGGCGCCATAATCGACTCTCCAGCTGACACAAGCATCCTCCAAAAGGGCCTCATAGAAACAGACAACTGGTGCCAGAGCCATGGCCTCAAGCTAAATGCCAAAAAGTGTATAGTAATCCCCTTTGGCAAAAACAAAGTGCCCACAAATTACCACATAGGTGGTAATCCATTAAGTACAGAAGAAGTAATTAGGGACCTGGGGACCCAAGTTGATAGCAATCTCTCATTTGACAACCACGTGGCCAAAGTGGTTAGAAAAACATTTTATATTGCCCACTTAATCATGAAGGGATTCACATCTAGATCAGGGGAGGTCATCGTGCCTCTTTACTCATCCCTCATCAGGCCCATAATTGAGTACAATGCCCCTTTTGGGATGTACCTTACCAGACACCTGCAGCAACTGGAAAGACCCCAAAAGTACCTCACCAAGAGGATCAAAGGGCTCAAACAGATGCCATATGCTGCCCGGTTAAAGAAACTCCAGCTCTACTCAGTGGCATACCACCTGTTCAGAGGCGATCTGTGCCTGACATATAAAGCCATGTCCAACCCGGAATTAATGGACATGCTGAAACTCAGAAAATCCAAATATCATCGAGCTACGCACTCGAGAGACTTGAACCTCAGCACTGAAATAAATAGGACATGCTGGAGGGACAGATTCATAACCCAGAGGCTCCCTTCACTCTGGAATAAAATCCCAGTCCAGGTTAGGCAGAGTCCCTCATTGACTCTCTTCAAGAGGAATCTTGATGAGTGGATGGGAGATCGTAGGTTTACCCTGGGTATCACTTCTGTGTCACTGTTAGACAGAGGCACAGTATACTAACCTCAAAAAAGGGCATAGCAAAATAAATTTAAAATGGGTGGCGAAAGCCAAACACATTCTGGCTAGGCTTATAAATGCCCTAGGGCAGATAGCCTAGTATGAACCTATGAACCTATGAACTGCAATTAGTTCAGGACAAAACAGGAACACAAACCATTCTGGTGAAAATGCACTATACTTATATGAACTATACAAGGAGTCTACCTTGTAATACTTTAAATATTGAATTAGCTTTTACTCTGACTTAGAAAGAAGTAGAGAAAACATTTGTAAGAAACCTTTTCCCTAAAACTATAGTGAAAAATATTTCATTTACCATGCAAGGCAGAAACACATAGATACAATATAGCATTTTTTCTGAATATGGATTATATTGGTTTCAGTTCTTTTTCACTGGGATGTTGTAATTTGTTTATTTATCTTTGCACGAGGGAATTTTCTATGTTATCTTTTCATAAATGGGCTATCTTGAGAGTGGTCTTGCCTTCCTGATCTGAGGTTTTTATGTAAATTTGATTAGTTGGTTATGCAGTGATTTTATTGCTTGGTAAATTTAAATTTGTTCATCCTAATGGTGCTGCATTTTATTTCTGTGTCATTGATTTATGAGGCTGCAATTATTTTTAAGGAGTTCTGCATTTTTTGCATGCATTAGGGAAAGTCTGTTCCATGTGTGTCTATGTGTGTGTTATGAATTAGGCTGAGTTAAGGAGACTAAGGATGGGGTTACAATGCTAAGAAATAACAAGCGACCCACAAACTGCTGATAAATAAAAATATGTACATATTCTGTACCTGATCACCATCTTATCATACTGCATTTTCCACAGTGCACAAACATACAAGCACACAAACACATATCTGATTGGAACCATCCGGCTTTCTTCAGACATAATAACAACAGTTACAAAAAATCTATACTGAACAAATCTGTTCAAAACAAAGTAGTAGTCATAACATACATATGCCAATCACAGTTAGCCCCATTTACCAGCTTGACAGCACAATGTGGAAGCAACATATCCACAAAAGTAGGGCAGTCATTTGGCTATGCAGTGCCAGAGGAACACTGATACTTAGCTTGGAAAAATAAATAGGATTTTACTTATGAAAATATTTTAGTGGTTTTGCTTCACATATGAATTTGAGGTCCAAAGCAAGGAAAATTATAATTGGTGCAAGATAAGTGTGTGTGTGTGTGTGTGTGTGTGTGTGTGTGTGTGTGTGTGTGTGTGTGTGTGTGTGTGTGTGTGTGTGTGTGTGTGTGTGCATGTGCGCATATGTGTAATATCACATACTACAATTTAAAGTGGCAATAAATCCCCTCATCACAGACAGTAAATGTAACATTTGAACTATTTTATATGTCTGAAGTCTGTTCATAGATACCTGTCCTACAAATGGTGATTCGATTTTCATCCACTGATAATAACCCGATCCCAGTGCTCAGATCGCTCTTTTCCTTGACTGCATTTGTAATACTGTAAATGAAATGTGGAAAACACAGAATATTTCCAAGCATAAAGAATAAAATGGACGACAAATTCACTTCTCAATTTATTCAAAGTGCTCTTAAAAAACTAAGAGCTTTCACCATAAACAAATTGCTTCTTCAGAGTTAATAAGAGCCATAAACCATTCATACATTTATACAAATAAGGCCATCTCATTCAACCAATCACTTCTCCCCACTCATAAATAGTTAATTAATTAATTAATTAATTAATTAATTAGATTAATTAAATTATATATTCCTAACTGGCCTCCTTATTTAAAATGTATATACCTACACACAATACAAATAGTCCATGTGTGCAAATACATTTACAAACATTATACTGAACTACACTCCTAAAAATAACACAATGATATATAATTCAAAAGGATGTAATTCAAAAATATATACATATATATTATGTTGTTATAAAACTATAAAACATCAAAACATTAATAATGTATGTATTGGTAATACAGCATACACTAAACTTCATTTGCCCTTAGTTTCAACATTGGCATCATAGACACATTGTCATTCAAGCCAGGTGAACAAATTGCATTTAAAATAATTTGCCATTTATATTCCAGTTTTTCTAGTCTAAGTTTGTCATCACCCCCTCTTTCATTTGGCAACACTCTGTCAACCACAAAGACGATAAAGTTCTTGTAGATGAAACAGTTGGTACTGTGTATATATAGGGCAATGTGTATATCTCTGTTCTTAATGGCGGCTGGTGACTTCAAATCAAAGGGGGGGGGCTGCAGGAGACAAGTGAATAGGTGGGGTCAATGGGAAGGGGTGTGGCCAACTAAAAAGGGGAGAGCTATGCTCAACACCACAAAAACTGTAACTTTAATTAAATATGCTGCCCTAGGTGCCAAACCATCATTATGAGAGTCCAATCAAGACAAAATTAAGTGTAGAAGAAAAAAAATATTTCAATGCATTGGCTACATGTCAGCTTACTTAATATCTAGATGGAAACAAAACGGTTGTGAGGCATGAAAAAATAAATTACTTTTTAAATACATTACTGGAATGCCAGTCAAAATCAAGTATAAAAAAACAAGCAGCATTCAACTCAAACCACTTCTCCTTGCACTGCAGTTCTAATTATAATTTATATTCAGCTTTATTAAAGTACCAAGTAACGTGCTGAAAGTAGCACTCTCTGTGATACCCCCACTTGTAAAAATATTTATTATCCAAAAAGGACCTGCTGCCTGACAACTATCTACTTGTTTCATGAGGAAAACATGATCAAAGTATAAAATGAAAAGCAAACAAGAAACAAGCTCAAGATAAATTGCTTAAAGAATTACTGTACAGATAATGGATCACACATGATAGATTGGCATTCTGTTTGGTTTACAGGTAAAGCCTGCAAAGAGGACTGCAAGTCTCCAACAAATGTAATGAGCTTCTTAAAATAATGTAATCCTGTCCTTTAATACAAATACTGTCATACGCATTTCAGTACCCAAGGCTTTTACATTATCTAGTTATAAATTAAAACAAAGAGAGAGAAAGTCACACTGAAAAACCAATCAGTAAAAACTAAATAAAAAATCCAGCCAAGCTAGAACTTCCAATGAGTGACCTCCCAAACCTCCTGCAACAGAGGCACATGGGATATATGTAAATGACCCTTATGAACATCAGGTGTTTCAGCTATATGGCGATTCTCTCTCTCTTTGTTTTAATTTGTTAGTTGGGATATTTTGCAGTCACCCTAATGGTAATGGACATCAGTTGGGTATAACAACCCTGTGTTTCTTATGCTTAGTCAAACACTCTGCTTGTGCTATGCTGATGATGTCATAACAAGGCCAAAATATGCATATCCATAGCTAGTGGGGTTTGGCTTTATTGGCCTGTAATTGTCCATTAAAAAGACTTCAAACGTAAAAGTCATGGGCAATCAGAATCGCCATATAGCTGAAACACCTGATGTTCATAAGGGTCATTTGCATATATCCCATGTGCCTCTGTTACAGGAGGTTTGGTAGGTCACTCATTGGAAGTTCTAGCTTGGCTGGATTTTTCATTTAGTTTTTACATTATCTAGTTATGTAAGTATTCTCTGCATGGCAACAACAGAAAGGCTTTCAATGTTGGCAATTCTTTAACAGTATGCTTATTAAAGCTTGCTTGCATCTTACAATCTCAGACAAGCTTACCTGATGGTCATTAAAGCATTGCTACTTAAACACAGAGCAACAGGCGTTTTCTGAGTAATAATACGCATAAATCAACAATATAAAAATATGACAGAAACCAGAACATTCTGCAAAATCAAGGACAGAATAAAAGTAGCACTTGTGTCTACCTTGGATGGGGGGATACTCTGCACATTTAAACTGCATAACTGCTCCTTGTCTTGCTTGGACACATCCAGAGTCACTACATGGGGGAGTGGGGTGCAGCAAGTATGTCACAATTTGAAATGTCTCTGGCTGACTGTGGTGGCCCTGACACATTTATCATACCTCTCAACCTCAGGACAAGAAATATGGACAGAGCCATACATAGAAGTGGGACAAAGGCCCCAAAATTAGGACAATTTTTAAATATTGCTCTTATAAACTTAGAAAGATAATAGAATAGTAGGTCTTGCATTAGTATAAATTTTCCGAAAGGTACAAAATCTGAAACTCAAATGTCTGTCATTATTTTCTAACTTCAGTCTTTAATGATTTACAACTAATTTGCCAAAAAAACACAATTTTATGAAAAATGGACCAAAAATGTGATGCAAAAATATAAAATAGCCACACAATACAGCTGGGAACCTGTCAAAGAAGGGACACTTTTAATATTAGTACTGCTAGCTTGAGCAGCTGACAAAATAAAAGAATCTACATGCATTCCTGAAATAAAAGTAATCTATAACTCTGATTATTACAGTTATTTCTTAATTGTAAGCCCTCCATGTTTTCTTCCAAAATTGCAATTTTGCGGTGGGATTATTAGGGGAAGAGCAACATTTTGAGCCAAAATTGGGGACAGTTGAGAGGTTTGGATATGCCTAATTCTATAAAGCAATTTATTTCCACGTACCTCTCAACCTGTTAATGCAGGAAATCTGGACAAGGCCAAATATACTGGTGGAACATATAAAGAGTGCTATAAATTGTTGTATAAACTGAGGCAATTGATAGAATAACAGGTCTTGCTTTAGCATGCATTTTTCTGAAGGTTATGAAGTCTGAAACTCAGTGTCTGTCATTATTTAGTGACTTAATTCCTAAATTATTTGCCAGAAAACCACACATTTTATGAGGAACAAACCAAAAATAAGAAGCAAAAATCTATTCATTCTGTGAAAATCTGGACAGTTGAGAGGTATAGTTCAGCAAGGCTGCCTAAGTTTGCCGCCCTTCCCCCTCACAAAATCATGGTTGAATGGAGCCTCCCCCCGCAGCCATTTCAATGAACCATTATTTGGCTATTTCACCCCATTTACCATAAACACTAATGCACATACTGCTTTACTTCTACGATGATTTGGACTTCATTTGAAAGTTTTATTTTGCATTTTACAGCACAAACACTAAGACATCTGTTAAATAAAGCAATGCAATCTCACAATGAAAACAGACTTAGCATTAAAACTTCTCTGCCCTTGAAACTCACATTCATTGAAACAGCATTGAAACCCACATTCAGAGAAAATACATTTTGCCAGTGGCAGATAAAGATTAACTTTGGGCTGTTTTCAAATCATGGGCCCCTTGGACACGAAACATACACGTGGTCTTTGATACACCTTCCTGATTGTATTAAACTATATTCCTTGTACAATATAGTACAGTTGTTAGAGGATGTTTGAGATTTGTTTTGAACATTTTTTCAGTAAACAATGAAACAAAATGCATGCACCAATGACAAAATTGCCCAATTCAGAACATTTTTCCAGTAAACAATGAAACAAAATGCATGCACCAATAATGACAAAACTGCCCAATTCAGAACATTTCTATCATAAAAGTCTACTCAAACTTCTACAGTCCACCAGTATTAGTAAATATGCACAATCTCTGAAGCAGTAAAAGTCATCTAAATAATTCCACATTAAAGAAATCTGTAACTAATGAATAGGTTGCTGCTAGCAAACAACTTTATATTTCATTGTTTCATCTACAAATAAAGTGCCTGTTGCCCTTGAGGAATAAATTGCCTAAGTTGCATTAAAAAAATGATAAGCTAGTAATATTGCAATAGGGAATGGATGGCAAAGTGATAACAGGTTCATAGTTACTAGGTATCTTCACCAAAAAGTACTGCAGCATCCACCCCCTTTACAATACAGTACAGTATCAGCAATGCATCTACCTACTGTGGGAGTAGAACCCACAGTCTTCTGCATCAAAAGTAAGTACACTACCTATTGTGCTATTAACAACATAAGTAGACTCAGCATAAACAGCATTAAACTTTTGTTTCCCTGCAGCTCTCAGCTTCTTGTAAAATCTACTTGATACTCAGCTGCATCTGTGAACTTTGCAGCACAAGAAATCTGGAAAAACTGAAATTTAGAGGGGGGGGGGCAAAAGACCATAAAACAGGGACACATTTTAAACATTGCTTGTATAATATTGAAAAGTTGCTAGAATAAAATGCTGTGTTACCACCATACATTTCACTGCCAAGTCTTGAACCCAGGGGACCCTGTGCAAAACAGTCAGATCAACATACCACCATGCCAAATCCTCTGTTTTATAAAAGAAAGGAAGACTGAAACTTAAATGGCTACCATTTAGTGAATTCAGTTCTCATCATAGCAAAAACACCTGAACAAAGCCAATAATGGGGGAATACAGCCCCCAAACATATTCAGTGAATTCAGTTATCACCATAGCTCTCAACCTTGGCACAAAAAATCTGGATGAAGTCAATAATGGGGGAATACAGTCCAAAAAAAGGGACAAATATCCACTGAGGACACCAGAGCAAACCCACACAAACACAGGGAGGACATGCAGACTCCACACAGAAGGAACCCCAGTCATGAATCAAACCAGACAACCTGTAGCTGTCAGGCAACAATGCTACCACTGTACCACTGGCTGTGTTAAGTAACAAAAATACAGAAACCACAGATTTTATGAGGAGCAGAACAGAAAAAATATCAGGCAAAAATCTGCAAATGTTTTATAAATGGTGGTGGGTAGGGAATTCAGGCTCTTGCCAATTGGGCCCAAGGTACAGGGTTCAAGACTTATTCTTTACCCGCCACCATGTAGCAACTGGAGCATTACACACACACACAAACACACACACACACACCCTCCATAGCCCGATCACCTCCATAACAATGCAAGGCACACACACCTCCATAAACTGTCCTATGCAACACTCACACCCTACCTTCCTTCTGTAGCAGCCCGATCACCTCCATAACTCTGAGTCCACAGCCCGTGCATCCGTAGCAGCCTGCCTTAAGGCCTCCATAGCCCGATGACCTCTGCAAGCTAAGTCCACAGTTTGCTATAGCCCGATGACCTCTGCAAGCGAAGTCCACAGCCTGCCCAGGCTGTTTCTGGGTTTACCCATGAGATGTGAGTAGGCTGGAGCCTCCAGCCTGTGGGCGATGCATTCCGGTGTGCTTCCGGTCTGTGCGATCATCATCGTACAGACCTCTGGGCTGGCAGGGAGGAGTTCCCTTTCTTCCCTATCTGGACTTCCTAACTGAGCAGTCTGGTATTCAGGAACTCAGCACGCATGTGTGGAGTTCTGGACTGCCTAACACAGCAGTCAGGAACTCAGCATGCAGGAGTGAGTTCCGAGACATGAATTGTTTTTTTTTTATTTTTTTATTTTCATTTTGTACAGTGGGGGAATGTTTCTTTTTACAGGTGGGGGCTGCAGTCCTATAGCATGAGCTGCCCCTGCTTAATAGCCCTAAGATGCTCTGCTATTCTATCTTTTAATCTACATATAATTTTACCTACGTAGAATCTGGGCCAGGTAGTGCAAGTGGTTAAATAAACAATAAATATTTCTAAGCATGTTCTTTTCTCTGCACATTGTATTGCTTCAGGTGTATGGGTTTCAACTTTTTAGGATCAGTGCATCTCTTACGAGCAATTTTACTCACAATTCTTCAGAGTCGAATGCACAGTATAGGTTCATAGGTTCGCAGGGAGGTACTAGGCTATCTGCCTGAGGGCATTTATAAGTTTAGCCAGAGTGTGTTGGCTATCGCTGCTCCATTGATTAATTAACTGATCCTCTGTCAATCAGAGCCAATGAAGTGATTCCAGGGTTGTATTTTCTGTTACCCATCCACTCATCAAGGTTTCTCTTGAAGAGTGTTAGTGAGGGGCTCTGCCTAATGTAGTTTGGAATTTTGTTCCAAAGCATTGGGAGTCTCTGTGACAGCAATCTATCCCTCCAGCATGTTCTATTTATTGTTGTGGCGTGGTTTAGCTCACTAGAGCGCATTGCTCACAGTGACTTGGATTTTTTTAGGTGGAGCATGTCCATCAATTCTGAGTTGTACATGGCTTTGTATGTCAGTCAGAGATTACCTCTGCGTAAGCGATATGCCACTGAGTACAGCCAGAGTTTTTTCAGTCGGGCTGCATAGGACATATGTTTGAGGCCAGTAATCCTCTTGGTGAGATACTCTCCAGCTGTTGGAAGTGTCTTATGAAGTATATCCCAAATGGGGCTTTGTACTCTATGATGGGTCTGATGAGTGATGAGTAGAGGGGAACTATAACCTCTTTATTTCTAGATGCAAACCCTTTAGTAATTAGATGGGCCACATAGAAGGATTTCCTAACTACTTTGGCAATATGATTGTCAAAGGAGAGATTACTATCTACCTGGGTCCCAGATCTCTTATTACCTCTTCTGTATTAAGGGGGCTGCCACCTATGTGGTAATTCTTGGGTGTTTTGTTTTTCCCCAAATGGGATGACTATGCATTTTTGGCATTTAGCTTGAGGCCATGACTTAGACACCAGGTGTCCATCTCAGTAAGGCCCTTTTGGAGGATGTCCGTGTCAGCCAGAGAGTCAATTATGGCTCCCAGTTTGCAGTCAACAGTAAACTTGGTTAGCCATAGTCCTCCTGTGTTTGCCTGTACTTCTGAGAAGTATATGCCGAACAGTAGGGGTCCCAGGACCGAGCCTTGTGGGACACCACTTGTGAGTGGTTTCGAGTCAGACCTGGAGCCCACTATTCTTACCGTGTGAGTTCTATCTGTAAGCCATTTGGCAACCCATCTCATGACATAGGGGTTTATGTTCAGTCTGGTGAGTTTTCCTGTAATACCCGAGTGGGGAATGGTGTTGAAAGCCTTGGCGAGGTCAAGGTAGGCTGTGTGATCAACCTTTCTCTAATCTATGGCCTTGGTGACTGTCTCAAAGAAGTCAACCAGGTTTAGTAGGCATGATCTGTCCCTAACAAAGCCAAACTGGGCCGGGTCAAGTGTTTGGAGGTTCCCAATGTCTGTGTTAATGAGTTCTATGATGATGCGCTCTATAGCCTTGCAGACCAGGCTAGTCAGGCTTATGGGGTGATAGTTACCAGGGTCAGTTGTGGCTCCTCCTATGTAGAGTGGAATAACCATTGCTGTGCACCATTCTATGGGCACGTAGCCTGTGGAGAGGCTGAGGATGAACAGTGTGTTTAGGTGGGGGGTTAGTTTGTTCTGTAATTCATGCAAGATGCAGCCTGGGACACCATCTGGCCCCATTGATGGTGTGTTTTTGGCTTTTGAAAGGGCTATTTTCACCTGTGCGTCTGTGATTTTTGGGACACTACACTTTTCCAGTATTGTTGTGGGTCCTTTTGGGGGTGAGAGGGGGTGAAGTTTGCACTGAATCTATCTGCCAGGATGTTGGCAATATCAGTAGGTTCATTATATTTTGTGCTATTTTTCACTAGTTCAGTGCATATCTGTGAGATGCCACTTAGATTCTTAACATAGCTAAAGATGGCTTTGTGGTTATCTTTTGAATCTTTGGCTATTTGTCTTTTAAAGTTAGCCTTGGATGATTTTATGAGGGACCTTAGTTTCTTATTGATACTGATCAGGGATGTCTTTCTTTCTTGGGATTTGCTTTTTTTCTGAACTAGTTTCCTCAATCTATTGTATAGCCTTTTTATGGCAGGGGCCCACCTGACTGGTTTCCATCTCTTAAAGAGATGAGTCTTGGTTTTGTTCAGGATGGCACGATCCATGCATCCTTGTAGGTGTTCATAGAGTGCATTTGTAAAGGTTTCTGCATCTTGAGCAGCGTTATCCTTTAGCGTGGGGGCTGTGAAACTTACCGCCTCTGTCTTAAGTAAGGTGAAGTTTGCTTTAGAAATGTTTTTTTACTGTGGTTTCCTTAGTTGGGGGTGGTGGCGGGGTGTGGAAATCCAGAGTGATTAGTTTATGGTCTGATCTAACCAGTGACGGTTGACCTCCGGTGTGGAACACCTGTCGCCCATGTTTGTGATGACCAGGTCCAATATATTTTCACCTCTGGTAGGGGAGTTTACTAGCTGATCCAGGGCATTTGAGTTGATGAATTCCAGAAAGTGCTGGGCCTGGGAGTTTGTACTCAAGTAGTTTTCCCAGTTAATGGTAGGGTAATTGAAGTCGCCCAATATCTGGGTGTTCAGTAGGACCTTCATGTTTTCCAGTGTCTCCAGAAAGGTGGAGTGGTGGTCCTGGGTCATGGAGGGTGATCTGTAGCAGGCCACAATTTGCATTGCAGATTTGCCCGATGTTAGTTTTACATGAATGATCTCAGAGGTATCATGCTGTGCCAATAACCCGGAGGTGTAGGTATCCTTGATGAATATGGATACACCCCCTCCTTTTGTGTTTCAGTCCATGTTCTGCGGCCGAAATGTGTGGTACGAGTTGTAGCCCAGTAGTGCTGCGGTGCTATATGGAGCCTTGAACCAGGTTTCAGTTACTGCACAGATGTTGATGTTCTCCATACTGAGGAGTGCTTTGAGAGTGTGTATTTTGAGATTTAAACTCCTGGCGTTAAGTAATATAACCCTCAGTTTTTTGTTAATTGTGCTGTTTACGGATGTGGGTTTGATGTTTGAGCCTTGCCTAAAAAAGGCACTATGGGGGTAGCAAGAGCCTTGGTCGGTATTTAAAAGCCTAGGGGTGGCAGGTGCAAGCTGTCTCTTGCGAAGCAATGCGGCTTGTCGAGCATGTCATCCCAGGCTGACAGACACTGGATCCCCTTTGAATGACACCAGAAGCTTAGCCAATTGTTGAAATAGATTAATTTCTCTTTATACTGAAGTATCATTCTTGGTGAGGGCAGGATGCTACTCAGGGTATGGGTCATACCAACCTGGGCTACATGATCAGAGAGCTCTTCCATGTCTCTTTTCATGTAGTCCAGGGAGGTACATCTCATTTGTATGTGTTCTGGAGTGACCTGAGTGCTTGTGTTATGTGGCGGATTCTGGCTCCCAACAGGCAGCTAACAGTATCCTTCTGCTTGTCCAGCCTAGTGAGTGGGACGTCAGTGTGCCTGACTATAGAGTCACCTATTACTAGTGTGTTAGGTATGTTATTTCGCCTTAAGGGCTGTGACTGTGCGGCAGACTGATTTTGTGTTTTATGTGTTGTCTGGTTTGTGACGGGAGGTGCAGGTTGTTTGGGTGTCTGCTTTGGAGGTCTCTGATGCTTTTGCAGGGTTTTATTTACAGCCTCCAAGTATGATTTTGTGTATTTATGTGTATTTTTGCCAGTGCTGGCTTAGTAGGTCTATGTGTGGCTGGAGGTGTGGTGCAAGTGTTAACCTTCTCCTCTTGATTGTCTGTTCCAGTCTTGGGTGGAGACAGCTTAGCCTCCTTAGCCTCCAGTTTGGCTGTATAATTGCATCTCTTGCATATGTTAGTGTTTTGTGGTAGGAGGAGAGAGTTGTCTGTGTACATGTGGCAGTTGTAACATTGCCTCAGGATACCCAGATTCACCAGCTGGACTGGAGAGTACACCTGAAATTGCCCTTTGGTAGTGCCTGAATAGTAGGGTGAGCTGCTTAGTTCCTTGGTTGGTGAGGGGTGAATAAAGAGCCTTGCCCTGCTGGGCAATCAAGTGTCAGGGTATATCAGTGATTGCTATTAGGTCTGAGCAAGTGCTGGGCTGTAGGATGCGTTTTGAGTTCTTAGGTTGAGAGTTAGACTAGTTTCAAGGGAAAAATTGAAGAGGAGACTTAGTGGAGCCGTGAATAATTGAATCCTAGCTAACCAGCACTGCCTGGCACGCAAAACTGTGCAAATGTGCTTTTTATAGCAGGGAAATGATAGAGATAGAAATTAGCCCAAAACAGCCAATAAACTACTAACTTCTGGGCTGGAACCACTCCTCCAGGGACAGATAGGCTGCTCAAAGCTCCCCTCTCTCACAGGTGAACAGAGAAACTTCCTTCTATCCAAGTAAGGTATGGGCAACTCAGAAACTAGTATCACAGCCCTGAATTCAGCACTAGCCTGAAAACTGGACTATACTAGCTTAGAAAGGTGGGAAACAAGGAATTTTTTTTTGTTTGTTTTTTTGAAAAGATAAGGCAAAAACAGTAAAAAAAATACACTTAAAACAGCTTTAAACGACTACAAACGATCAGAAAGGCTATCGCACTTTAGTGTGTAGCCTACAACAGTTAGACAAATTATTTAAACAAAAAAATGACCTTTTAAAAGTGCAGGCAGTCAAACAAGTACAATATGTGAAAAAAAACAAACTTTTAAATCCCAATAAATGCTGGATAAAACGGCTTTTAGGCGGAAAACAGTTAAGTACAGCAAGAAAGTACAGAAAACTGATACTTAATCACTCCAATGTCTCTCTTTTAAGCTAGAAGGCTTGTATTAGTTTAAGACTTTCTAGTGCTTCCCAGTAGGTTAGTTACAGGAAAGATGGGAAACAAGCACAGATGTGGTCTTTTAAACCAGAAAGTTGAAAGAGATGGACAAACAGTCCAAATAGTCAATAAACTACAATTTGTGGGCCAAGAACCACTCCTCTTGTGGTAGACAGGCTACCTAGTGCTTACCACTCCCACTGATAAGCTAGAAGGCTTTACTCCAACACAGAAAGGCTTGCGGGGCTCAGAAGCTTACATACAGTCCTGGATACAGCAACTCTGTAACTGGACTAGGCTAGTTATAGGAAATGCGGGAAACAGGCACAAGTGTGGCTTTCAAACCAGAAAGTTGAAAGAGATGGAAAAAACTGCTCAAACAGCCAATAGCTACAATTCCTGGGCCAGGAACCACTCCTCTTGTGGTAGATAGGCTACCTGATGCTTACCACTCCCACTGATAAGCTAGAAGGCTTCCCTCCAACACGGAAAGGCTGTGGGGCTCAGAAGCTTACTAACAGTCCTGGATACAGCAACTCTCTATCTGGACTAGACTAGTAACAGGAAAGGCAGGACACAAGCACAAACACAGTCTTTTAAATCAGAAGGTTGAAAGACATGGAAAAGCTTCCCAAACGTCCAATAAACTACAATTTCTGGGCCAGAAACCACATCTCCTGTGGTAGACAGGTTACCTAGTGCTTACGGTTAAAGTAAGGTAACCTATGACAATTTTTCCAGAAAAGAATCACACTAGCGATATTTCTATTGTCAAGTGACAGTGTGATGAAAGTAGCTGGAGTAGAACTAAAACATGTTTTTTCTTAAACAATGACTGATGTGGAAAGGATGTTTAAGAGCACACCCCTTGTCTTTGCATAGCGGGAGTTGACATAATTGTTAAGGTGTTTACCTCACTGACAGAAAGTATAGGGTTTGATCCTCACCTTCCATGTATTAACAGTACAGGAAACCTGTACTATGCATATGCATTCAATAAATATAAAATAAAATCATATTAGAAATTGTATGGAATTGAGAAAGTAAAAACTGGTGCATGCACTAATACTGATATTCTACTGAAAATCATTACAGTCTTTTCTCTGTATTGTGGCATGTCTTTTTGTGACTCGAATCTTACAATGGAAGGTCATGGCAGATTAATTTACTGTAGAAAACTAATTTGCTTTACAACATGTGGGAGTTGGATAATTGAGGGATAATGAACAGGATGATTGGGAAATCAGAAAAAGTAATAATATCAAGATATGCTTACCTTTTACGTATGAAAGTTGATTTGCTTATTTGACAAAAGTAATGTCACCTGGTCCTATATGACATAGGTTATAAAATTGCAGCCAGTTACCACTTACATTGTCAACATTATAAAAGCAATTAAGTTGACATCATGTAGAACCTAGTAAAATGTTTTTATGGATTATGAGGTTTGGCAACTCACTGAATGGCTTCAACTGTGTCATAACTTGTGGGCAATCACAAGGTTGCGTTCACCTTTCATCTTTTTCTGATTTTTTTAACTGGCTATGGAATGCATCCAAGTTGCAAAAGAAAAAGTACATATCTGCGGTCGCTTATAAAAAGAAGTCAGTTTGTAATGCAAACATAATTCTCTTTATCCAGTAACATCTGGAAAATGAAAATAGAGCATTTTTGTCAACAGTGTTTGCCCAATGAATGTATACTGTAGCTTTTAAGGACAGGTTGTTCGGCAATAACTGCTGCAGATTCTGTTCCTTTAGTATACTTCCTTTATTTATTGTATGTATAGCAAATAATTTCTTCTTAAAATATATTTTTGACTTATTTTTCAACATGTAATCAAATAATACTCTGAGTTAGACTTTCAAACACAGTTTGCATTATTATGTTTCGTTTCTATCTTACTCATTTTTGCACTGACTTATTTGTAGAACTAAACTGCAAAGTCTGAAGATAAGAGGATTGTGTTACAAAAAAGTGTTATAGTTTATGCATTGAGATAAGCAAAAGTTAAATATAGTATTCACAGGACTATCCCACCTAGTTTTCTTTTACTTAAATGGAAGATATTGAAGAAGAAATCAAAAAATTCTTGAAAAGAGGTACAAAGTGTTCAGACAGAGAAATCCTAGCGAAACATAGAAACATGTATAAAAATGTATTATACAATGACCCCCCCCCCATTAATATTCCAAAACGTGCACGCTGATTGGTTAGCGTGCCCATTGTAAATCAGACTTATACTATGGAAATAGGTTCGGTCTCCCGGACTTTTTCCATTAGTATAAGTCTTTTTTATTTTTGTTAGGTAGCAACGGAGAACAAAAGAGCTCCGTTGCTCTAATCTCGCTATGTTAAACGGGTTTAACATAGCAAGATATCTTAAAAAAAGCAAAGGAGATCTTCCTTTCTCCGTTGCTTTTTTTAAAGCTGTCTCGCTATGTTAAACTCTTTTAACATAGCAAGACACCTTTTAAAAAGCAATGGAGATCTTCCTTTCTCTGTTGCTTTCACACACAGCTCTCATGTACTGCGTAAGCATATACATGCGCAGTACATCAGAACTTCCGCAGAATACTGGAGAGCTGAGGAAGCCCAGCGCTGAGGCATTATACAATGCCATTATTTAAGAAAAGTAAGTATTTTTTCCTTAAATAATGTCATTGTATAATAGCAATAACCCACTTCTGGGTGTGGGTAATGATGGATTTACCCACACCCAAGCATGGGTTATTGCTTAAATATTTACATATCTGCTATTTTAAATACATCTAAGCAGATGTTAAAATTAGCCATGAGAAAAGAAATGTTTGACCCAAAACTGCATAATGATACATTGGGACAATAAAAAACACAAGGCCAGTCTGACACTTATACCTAGTACGAGGCCTGTATGTAACACATTGTCTGGCACTGTTATGCGTGATTAAGACTGAGGAAACACTTGGTTTTCTTGAGAAGATTGTGATTTCAGTATCTTGGGGACCTAACCATTCCAGAGATGTAGTGAGTTTGGAGAATTATAAGAAGCAGGGATATGTGTAGTGCAGAGGGAATGATTTCTTGCACACACACACACACACACACACACACACACACACACACACACACACATATATATATATATATATATATATATATATATATATATATATATATATGGGTCTACTGCTTTTAATTGAATTACACTTGGTCGCAAATGATTTCAGGCTGCCCACTTCACTGAAAGCTCATTTGACTGAAACCTCATTTGGTCGAATCCCATTTGGTTGAAAATGGAATATAGCCCCTGCCCCACTGGAGTTCAACACTGGAGTGAGAATATAAAGTAAGGTGGGGTGTGGGGGGCGTAGCTCCCCACATTTTGCAAGTAATTTTTACTGGTATTCTATGTTTCAATGTATATTTAATGTATAGACATGTATATAATAGTGAATCTACTGCAGTTATGTAGGGGCCTATGCCCCCCACCCCCCTTACTTCATAGTCTTACTCCAGGGTCACACACTGCAGTGGGGCAGGGGCTATATTCCATTTTTGATCAAATGGGATTCGACCAAATGGGGTTTTCAGTGAAATGTATTTTCAATTAAGTGGGCAGCCAGAAGTAATTTTCGATCAAGTGTAATTTGACTAAAAGCAGTAGACCCATATATGTACATATATATATATATATATATATATATATATATATATATATATATATATATAAAACAACACAAAGACACACACACATACATACACACACATCACACACGCACACACTCACACACTCACACACACACACACATACACATACACACACACACACACACACACACACACACACACACACACACACACACACACACCTCGGCATTCCATAATGGGTTTAACTTTGAGGTTTATAAATATGTTTATACACACATTTACATGCTCTGTTAAAACAGCTTGAAGATAAATTAAATAAATTTAAATGTCTGCAATGGCAGCATCTTTATTTTGAAGCAGCAAGGCATTTTAAGGTTGTCCCGACGGGGTCTACGGATTCTCAAAATGGCCTTGCATGATGACAGCCTTTCAGAACTGGTTAAACATTGTCAAATGCTTAATTTACACCTCAGCTTTGATATATGTGCATACTTATTGAATATTTCCATCCAGAAGAAACAGTATTGTTTAAAGAGATTAATGCTAAATATACTTATATTAAGAAGAATTTCACAGTTGGGGTGTTTAATAAACTCTTAGATGAAATGTTTGGTGTCGTTATACATTTTGAACAGAGGCTTAGAACTGAAAAAAAACAAGAAGCTACAATGAGATTGGCATGACTTCCAACAGGGTTTTGTGTTTTCTTGGCCTCTAGGTACTGTTTTACAGAATAATAGGACCACTACAACTGAAACAGCACAACAACCAATGAGAGGATGTTCTGACATGACTAGTCCAATAGAAAACATCAACTTCACCTCCGGTGATGTCATTAATGCTAATTCAGGAAGTAACTCATCGTTACAGACTTCAGCAGCTGTGATGTGCATTCCAGGTAATGCAAATGTTACTGTTATCAACTCAAATCTCTCAGTGACAGCTTTACGAGTTAAGGAAACAGTTGGAATCCAATTTGATAATGTGAAAGTAATGGGGGGGTCTATATTAAATGATCGAACTTTCAAAAGTTCGACTGTCATATGGTTGACACCATATGATCAATTTTTGAAAGTTCAAACGTTTTAACGGAGATCTCCGTACAGTATAGAATGGGAAGATTTCCCTTTTCTGCACTGTAGTGCGATCTCAGAGTTGATATATTTAAAGAGCAGTGGGGCTTGTGGGGGGCGCAGACCCATATGTGAGGTGCCTCCCTGCTTAAAACATTCAGGTAGGTTATTTGTGTAGTTTATTTTTTTTTATTAGATTTTTGAACTTTTAAAAGTTCAGTGATATGGTATCAACCATATGACAGTCAAACTTTTGAAAGTTTGATTAACAAATATAGACTCTGGATTGGGAAATACCCCAAATATCTGTGGAACAGCTATACAAGCTAAAGAAACAATGGGAATGTGAACAAATGTGATCATTCATGAATATGCTTCAATGAGTTCTTCATTGACTGCTTCCACTGGCACAGGAGAATGAAAAATAGAACTTGATTCTGTCAGTACCTCTCAGTTTGGTAGAAAAGAGATCAGAATAGATGTGCAATCCACTTCTAAGGAATTATGACAAGTTGGCACACTGTTTTTATCTGAGCCCCTTCCAATTCACAAGGAACACAGGAAGGATCGTTCCCACAGCAGAATAAGGAGAGGAAAAAAGGCACAAACAGCCAAACGGAGTTGATGGGGTCATCCACTAAGAGCCGCAAACAGGTGAACTACTCTATAAATTGTGATCTTTTTCTTTAACAAAAGAACAAATTAATTTACTCAATAAAGCGTTATCCTTTGTACCGGCAACCAGAGCTGATTTGATTGAAACTGTTTTAGACTTAAAACTATTTGCCAGGCATACTATGATTAGCTTGTTATATCCGAATAAAACAGCAGGATTTAACTCTTTTAAGAAACCAAGTGTTTTCTCACCAGAATTGAAACCTGCATTGGATGCATTTGTTAATTTATGTGAGGATGATCTAAGATGATCCTTGAATGAGAAACATCAAGATAGCTTTTCAGAATTTGAGTTATAAGGAAGCTTTAAGTCAGTTAATTAAAGCCCCACAACTTGAGATACATCCGGCTGACCACGGGGATGGGATAGTAGCAATGGATAGATTAGTGTATCACAAGCAGATGCTTAATATGTTGGATGATGTTGATGTGTATGTTCACCTGTAAAAATTTCAGGTCACAGGACTTATTAATAGGGTGAATTTTTATTTATATGATCTATTAATGATGAACTTGATTGATTATGATCTGTTTAGTTATTTTACAGTAGAGTATCCTAAGATTTCAATAATATATGGCTTACCGAAGATACACAAAAATGTTAGGGATTCCCCCCCCCACTTTCAGCCTATAGTTTCTGGGAGAGGATGGCTCACTGAGCCACTCTCTATATACATTGAAAAATAGTTGTGGCTTGTTTTAGAAATTGTTTACACTGTGATAAAAGATACAAAACATTTCTTGAATTTTTTTACGTATGGTCAAAAGATATTCTATTAAGTGGTGATATGTTTGTGACACTTGATGTCAATTCTGTTTTCACTGTATTTCTCAATGATGATCAGACTGAGAATGTTAGACCTTTTTTAACTACAGGGGATGTTTTTTCTAACTCTAAATTTATGTTGATTTGTACGCTACTCCGACTAATTTTAGAAAATAATGTGTTTATCTATGGAAGACAGCACTTTTTACAGAAGGTTGCGGTGGCGGTGGGCATGGCATGTGCCAACTCGTATGCAAACTTTGTTTTAGCACAGTGGGAACAGCATTTGTTTTTTAATGATTTGAGCTTTATATCATATGCATTACTTTATAAATATTTTGTTGATGTTTTTTGGTATGGAAGGACTTCTATGAGGCTTTACTAGACATTGTGAAGTTCTTACATGAAATGATCACATTTTTGACGTTTAGTATGCAATCCTTTAATGTTACGATAGATTTCTTAGCTGTAACGGTTCACAAGTATATATTCAGGAAGCTGAATACAAGGATTTATTAAAAACCATGCAAGAAGAACAGTCTTTTACATAAGACTAGCATACATACAAGACACATTCCAAGGAATGTTTTGAAAAGTCAAATACTTAGAGTAATGACACTGCATACAGATGAGACACTGTTAGAAACAGCCCTTAATATCCTGAAATCAGATTTTATAAATAGAGGCTATAATAAGAGTGAGATGGAATGGTCTTTAGAAGAAGCATGTAGAAATAAGGATGTTGTGGCGAAACCACATTTCTCAGATTTTTCTGGTGACACATCTTTTTCTGGGCCAACTGTTGATAGTAATTCGATAAATAAAATCACACTTACCTCTTCCAGTGATGTTAATGTGATGTGTGATGTTATAAAGAAGAACTGCATGTCCTTATGATGGACCCAGAATGAAGCAAAGTACCGGGACCCTCAACTAAATGTGCTTTTAGGAATAATAGAACACTTAAACAGCGTCTGTGTTATAGAACACAGTCATCTGGTATGAGAGTGACTTCAGAATGTAAGGGCATCTATCCATGTTGGTCCTGTAGTGCTTGTTAGTATATATGGAGTGTAACCTCCATTAGCCATCCTAGATTGATGAAAACCATTGAGTTTGTTTTTTATGCAGACTGTGCTACTAAGAATATAGTTTACACGGCTATGTGTGTAGCATGTGAGGGGTTTTATGTTTGTAGAAATAGCCACACTTTAAAAGAGGATATTAGAGCATTACAATGATATTAAGAACTAGAAATCTAGTAATGCGATTGCACAGCATGTGTTAGATAGTGATGGTGCACATTCTTTCAAATTTTTGGTTTTAAGTATTGTTTGTGAAAATATAAGGGAAGGAGACTTATGTAATGAAACAGAGTTTTGTGAACTACATTGGATTTTAGACTTTAGAGATAACATTAGTCCAAGTCTTAATAATTATGTCTGCTTGAAACCTGCTTTGAAAAACAGATGTCTACATCACTAAGTTAATTGATCTGTTGTTGTCATGTGATCTGTACCTAGCTTTAATTGGCTGTAGCTGTATTTAAATATTTGTATGCACTGTTGTTTTAACATATCGTCTGAAGAAGTGGAGTATCCGCGAAAGCACTCACCAATTTTATTTTATTATTATTATTTTATTAAAGCTGCTCAGCTTTGTGGACATCTGTTTTCTGTTCATTCACTTTTATTTGGATATTGTCCTGGTCTTCTCTGTAATCGTTTTTTGCCTGACATGAGAAAAAAACACTCCATGCCAGAAAAAAAGTTGAGGGATTATAGCAGACCATGCCGAATATCTATTCAGCAGCTGACAATGAATTGCTGTAATCCCATTGAGGCTGTGAGCCTATAGGTGTCATTTAGAAACTCAGGCTATGTTGTTACCACCGAGGTGGATGAACAGCAGCTGTGGTTGACCGACATAGAAAATGATGCCACTGATAGTGGACCACAAATGGTCCCATCACATACTCAGGACACCTTTCCAAAATACTTGTAGAGAGACTGGGTCCAAACTTAAATTACCCTGCCAGAACAATTACCAAATGCTCCAGTAAAATGTACATCTTAGGTATCATTTTAGGAGCTACACAGTGGTGCAGCAAATAGCTTTGCCACCTAACAGTAAGAGGTTTCCTGGTTAATTCTCAGCTGGGGTGACTTCGGTGTGGAGTCTACATGTATTATCTGTGTTCATGTGGGATTCCTCCAGGTGGTCTTGTTTTTTCCAGACATTCCAAAGGCATGCAGTAGCTGGTTCGGTCATTCTAAATTGTCCATAGGTGTGAGTGTGTGTATGAGTGTAAGGTATGGAAAACAACCGAGGCAGGGCTAGCCACCCAGTGGTGTGAACCTTGGCAGCAGATGACTGTCACTGTTGAAGTAACACCCTGACCCATGTGCAAAAATGGAAAGAAGGGTCTATGGATAGTTCGATGTATGGAAATCACAATTTATCTCCCCATTTGGGCCTTTGTCCATTATAAGCCTCCCATCCTGTCTTCCTTATCAAAAGTAAAGATGTACCTCACTGAGAAGTCTATGTTTTTGCCACTTTATTCTCTTATCCTTCATAAACATTATGATTCCTTCTCCTTCTCTGACCTATTGCATCCATACCGCTCAACCTTTAAAAGCAAGACATCTGGACAAAGCCACAAATAATGGGGGGGACAAAGGCCAAAAAATAGGGACACTTTTTAAATATTGCTCTTACAAATTTAGGAAGTTGATAGAATAACAGGTTTTGCATTAGCATGAATTTCTGAAGTATATTAAATCTGAAAATCAAATGTCTGCCACAATTTTGACATCAGTCCTCGGCGACTTGACAGTGAATGGCCAGAAAACTGTAAGTTTATGAGAAAGAGACCAAAATTAAGAGTAAAAAATCTGGACAGTCTACAAAAAACCTGGACAGCCAAGAGCTATGATTGCATCTGCTCCTTTTACTGTTGATTTTGTATGTCAATTGAGAGAAGCATAGAAAAGAAAACAAACATATATAGTGAAACAATATTTGTCTGATGAGCATGCTGCAAAGTTCCAGCACTTATGTGACTTAACTAGCCGTGGAGGGTCTGATCCTGGAACTCCATGTTTCTAGGCAACTGGCTATGAGTATCATGTCTGTTATCTACCAGGATCTGATCTGTCTGAGTCTATATTAAGTATAATGTAATCTTGTCTGTCATTATTGAGAATTCATCTGACAACTGACAATGCTTCTTTCCTCCTACTGCAACAGAGAATTCACGACGTCCTCCTTTGGTTTAACACATTAGTACTTTCTTTCTCGATTTAGGGATCTACATATCTAGTGCTGTCCGATCTTCACTACTGTGATCCAAATACCAGCACTAGATAGTTAGATCCATTATTATTTGTCTTATCATTAAACTCCATTCTAAAACTACCACCTCGGATCAAGCTGCATTTCTTAGCGGCCATTTTTCTCAGCATATCCACAACACCCATGGAAAAACATTTTGGAAGGGACAGAGAGGTAATATCACATACCAAAGGATGGGCATTTGGAAGGTGAGAATGTAGTGAATTTTATATGTATAAAGAAGAATATTCCCAACCTGACCTTGATTTACCATGATGCGTTTTTTATTGTTAAAACCTTGGTAATCAGAGTCACTTTTTCGGGGAATGATACAAGTTTGAGGGTGTTTAGTAATGAAATGGAATTTCCCTCAGTCCTGTAAGAAATACAGCTAATTCTGGGTTACTACTTTTTGAAGAAGGAATTTTACAAAACCGTAAACAGAGACTAGTGGTGGCAGCAGTGTTTCCATGTCAGGACCCCCAGTGAAAGTTGCTTATCAAATATTAAATCTTAACTTCCAATAGGTGGAGCCTAAGTCTTTTGGCAGAAGCAAATCAAACAAATGTTCATATCTCTGGAACCATAGGGGTTTGGTAAGAAGTATAAAAGGCAAGCTCTTTAACACAAACTGTTTTTAATGTGGTAGCATTCTTTAGGTTCTAGGCCTTAAATCAAATTTTATATGTCACAGTAAACAGTAACTATTACACTTGTAATATTTTGTAAACAACTACAATATCTCAGCAACCACTCTAGTTACAAACATACTGTCAGCAGCATTTTATTCATCTATCCGAGAGCTTTGATATGAGGCTAAAGAATTCTGTCTGTGTTAGTTTGTTGTTGAGATATTTAGAAAAATGTGAAAATTATATGTATGCAAATTAATATTATAAAAACAACAGTTAATACCCATTTACCTGCACTAGATGGAGGACAAATATTAATGCAGTTGATTTTGCCAATGTTTGAGCTTTAACATGAAATATTTTAAAACCTTCTCTGTAGAATGGGTTTGGAATTATTGATGCAAGTATGAACAAGCAATATTTGCCACCTAGAGGCATCAATAGGAGTAATTAAGATGCACCTGGAGGCATCACTCGGATGTAATGAGTTAAGAGGCAATGAATACCAGCACAAAGGGAGCATCAGTATGGAAAAGTTATGTAGTCTCCAGCACACAAATATATGGCCACACACACACACACACACACACACACACACACACACACACACACACACACACACACACACACACGCACACACACACACACACACACACACACACACACACACACACACACACACGCATATACCCACACACGCACACACACTCGTATATATACACACCCATGCATGCGTAGCCACACACACACACACACACACACACACACACACACACACACACACACACACCTGCATACTCATATCATGTATTCATTTAGTAATAAAATTAAATAAAAAAATGGCTAGTAAACAATGGCTGCCTCTTATCTCCAGCCTCTAAACCCTGTTAAAGTTGGTTTCCTCTATAGAATGTGGATATAGCCTTAGAAGCCTGTATGAATAGACTTATGAAGTGTTGCTTTAATTTGTTTTATAAGGCTAATTAAAAGGATTTATAAAAATGAAAGGAAATAATTAAATGCCTCCTTTACACAAATTAACTGATAGAGGAAAGGAGCTATGTTTTCCTAAAAGTATTCTTAAATGATAGGAAGTACTGAACAGAAATGGTCATTAATACACTATTGTCTATTAACTGGAACTTCCTAAAAATCCTCCTCTTAGATGATGCTATAAATTAATTCAGTACAACTTTTCTAAATATCCTAAATAGAATAAAAACAAATAATGCAATCTGGCCATCCAAAACCAGTAGAATGCTAGTGCAGGATAGCAAAAAAGCATGGAAAGAAGGGCAAAAATATAAAACACCTTGTGACATCCATGCAGTGGCCCAGTAACCAAGGAGGTTCAGTCCTCACCACGAACAACAGTGAGGGGCATCCACATTGGGAAGGATAACAAGTACACACAGTACATTGGGAAGGATAACAAGTACACACACAGTAAAGTACAATTTCCCTTAAGAGCACACATACATCACAGTCAGTCTGGTGCTGGTTTCTCCCTTTCTCTCCAGATCCCAAATAAGACTCCCCACTTTCACAGCTATAGGGTACAGATCTCAGACTAGAGGTCAAGCTAAAACCGCCATCACTCTCTCTGTGCAAAAAGTGCTTCCTGTCCCTGCCTAAGTAGCTTACACACACACACACACACACACACACACACACACACACACACACACACACACACACACACACACACACACACACACATGAGAGCACACACACACACACACACACACACACACACACACACACACACACACACACACACACACACACACACACACACACACACACACACACACACACACACACACACACACACACACTTTAACATATGAGTTATATACAAACACGCATATACTCCTGGGGAAGGCTGGCACAGGTTTTCCAACTATACCCCTTTCTGCCAGTCTATAAGGTATTACCAGCTGCCACAAACCACTATCAGCTACTAATAAGACCTTTACCAAAGGGTGCTCAATTTTACTGTGCAGTATTATTATCCAATTAGTAAGTGTGGCCAGAACTTTTAAGGCTTATTGGAGTGGCCTTGTACAGTATCACTATATACATGCAATGTACTCTAGAGCTTAAATTATCTCTACACAAAACAGCCACAGTTGAAAGGTTTAAAAATATTTAATAATAAATAATAAATTACAAGACAAATTTCCTCAGTTCAACACAATGCTAGTCAAGAGTTTAGAGATAACAGGAAAATGCTTAAAATAATACTGAAGAATAATAAGACATAAATATAGAAAACAGCTAGACTAAACTTAATATTTTCAATTTCTAAGAGAGAAACTAAAGTCTAAGATCTTACTTACATACAGAGCAAAGGCAGAGTACTGGTGAGTTGATGTTCTTCAGACAAAATCCACAATGCTCTATCTTTCTGTCTGAGATCTCTTAAATTGGTAATACATCACTGCTGACTCATTTTAGATTACATCATTCTTCTCTGGTTCCCAAGCTAACAGAAACTCAGAGTTTTAACATTTATTTGATCTTGCATCTGGCCAGGAAACCACAGCAATAAAAGTCATTATATATGTTAAATCTAGTAATTAACTCTGGTCTCAAAACAATAGAAATAATTCCTTCATCCAGACATCCCATCTCTGAGCCCTGGATCAAACAGTCATAAAATGCTTTACTTTATCAGCTTTCTTCCAGCAGGGTACACTGTGGTTACATTTTGGAAGTTCAGAACATATAGCACTGTTTTTCTTTTTATATTTGTAAAACCAGCCTGTGGATTATATTAATATTTACAAATCACATAAAGTTATTTGCAAGACTGTATCTGGTTGGGCTGGCAGCCTTTCAGTTTTTCACATTTCTCCCCTCTCTGAGAACTCAAACTAGTTTTTTCAAGTGACCCTTGAGAAACGTTGCTTGAGAGGGTTAGGTCTATCTGAGGATACCTTACCCCATTCCCTGTCTTGATAGCCCATGTGAGTTAGCATTGCTAATCCCACTGCAGTGCTGCACTGACATATATGCTTGCAACCCTGGGCTCCATGTTAGCAACTTAGCATTTTGCTGGCTGGTTCGGTGTAACCATGTTAGGGGATTATGATCTGTAACTACAGTGAATTTTCTTCCATACAGATAAGGCTGAACTTTCTGCAGTGCCCACACAGCTGCATAGCATTCCTCCTTGGCTTGGAGCCTACAGCTGAGGTAAACCACTGGGTGCTCTTCTCCCTCTGAAGAAATCTTGCTAAGTACAGCTCCCACCACGTGGTTCAAAGCATCCACCTGCGCAACAAATTCTTTGCTGTTATCTTGACTGGCTAACACAGGGGGTCCCACTAAAGCTCCTTTAAGCTTCTGGAATGCCTGCTCACATGCTGTGGTCCGCACTACCTTATCTGTCCTGTTTCTCCTTGTCAGGTCTATGGTACTTTAACTGAGGATGAACTTTCTGTAGTACCCTGCTGTCCCTAAGAATGGCCTCACCTGCTTTTTGGTAACAGATGCAGGCCATGCCTGAATGGCTTCAACTTTGAGAGGTTCTGGCTTGATCTTACCACTCCCCATTTTATGTCCCAGGTAGGAGACCTCTGCCATACCCACCTGACATTTGCTCAGCTTAATAGTCAATCCTGCCCTTTGTAGTCTTCCCCAGCACCTCCCTGACACGTGGAAGGTGCTCTTGCCAGAAACTGCTGTAGATGGTAATATTGTCTGGATAAGCAAGAGCAAACCCTCCTGATCCTGTTAGCATATGACCTATCAGCCTCCGGAAAGTTGGTGGGGCATTCTTCATCCCAAAGGGCATCTTTGTGAACTCATACAAGCCAAAAGGAATCTCAGAGGCTGACCTCTCTCTAGCACTGGGAGTCAAGGGCACCTGCTAGTAACCCTTGGTAAGATTAGTGGTGGTAAGATACTTATACCCACCCAACTTCTCAAGGGTCTCATCTGTCCTAGGCATGGGGTAAGCATCTGACTTTGTGTGACTATTGAATTCCCTGTAGTCCACAGAAAACCTGTTGTTGCCATCCTTCTTTGGCACCAGCACCACTGGGGAGGCCCAGGGACTGTTGGACTCTTGAATTTCCCCTAGTTCCAACATATCCTGTATCTCCTCCCTCAGAGTCTGTTTGACTCTCTCAGGTACCCTATAAGGGGCCTGCCTAATAGGACTTTGGGGGTCTTGTATCCATGTGGTGCTGCACCAGGTGGGGTGCACCCTGGTTTCCCAATGAACATGTCCCCAAACTCCTGTAACATTGCTCAGATTTCTCAAACCTGGGTAGGAGATAGCTGCTGGGACAATGCTACCCCTTCCACTGAGGTGTCAGTCCGAGTCTCACTGAGGAGATCAGTCAACAGATCTCCCCCAGACTCCTCCTGCAATCAACTGCTAATACTCAGCATAAGGGCCTCCCTATCATGGTAAGGTTTCATCATGTTAACATGGTACAATTTGTGCTCCTGCCTCCTGCCTAGCAAATCTACCAGGTAGTTAAAATCATTTACCTTGCTTACCACCTTGTATGGTCCCTCCCAGGCTGCTTGCAGATTGTTGTGTCTGATAGGAATGAGAACCATTACCTGCTGCCCTACAGCATGCTTCTAGCTCAAGCATTCCTGTCATACCAGACCTTCTTCTGCTGTTGAGCCTCTACCAGGTTTTCCTGGGACAAGCCCATGAGTTCTCTGAGCCTTGTCCTGAGATGTAGGACATATGCCACAACAGAGCCCTTGTGAGATTCAGCCTCACCTTCCCACTCATCACAAATTAAATCTAGAGGCCTCCTCATCCTATGCCCATACAACAGCTCAAAGGGTGAACAACCTGTGGATTCTTGGGGAATGTTTCTGTAAGCAAACAACAGATGGGGCAAATATTTGTTCCACTCCCCCTTAAATTGATCTGAAAATGCCTGTATATAGTCTTTAGTGTAGAGATTAACCTCTCAATAAGACCATTAGTCTGGGGATGGAAGGGGGTGGTCTTTAGTTGCTTCACCCCACAGTACTTCCACAGACAAGCCAGCATATCTGACATGAAATTGGATCTGCTGTCAGTCAGTATTTCTTTCGGGAAACCTACCCTGCTGAAAATCTCTAACAAAGCATTTGCCACCTGTTCTGCCTCAATGGAGGACAAAGCTACTGCCTCAGGGTATCTTGTAGCATACTCTACTACCACTAGGATATACTTTTTCCTTATGGAATTTGGGGTAGTCAGAGGCCACACAATATCCATAGCTACCCTCTGAAATGGCTGCTCAGTCACAGGCAATGGCATCAAAGGAGCTCTCACCTTGTATCCTGCCTTGCCTACCTTTTGGCACTGCTCACAGGTCCTTCAGTACCCTGTTACATCTCTGGAAATTCCAAGCCAATAGAAGTTCTGCATAATACATCTCTTTGTACATTTTATGTCCATGTGACCTTCAAATGAAATATCATGGGCTATGACTATAAGCACCAGATGGTAGGCTCTAGGCACTCCCAACTGCTGTATTCTCTCACCTTCTAGCCCTCCCTTAGCGGTCCACTCTCTATACAGTAACCCTTTATCCTGGTATACAGATTCCCCTTTCCCTTGAGAATCAGGTGCCTCACTAGCTACCTGCCTCAGGCCTTGCAATGTAGGGTCTGAAAGCTGAGCCTATCTTAACTCTCTTTTTGTAACCCTTCCCAGCTCCCCTTCCACAGGAAGTCTGGCATCCTCTGACAGCGGAGTCTCACTGTTAGCCTTGGTACTTCTACTCACCTCTATCTTTGCAGTCACTCTGTCCAAGGGAGCATCACTAACCACAAGCAGGTGTTGCTCACCTTCAGTCTCACTGCTACAGAGTAGATCCATCCTTGAAGTAACCACCTCACTAGTTCTGGCTGCAAGTATGCAGTCTGTCTGGGTCTCCACCAGGCTACTAGACCCACATCCTTGTCTCAAAGCCTGACTGCGTGTAACTGCATAAACACATGGTACTGCCTCATCAAAATCTTTCCCTTTCAGGACATCTGCAGGATGGTAGTTTGGTACCACTATTATCTCAAGAAAACCTACTATTGGCATTTTGCCTTTCTCACATACTGGCTCCCTCACATTTTGTTCCCCACCCTGCCTCCATGGACATCTATATGCCACAAGGCCCCATTGGTTGGATTCAAAATATTTGATCCTACGTCCTGGACATGTAGCTGGACTAGTAGCTTCCCCTGCTACTGGCAGATTCTGTTGGGGCAGTCTGGGCTTCCCACCATGGGTTCCTTTAGACCCATGAACAGTACTGGGGGCCCTTTCCGGTGCAGGGATGCCCTGCTTGCTAGGTATAGGTCTCCCTTCTTCCCCAACTCATCTGAACTAGCACATTGTCTATCAGCTAACCAGATCCTCATGTCATCAGGCAAAGTGCTAAGGGCTTGTTCCCTCACCAAAAGGTCTGCCAGCCCCTCAAAAGTGGTGACCTGACATCCACTCACCCACCTATAAAAATAAGTGCTCAGTTCTGCAACATATTCATACACAATTTCTTTTGCCTTACATTTATGCTCACAAAACATTTTCCTATAAGTTTCAGGTGTTAGCTTAAAAAATTCTAACAGACAATTCTTAACAGCAGTATAATCAAAAAATTAATGATCAGGAAGTTTAGACAACACAGTTACAGCTTTACAATGGAGTAAGGGGGTCAGGAACCGTAACCAGAGCTTTGGTCAACATCATACTGTTTACATACCCTCTCAAACATATGAATGAAACTATCAAAATTATCCCCCCTCTATAAACTGCGGAAGAAATTTACTGACCTTTTGTGCTTCTGGGGTCAAGTTATTCCCTTCCCCATTATCTCCATGACTCTGGCAAAGAGCCAGCATCTCCTTTTATAGGTTCATAGGTGTGTACTAGGCTAAGGGCTCCAAAGCCTTTACAAGCCTAGCCCATAGGATTACCCTGGCATTGTGCCATCTGACCTTAGTTCCCAATGCCTCTGTTGAGAAGAGCCACCGGAGTGATCCCCAGGGTGAATTTTCTATTACCCATCCACTCATCAAGATTTCTCTTGAAGAGGGCTAGTGAGGTGCTATGTTTGACATGCATGGGAAGGCTATTCCACAGTATGGGTAGTCTCTGGGTTATGAACCTGACCCTCCAGCACATTCTATTGATTGTGATAATGAGGTTGAGGTCTCTGGAGCATTTGGTGTGGAGGGATTGGGATTTCTTTAGATGTAGCATTTCTAATAGAGCTGGCTTAGACACAGCTTTGTAAGTCAAGCAGAGATCGCCTCTAAGTAGGCGATAGACAGAGAATAGTTGTAGTTTTTTGAGTCTGTCCATATAGGACAAATGTTTAAGGCCTAGGATCCTCTTTGTGAGGTCCTTTTGCGGCCTCTCGAGTTATTGCAGGTGTCTAGTGAGGTACATGCCAAATGGGGCGTTGTACTTGATGATTGGCCTAATGAGGGAAGAGTAGAGGGAGACAATGACCTCCTTCTTCCTGGATGCAAAACCCTTAGTAATGAGATGTGCCACATAGAAGGACTTTCTAACCACTGTGGCAATGTGGTGGTCAAAAGAGAGGTTGCTTTCAGCCTGTGTTTCCAGCTCTCTTATAATGCCTTCTGTGTTCAGTGGGCTACCATCAATGTGGTAATTCATGGGAAATGTTTTCTTCCCAAAGGGGAAGACGACGCATTTGTTGGCATTGAGCTTAAGGCTATGGTTCTGACACGAGTCGTTAGTCTCAGTGAGGCCTTTCTGTAGGATGTCAACATCACTTGGGGAGTTAATAATGGCTCCCAACTTGCAATCATCTGGGAACTTTGTCAGCCAGGGTCCCTTCATGCTGGCCTGGACTGGTCGGCAGTCTGACTTGGAGTTAGCTACTTTCACACAGTGGGTTCTATCTGTGAGCGAGTTTGCAACCCACCTAATGATATAGGGGTTGATGCCTAGTTTAGTGAGTTTTTCTATGATTCCTGTGTGGGGAATGGTATCAAAGGCCTTGCCCAGATCAAGTGCTGTCTCTCCTTCTCCTCAGCTTCAAGGCATAGCAGTTTCTCATTCTCCTCAGCCTGTTGATGGCCCAGTCTCTCTACTGCTTCTCTTTCCAAATGTCTGGCCTCCAACTCAAGTCTGTTTAGCTCCAGATGGATTTTTAAGTCCTCTGTAGAAAAGTTGAGCTGTCCATTCTCGGAGTGTTGTACATTTCCACGGCCAGTCTGATTGTCTTCCTAACTGCTGTTTTCTGGTGCAGCTGTGACCAAAGCTACAATCATGTCTACCTTAGATAGTTTTCCATGCACCACTCCCTTAGGCTGACACATCTCAGCCAACTGGCTGCTTGTCAGCTTGCCATACTCCTCTGCTGACATGCTTGCCTGCTCACCCTAACTAACTAAGCTAACAAAAAAAATAAAACAGTTGTGAGCTGAACTCTGAATATTCACTGCATGGCTGATTTAGAGTACAAAAACACCTTCAGTGATCACTGTACACAAGCTACAGGAATTCACTATCCACACCACTACAAGCCAATTGCCAACCAATGAATATGTGGTATGGATATCCCACCACTGCCAACCAATTAATATGTGATGCCTGTACACTAGGCCAGTAATCAAGGAGCCTCAATCCTCATCACTACAACAGTGAGGGGCATCTACATTGGGAAGGATAACAAGTACACACACAGTAAAGTGCAGTTTGCCTTAAGAGCACACAGAGATTACAATCTGTCTGGTGCTGGTTTCTCCCTTTCTCTCCAGATCCCCAATAAGACTCCCCACTTGCACAGCTATAGGGTACAGATCTCAGCCTAGTGTTCAAGCTAAAATCTCCAGCAACCTCTCTGTCCAACCAATGCTTCATGTCCCTGCCCAAGTAGCTAACACACACACACACACACACACACACACACACACACACACACACACACACACACACACACACACACACACACACACACACACACACTTTAAGATATGAGTTATATACAAACACACAGACACTCCTGGGGAAGGCTGGCACAGGTTCTCCAGCTATGCCCCTTCCTGCCAGTCTATAAGGTAGTACCAGCTGCCACCAGCTGCTAATATCAGCTACTAATAAGGCCCTTACCAAATGGTGTCTAATTTTACTGTGCAATATTATTATTCAATTAGTAAGTGTGACCAAAACTTTCAAGGCTTATTGAAGAGGCTTTGTATAATATCACTATATACATGAAATGTACTCTAGAGCTTAAATTATCTCTACACAAAACAGCCACAGTTGAAAGGTTTAAAATATTTAATAATAATATAACACAAGACAAATCTCTTCAATTCAACACAGTGCTAGTCAAGAGTTCAGAGTTCACAAGAAAATGCTTAAAATGATACTGTAGAATAGTCTGACATAAATATAGAAAACAGCTAGATTAAGCTTACTATTTTCTATCTATTTCTAAGAGGGTCACTAAAGTCTAAGATCCTACTTACATACAAAGAAAATGCAAAGTACTGGTGAGTGAATGTTCTTAAGACAAAATCCACAATGCTCTGTCTTTCTGTCTGAGATCTCTTACATTGGTAATACATCACTGCTGACACATTTTAGATTACATCATTCTTCTCTGGTTCCCAGGCTAACAGAAACTCAGAGTTTTAACATTTATTTGATCTTGCACCTGGCCAGGAAACCACAGCAATAAAAGACATTATACATGTAAAATCTAGCAATTAACTCTGGTCTCAAAACAATAGAAATAATTCCTTCATCCAGCCATCCCGTCTCCGAGCCCTGAGATCAAGTAGTCATAAAATGCTTTACTTTATCAGCTATCTTCCAGCAGGGTGCACTGTGGTTACATTTTTGAAGTTCAGAGCATATAACACAGTTTTTCTTTTTATATTTGTAAAAACAGCCTGTGGATTATATTATTTACAAATCACATAAAATTATTTGCAAGATTCTATCTGGCTGGGCTGGCAGCCTTTCAGTTTTTCACACACCTCGGTATCTTGAAAACTTTAGAAAACTTCACAATTTGTACTAAAAATCAAATAACTTAAGACAAGAAACTATAACTTTCAGACTAATACTAAACCCAACCCTAAAACATTTTGGACATCTATTAAAGAAATCTTACATCCCAGCCAAAAATTCAACCCAAACTCCTCTCCTGATAACTCAACACTTGAAACTGTAATACAGTTCAATTCTTACTTTATAGATAATACAGCATCACTAACCAAGAACTCCTCAGCATTTAATACCAGCCCTGCCCAACATCCACATATCACCACATCAACATTTACCTTCAAACCTGTGTCCACATCCCATATAATATCACTCTTAAACAAACTTATAGCATGCTCTTCTTTATCTGATGACTTTCCAAGGAATTACCAAAAAATTGCAGCCAATAGCATTGCCTATCCTATCTCAATCCTTGTAAATAGGTCATCCCAGGAATCCCACATTCCATCACTCTGGAAAACTCACACATTATCCCTCTCCGCAAAGGATGAAATTCAACAGACATTAATAACTTTAGACCTACAACAATCTTATTTTCCCTCACTAAAATACTTAAAAGATGTAAAACAATTGCTAGACTATTTCATACAGGAAGAACTATTGTTCCCTATAAAACATGGCTTCCATCCTTCCCATAGTACTAGCACTGCCATTCTAACCTATATAGATACTGTCAATAAAGGTAGAGATTACGGCAAACTAGTCTCTTCCTTATTTCTAGACTTGTCTAAAGCCTTTCACAGTTTGTCACAGCAAACTTGTACTTCAAATGTCCTCACTAGGTCTCTCTCAGCCCACCCTTGTTGCTCAAAAGCTACCTGTCCAATAGGTATCAGTAAGTAAAATGTCACTCCACGCTCTCTCCATACTTCCCAGTCACCATTGGTGTACCACAGGTCTCCCTTCCTCTTTAAGATTTTCACCAAAAACCTCTATACATCCACACAACAAGCCACCCTAATATAGTACTCAGATGATTCTACTCTCATTTGCATATCTGACAATATGATACATCTCCAAAAAATTACTCAGGAATCTTTAACAACCACTGAAACTTGACTTTGTAACTCACAACTCATGCTCAACCCAAAAAGACCAAAATGCTACTTTTCCTAATATCTTCTTTCCCATGAAAAAAAAATTAAAGTCCTCTCTCTTGATAATACAACAATTGAAGTCACCTCTCATAGCAAGTTATTAGGGGTGGTAGTGGATGATAAGTTTACATTCGACCTGCATGTACAACACAGTGCAAGAAAAACTCATCAAAAACTAGGGATGCTTTACAGAGCCCAACATGTTCCCACCGACACAACTAAAACTGCACTTGCCACTACTTATCTCTTCCCCCACACTACTTTATGATGCGCCCATCCTTACTATACTCCAGGCTTCACAAAAATAAAAACTTGAACAATGCTATAACAAAGATGCTAAATTTGCAACAAATAATGCTTTCAATACCCACTACTGCATGGCAATAAAAAGCCTAATTTGGGTAGAACTGCCTCATCAACTAACATGTACACAGTTTCTTACCACCTATAAAATTATCCAACATCCGTCTACCTTTTTAGCACTAAAAACATTTTACACAACTATGTTCCCAGTGAGTCATTGGAATCCAGTGACTAATTCTGTCTGTCTATAAACCTATCAAATCTGCTGGGCATTGTCAGTACTTGTACAAGGTTACTAAGGCCTGGAACTCCTTACCTTTATCCAGTAAGTCAATACCCTCCCATCTTTCAAAACCACTCTGTAAGTCTTCCAAGCTAAAAATCTGGCTCTGCTCTTGCTCAAAACCAGGATAAACTATAACCCTAAATGTGAACAAATGCAGTGCCTTTTCATTCGTTATACCTCCTTACTCTCCCTTTTTGACTTACTTCCTTACTTCTATCTATTTGTCTTTCCTGTCTCTGTTTCTAAATATACCATAAGCCTGGTTTCCCTCAGTTCATATTGCAATTCCTGTTTGTATTAGGAAACCCGTGGTGGTGGTGCTGTGGTAGCGTTGTCGCCTCACAGTATGATGCTGTCCGGTTCGATTCTCAGATAGAGCGTCTTCTGTGTGGAGGCATGCGTGAATGGGCGTACCTTCATTGAAGGTTGTGCATCAGGCCTAGCAAGCTGGTACATACAAATCAACTGCCAATCATTAGCGGACCGGAGTTCCGCTGTGGTGACCCCTAACCGGGAAAAGCCAAAAGACACATTAGACTAACCTACCTTTAGTTTCTCTACAAACTGTCTAAAATTTCTATAAATATTAACTGATTGTCATATAACTTGTATTGAATCTTTACCATTGTTTTTATATTATTACTAATTTATTAAAGTTATTTAAACTCACAATGTTTTATTTTATTTTATTTTATTTTTGAAGATTGTATAAATATTGCTCTTGCAACATTTTGTAATAATTTATATCTTTTCTCCCTGGGCCTCCACTGAAAATGGGATTCTACCCATCAGACCTTCCCCATAATCACATATCAATAAAGAAGCGAACAAACAAATATTCATTCCTGGAGCAGTAAACGTAAAGACTCATATCAATAAACAAGCAAACAAACAAATAAGTAAATATTCATTCCTGGAGCAGTAAACTTAAAGACTAAGAAGATGGTAGACAGACTGTAATCAGAATTTGAAAGGAATGTTCTTAAGTGTTTACTTGTTTAGGAAACCACACAATTAAAGTTACATTTGCTTTGGACTTCTGAGACTCTCAATCTAACTTTTGAATATAATATGACTGTTGAGCAGCTTCAGAGCATCACAGCCATGAAAAAATACATTAAATAATTAGATTATTTGGCGACCGTTTCTCCACACAAATAGTCAACTCCTCCCTGGTTCGATCCGATCATAAGCTAATCACCTTGGAAATCCCCCCCCCCCCCAACAAAGGTAACCATCATGAAAAACTTCTCCAAAGCTACGTTTGGGCTCCTAAAAACAGAGGTGGCTAACTTCATGGCACCCATGCAAATAGAGAATAGTTGCATGACTGCCATATCATACACAAATGCACTGTACAAACATGTACACAAATACATAGATCTTGCCATACCCAGTAGAACTAAGATGCTCTCCTCAAAAAAAAAAAGGAACCCAATCTGGTGGTCCCCTGCCATAAACAAACTCTACAGCAGAAGGAGGAAACTGATGCGGAATAAGGTGAAGTCCCAAGACTGGAAAAACTCCCTTATCAGCCTCAGTAAAAGGTTGAGATCCCTCATCAAATCCTCTAAAGCTAGCTATGAAAAAATATTGCAGCAGATAGTATAGACAATCACAAGGCCTTCTATAGTTATATAAAGAATCTCCTTGGCAATACCCAGATTTGCTCTGAGCTACTGCACAATGGTATCTCCTATACCAAGCCAACAGATATTGCAAATATACTGGCGAACAGATTCATTGCTAACTTTACCCCTCTCACCCCCCAAAGGACTAATTACAATACCAGTAGATTGCCAGGCACCAAGTATTACTGCTGCACAGGTTAAAACAGCACTGTCCAAGGCCAAAAAAACACCTTCTATGGGACCTGAAAGTGTCCCTGGCTGTGTTCTACATGAACTACAGAGTGAACTAGCACCTCACCTCTGTGCCCTGTTCAATCACAGCCTCACCTCAGGCTTTGTTCCCACTGAATGGCGTACTGCTACAGTCATCCCTCTCCACAAAAGAGGAGTGACTACAGACCCCCGGAACTTTCGCCCCATAGTCATCCCATTTGGGAAAAAAAAACACCCATGAATTACCACATAGGTGGCAGCCCCCTTAATACCGAAGAGGTACTAAGAGATCTGTGGACCAAGGTAAATAGTAATCTCTCCTTTGACAATCATATAGCCAAAGTAGTTAGGAAATCCTTCTATGTAACCCATTTAATTACTAAAGGGTTCGCATCTAGAAATAAAGAGGGTATAGTGCTTCTCTACTCGTCACTCAACAGACCCATTATAGAGTACAATGCCCCATTTGGGATGTACCTCACAAAACACTTCCAACAGCTAAAAAAAACACAAAAGTACCTCATCAAGAGGATTACTGGCCTCAAACATATGTCCTATGCAGCCCGACTGGAAAAACTCCAGCTGTACTCAGTCGCATATCGCTTACTCAGAGGTGATCTCTACCTGACTTACAAAGCCATGTCCAACTCCAAATTGGTGGGCATGCTCCAACTAAAAAAATCCAAGTCACTGCGAGCCACTCACTCTAGTGAGCTAAACCACGCCACAACAATAAATAGACATGCTGGAGGGATAGATTCCTGTCCCATGCTTTGGAACAAAATTCCTAACTACATTAGGCAGAGCCCCTCACTAACACTCTTCAAGAGAAACCTTGACGAGTGGATGGGTAACAGAAAATACACCCCTGGGATCACTTCATTGGCTGTTCTTGACAGAGGCTCAGTTAATTAATCAATGGGGTGGCGAAAGCTGACACACTCTAGCTAGGCTTATAAATGCCCTCGGGCAGATAGCCTAGTACCTACCTATGAACCTATTAGTCTGACGAGTCTGATATGTAAAACTATAGAACGCATCATCATTGACCTAATAAACAAAGATATAGGGAATCTCCAAACTCTGGATCCTACACAGATTGGTTTTGTGAAGGATATATCATGCCTGCTCAACTTGGTTGACTTCTTTGAGTCAGTTGCCAGAGCTGTGGATAAAGGTAAGGTGGTTCATACAGCCTACCTTGATCTGGCCAAGGCCTTTGATACCATTCCCCACTTAGGAATCATAGAAAAACTTACTAAGCTAGGCATCAACCCCTATATCACTAGGTGGGTTACAAACTGGCTCACAGATAGAATCCACAGTGTGAAAGTAGCTGACACCAAGTCAGACTGCCAACCAGTCACTAGTGGAGTCCCACAGGGTTTGGTCATGGGTCCTCTCCTGTTTGGTATCTACTTCTCTGAAGTCCAGACCAACATGAAGGGACTCTGGCTGACAAAGTTTACAGATGATTGCAAGTTGGGAGCTATTATTAACTCCCCAAGTGATGTTGACATCCTACAGAAAGGCCTCAATGAGACCAACGACCAGTGTCAGAATCATGGCCTTAAGCTTAATGCCAAAAAACGTGTCTTTATCTCCTTTGGGAAAAACCCAGTTCCCTTGAATTAACACATTGATGGTAGTCCACTGAACACAGAAGGCGTTATAAGAGATCTGGGAACACAGGTTGACAGCAACCTCTCTTTTGACCACCATGTTGCCACTGTGGTCAGAAATACTTTCTATGTGGCACATCTCATTACTAAGGGTTTTGCATCCAGGAAGAAAGAGGTCATTGGCTCCCTCTACTTTTCCCTCATTAGGCCAATCATCGAGTACACTGCCCCATTTGGCATGTACCTTACTAGACACCTGCAACAACTGGAGAGGCTGCAAAAGTACCTCACAAAGAGGATCCTATGCCTTAAACATTTGTCCTGTATGGACAGACTCAAAAAAACTCCAACTATTTTTTGTCTCATATCACTTACTAGAGGTGATCTCTGCTTGACTTACAAAGCCATGTCTAACCCAGCTCTGTTAGAAATGCTTCATCTAAAGAAATCACAATCCCTCTGCACCACACGCTCCAGTGATCTCAACCTCACTACCAGAATCAACAGAGCAAGCTGGAGGGACAGGTTCATAACCCAGAGAGTGCCCATGCTATGGAATAGACTTCCCATACAAGTCTCACAGAGCACCTCACTGGCCCTCTTCAAGAGAAATCTTTATGAGTGGATGGGAAAAAGAAAATTCACTCCGGTGATCACTCCAGTGGCTCTACTTGACAGAGGCACTAGGAACTAAGGTTGGGTGGCATGATGCCAGGGTAATCCTATGGGCTAGGCTTGTAAAGGATAATACGATACAAAAGTGCAGGTCAACACCACGATGAGTAAAACGAACCTTTACCAAAAATATGAGTGCTTTCGCGTGCCCACAGCTGCACGCTTCTTCAGATGATTATAACATCATAGTGAAACCATTCACTATATATACAGAAAATATAATTGCTAAATATGTTTAGTCCAATTATTCAATTATTGTTCAATTATACTATTTGAAATGCCCATTCATTTAAAGCAGTAGAGCAGAATTTGACAAAAAATAATAAGAATAAACATGGTTGTTACACCATATCCCCGATCATTATATTAATCTCATCAAATGATCAGCAAACACCATAAGTAATGTTGAATGTCTATACATCTATCTAGATTACCCATATCTAATAAACTTTCAATTATTTAACAAAAGCCAGCATATGTAACATATCCAACATTTAGAAAAATATATATAAACGGGTTAGCAGCAGTATGAAAAAATATATATAAACGAGTTAGCAGCAGTATGAAAGAAATTTTTGATGTGTTAATTCCTATTCCACAAATAGATTTATATTAAAATTATTAAAACAAATATATATATATACAATTTTGTAAATAAATAAATATCCATAAATAATTAAATATATATATATATTACAATTCATAGCTATTAAGTAAATAATTCAATAAGAAAATAATTCAATATCCGTTTATTATAAAATTTTTTAAAAACATATATTTAAAACACAGATTGATAAACACTTATAGTTAATATTCATGCAGTGACGAATGTTTATAAATACTCATAAAATCATATAGGTGCTTTTATAGCTATACAAAATAATTTAATGGTCTATTGAAATGATTATCAGTGTATGAGACTTTATGTGAAATGACCATAATGATGTTAATCACCATGTAAATAACTAACCATATAATTATATAGTTAATAATAGAAGTAAAGTTAGTTCCTGCATATGTAAGCTGTATTCTCTTGTTGTAACAATACACTTATGTTATTAGAAAATAGATAAGTAACAAGATATATACCTATATATAAATATATTATTATTAATATCTTACTAAAAATATATTTATAAAAATATTTTTCATTATTGTTACATATTTTCTTCTATAATTTTAATAAATATAGACTATTTAGTTAATTGATATCTTATTATAAAGGACTGGAAATAAATATGTATCCAAAACATTTATATATATTCTATATTTCCTAAAATCAAATATATATATCAATTTGTTTATCAGGTTCACAAAATTAATGATATTTGCGCTTTTTCAAAAATGACCTAATACTAATATAACTGTTTAGGCCAGGATATTGCTGTGCCCGAAATCTAAAAATCCAATCCAATTCTAAATTTTCCAAATTATTAAAATTATCCCCTCTTCTATTATTTATCGGTCTTTTTTGTATCACCCTGAACCCAAATTTATGTGTTGGAAATTCTATGATATGTTTTGAAAGGGCATTTTTGGAATCTGCTTTCTTAATGGCATATAAATGCTCCTGTATCCTGTCTTTTAATTTCCTTGTCGTCATCCCAATATAGAAGGCAGGACACCTCTCACATGTGGCCAAGTATATTACATTATTGTCTTCACAATTGGCAGAACATTTAAATTCAAATGCAAATGATAATTCAGGATGCACAAAGTCTTTGTCTGTTGAAATCCATTGACAGGAACTGCATTTTCCACACGGATAGGTACCCGTAGATGTCCTACAATATATCGTATCATTTAACTTCTCATTGCATAGTATCCTTTTTAAATTTTTCATATTTTTATAAGTAAAAGTAGGTTTTTCACCTACTATTCTTTTGATTTCATTATTTGTAATCAGTATAGACCAATGCTTACTAATAATATTTGTTAGATATTTATTATCACTGGTATAACTAATTATGCATCTAACCTGTTTAGAATCTTGTTGTTCATATTGCTGTCCTTCTAATTTGGATCTATAAAATACTTTTGTAATCTGTTTCGATCCATTAATAAAATTCTCTTTTATAGTAGCCACTGTTCTTGGATTATATCCTCGATCTATAAATAATCGTTCTAATTTATCAAATTCATCACTACGTTCATTTTCATTTTGGCATATTCTATATAGCCTAGTGTATTGTCCTCTCACAATATTATTAAAAATAAATCTTGGATGCATACTTTCATGTTGTAGTAATGTATTTTTCCAACATTTTTTCCTATAAAGGGATGATGTTAATTTTCCTTTTCCATCTTTTTTAATATGCAAATCTAGAAAATTAATATTGGAGTACGAATATTCAATTGAAAACCTTAAGAAATCAGTTGTTTTTTCTAGATCATTAATGAAAGTTTTTAATTCATTTGGACTTCCATCCCATACTAGCAGTATGTCATCTACAAATCTATAATAGGCAATCACCTTACAATAATCAGGATGTGTGAATAGGTTAGTAATTTCCCATTTATAAACTGCCAAATTCGCATAAGTATTCACGCAGGGGGTGCCCATGGCCACCCCCCACTGTTGGATATAAAATTGGCCGTTAAACATCATTACATTATTTGTAAGAACTATTTCAAGTAAAGCATTTATTAAAATCTGTTCATGATTATTGTAAGAAGAAAGTCTATTCAATAAAAATCTTATTGCTTCAAGTCCAAACGTATTGGGTATAGCTGTAAATAAACTTTGAACGTCTAAAGTGACCAATAAATGTTTATCCTGAATTTTTCTTGATAAATTATTAAAATTGTTAAGTAGCTGATAAGAGTCTTTCAGGATGGTCGGAATTCCATTAACCAATGGTTTTAATTTTCTTTCAATAAAAATAGAAATATTTTCTGTAACCCATTGATGTCCAACTACTATGGGGCATAATGGTGGTGGTATGATGCCTTTGTGCATCTTGGGTAGTCCCTTAATATATGGTATAGTTGGATGTTCAATGAATAAGAACATATAAAAATCATAACTGACTTGTCTTGTTAACAATAAGTCATATATATTCTGATGGACCTCATATATTAACTTATCTACCACTTTAATATCTATTTGTTTATAAGTATTGTCATCTTGTAATAAAAGTCCCATGTAGTATATGTAATCTTTTGAGTTCAAAATAACCATCCCTCCCCCTTTATCAGCAGGTCTTATTACAATTTCTGAATTGTTAGCTAAAGCATTCATTGCAGCTCTCTCATCATTAGATACATTATAAAATAATGATAAAGATCCTTTTCTATATTCTGAATAATGTTTATACAAATCATTCTCACATGCCTTTAAAAAACAGTCTAAACAGGGATGCAAAGCAGGTGTAAATGCGCTTTTTCTTTTAAAGCATTCAAAAACATTCTGTGTATCACTGGCATTATTATCTTTCTGTGTAGTTGATTTAAAAAACATTTTCAAAGCAATACTACGTACAAACATTCGTAATTCAATTAATATACTGGATATGTTACCTATTTGTGCTGGTATAAAACTTAATCCCCTATCTAATAGTTTGTAGTCCGTTTCTGTTAACATGAGGTCAGATATATTAAATACTAAGCTATTCAGTCTCTTTGCCGACCCCTTTTGTTCAAGGGCTCTTCCGATGGTCTCCTTTTTCTTCTCCCCAGGCTCGTTGATCTTCCTCTTGTGTCCCTCCTTTGCCGAACCGGAAGCGGTAAAAAAGAATCTATGTTGGTTTGTTGTAACTTTGGTTTCGCTCCTAGCCCCAGGTGAGAGGCTAAAGCCATTTGATTAGGAGGCGGTGTATTGATGTCATCAGAAAAAAATGGTCTATGCCTATCAACTGATGGTTCCGTGCTGCGATCACTGGCTGTGGCTACATTTGTTACATTTGTTAAAGGGGAAATGTCAGACATTTCATTCATGAATTGTCTCTCATTCACATTCGCCATTTCGGCTCTTTCGGCTCTTTGTATTCCTTCTCCCCGGTTAAATCTGGACCATACAAAGACCTGGCCACTGGCAAAGTCTTTTTGGTCCCTTTGTAGTTTTCATAATTTAATGGCTTGTAGTCTCTCTCCATACGCACTGACTTGGCCAATAAGATTCTCAAGTTTACTAGAAAACATTTCCCCTTTAAATCTTTTAGTTAGATCTTTATATAGCACATCAGTCTTTTCACTCAGATCATTTTCTATAGGAAGAAAATAGTCGATCAATAATTTAATATAATTAAAGCTAAGCTCTAAGTTCATTTTTTGCCAGCTTTTAAGAAGTTCAGGATGGCTGTTGCCGTATGACGGCATGCAGAGGACCCTCATTCCTCTAGGGACCACTTTAAAATGAAGGCACGCCTCCAAATGACGGCGCTGCCAAATTAGCCTGAATTGTTTGTATAAGCTGTTTTCAAGTTCTCTGTACAGCGGGATAAAATCATTCAATAAATTGACAGTACCTGTTTCCACAACATTATTCTGTGCCAGTAAATCAGCATTAAGTAAAGGGTTAGCTTTTAGTTCCATCAGATTGTTCCATTTGGCATTCACCTGAGTTCTTTCGGGAATGTAGTCCAGTTCCAGTGAAGACCCTTCCATCGTGTAGAGAGCCGGTAAGCAGCGAAATAAGACCAACAGTAAGAAAAAATAGCAGACCTCTCCCTCGAAGTTAACCAGCATCCAAAGTCCAAAGGATAATACGATACAAAAGTGCAGGTCAACACCACGATGAGTAAAACAAACCTTTATTAACAAAAATATGAGCTTCGGCTCCACAGCTGCATGCTTCTTCAGATGATTATAACATCATAGTGAAACCATTCACTATATATACAGAAAATATAATTGCTAAATATGTTAATTAGTCCAATTATTCAATTATTGTTCAATTATACTATTTGAAATGCCCATTCATTTTAAGCAGTAGAGCAGAATTTGACAAAAAATAATAAGAATAAACATGGTTGTTACACCATATCCCCGATCATTATATTAATCTCATCAAATGATCAGCGAACACCATAAGTAATGTTGAATGTCTATACATCTATCTAGATTACCCATATCTAATAAACTTTCAATTATTTAACAAAAACCAGCATATGTAACATATCCAACATTTAGAAAAATATATATAAACGGGTTAGCAGCAGTATGAAAAAATATATATAAACGAGTTAGCAGCAGTATGAAAGAAATTTTTGATGTGTTAATTCCTATTCCACAAATAGATTTATATTAAAATTATTAAAACAAATATATATATATATATACAATTTTGTAAATAAATAAATATCCATAAATAATTAAATATATATATATTACAATTCATAGCTATTAAGTAAATAATTCAATAAGAAAATAATTCAATATCCGTTTATTATAAAATTTTTTAAAAACATATATTTAAAACACAGATTGATAAACACTTATAGTTAATATTCATGCAGTGACGAATGTTTATAAATACTCATAAAATCATATAGGTGCTTTTATAGCTATACAAAATCATTTAATGGTCTATTGAAATGATTATCAGTGTATGAGACTTTATGTGAAATGACCATAATGATGTTAATCACCATGTAAATAACTAACCATATAATTATATAGTTAATAATAGAAGTAAAGTTAGTACTTATGTTATTAGAAAATAGATAAGTAACAAGATATATGCCTATATATAAATATATTATTATTAATATCTTACTAAAAATATATTTATAAAAATATTTTTCATTATTGTTACATATTTTCTTCTATAATTTTAATAAATATAGACTAGTTAATTGATATCTTATTATAAAGGACTGGAAATAAATATGTATCCAAAACATTTATATATATTCTATATTTCCTAAAATCAAATATATATATCAATTTGTTTATCAGGTTCACAAAATTAATGATATTTGCGCTTTTTCAAAAATGACCTAATACTAGTATAACTGTTTAGGCCAGGATATTGCTGTGCCCGAAATCTAAAAATCCAATCTAATTCTAAATTTTCCAAATTATTAAAATTATCCCCTCTTCTATTATTTATCGGTCATTTTTGTATCACCCTGAACCCAAATTTATGTGTTGGAAATTCTATGATATGTTTTGAAAGGGCATTTTTGGAATCTGCTTTCTTAATGGCATATAAATGCTCCTGTATCCTGTCTTTTAATTTCCTTGTCGTCATCCCAATATAGAAGGCAGGACACCTCTCACATGTGGCCAAGTATATTACATTATTGTCTTCACAATTGGCAGAACATTTAAATTCAAATGCAAATGATAATTCAGGATGCACAAAGTCTTTGTCTGTTGAAATCCATTGACAGGAACTGCATTTTCCACACGGATAGGTACCCGTAGACTTGTAAAGGCTCCAGGGCCATTAGCCTAGTACACACCTATGAACCTATGAAAAAGAATTGAGCAGAAAGTGCATCTCCTGTATTTTATTGTCAACAGGGATGACATCTCAGATTCACCAATGTAATGAGGGATCGTGGTTCACCATTCAAATTTGATATACTTTCTGCTGTGCTATCACCTTGTGGGTGGAAATTTTATACGGCATGCTTACCAACCAGCTCAGCTGCAAAAATAGAGCTTAATCAGCAAAGGAAAATTGACATTATCTGTAGCTTTGTGGGAGGGTATTTATTATGTCATATTCAGTTAGATGACTGCTGGATCCAAGGTACATATGGATGAAACTCTGTGACTCAGGCAACATGGAATGGATTATCAGTCTGAAAACTGCTGTAGCCTGTCAATGTGGGATTAGCAGTGAGTGGCTAGTACTGGGTTACCTGTCCTGGAGGAAGGAAAGTTTCGTAACCAGAAGTTCTGCTGGCATCTATCAGTGAGCAGTTGAATGCACCAGATATGCTAAGAGATCAGACAACAACATTCTGAACTGTAACTGGGGTGATGTGTGGGGTAACATCTGCCTATGAGTGGTGTCAGCACTGTACTTTATACTTCTGTGGAGTAGAACAATGAACAGGAGACTGGAAAAAAAATGAAGACAGGGACATAATGCTGAAAGCCCTGACCGTTGCTTGAATGATGACCTCTCCAAAGAGCTGGAAAATGAGAAAACATGGGATAAAAGGCATCGAAGAGAACACTTACAAAGAAATCTATATAAAAATTTAAAAGAAAATAACATGATAATCAGTAACATTAAATAAAGTTAAAAATGAGGCATACTTTTATCAATAGGAGTTAGGGTAAAGCCAGCATTTAGCTTTATTTAAAGATGTCATTGGTGATAACACAACACCTTTTGTTGCATTCCGTTAACAATGCAAGGCCTTGAACACACAGACTGATACAACATGCTGATGGTGTTCAATGAAACACCCTCTTAGATTCAACATGGCAGAAATGAGGCAGAAAAACAGGGGGCTGTACCTGATTTGGGGGGGCCAACAGACATTTTCTTTTCATTTAATAACTAGCATATGATTAAAAAATAAAGCATTGATATAGCAGTATTTTACTCAACATATTCTGCCAATATAGTCCAGATATAAGAATACAAATAAATAGATAAATAGATAGATAGATAGATAGATAGATAGATAGACAGATAGATAGATAGATAGATAGATAGATAGATAGATAGATAGACAGAGAGATAGATAGATAGATAGATAGATAGATAGATAGATAGATAGACAGACAGACAGACAGACAGACAGACAGGCAGGCAGACAGATAGACAGACAGATAGATAGATAGATAGATAGATAGATAGATAGATAGATAGATAGATAGATAGATAGATAGATAGATATGAAATCATTTTCATTTTTTACATCTCTTACAGCTTTGCCAAGTATGAGTCTGTAAGAGAGGAAGACAGGCTAAGGTTCTTCTTGGGCCTCACTTGCACTCAGAAAAGCATCCATTTCATCTCTTTAGATCCTCATAACCCAAGTCAGTTCTCATCCCTAGTTTATAGCACATGCAGGTTGTAACACTGAGATGAAAGTGCACCATTCGTATCGCTATATACAAGTAGATGGTGACAATGAATCTAAAGTACTTTTTCTACCATATCATAAAGCACATGAAAATGGTAAAAATGAGATGAAAGTCCTCTAATCATGGCCAATAATTTGCATGAGCTTTCCATGAGAATCTTCCACAGTAGTAGAATTTGTAGTCATACACAACATCACCTGGATAATCACAGACACCTGCAAAATTGTGTGTCAGTTTGTGTACAGTGTAAATAGTTTTAAATTTAAAACTAATCAGAAATGTAAATAGCTTTCCATTATGGCCCATTTGATTATTTGGCCATTGCACTGAATGCAGCAGCTAATAATGAAAATCCATTTGTGTTGTGTAACAACTTTATGTACTAGTTGTCGGAAAGCATTCCCTCAAGTGACTCCATTCAGTGATTTTTATGAAAAAATAAATAAATTAGTGGTTTAGTGCTCTCCAAAATAAAAGCACAGTAAAGGTCATGCATCTCTTAATTTACCTTCTTGGATGATGTGTTTGGCAAAATTGATGCTATTGTTCGCATTTGAGCTTTCCCTTATAATTTTATAATCATAATTTTATCTCACAGAATTGTTATGTAGATTGTAACAGGACAGATAGTCTTTTACATGATATTGATGGTGCAGTAGATGCAGGAACAGAAAATAATTATAACTGCAATTATTAGTTCAGGACAAAACAGGAACACTGACCATTCTGGTGAAAATACATTATATTTATATGGACTATACATAGAGTCTACTTTGTAATACATTAAATATTGGTCTTTTATTGTGACTTAGAGAGAAGTAGAGAAAGCATTCACTATAGTGAAAAATATTTAATTTATCATGCAGGCAGACACATAGATACAGTATATCATTGTTTCTGACTATGGATTTATTATTTTGGTTCTTTTTCACTGGGATGTTATAATTTGTTTAGTCATCTTTGGACTAAGACATTTTCTATTTTTTTTATCTTTTTATAAATGTCCTGTCGTGAGAGTGGTCTTGCATTCCTGATCTGAGGTTTTTATGTAAATTTGATTAGTTGGTTATGCTGTGATTTTATTGTTTGGTAAATTTAAATTTGTTCATCCTAATGGCGCTGCATTTTATTTCTGTGTCATTGATTTATGAGGCTGCAATTATCTTTAATGGATTCTGCATTTTTCTGCTTGCAGTATGGAAAGTCTGTTCCATGTGTGTCTACATGTGTATATGTGCGTTGTGAATGAGGCTGAGTTAAGGAGGCTGTATATGAGGTTAGAATGCTAAAGAATACAAAATGACCCACAAACTTTTGCTAAACAAAAATGTATATTTATTTTGTACCTGAGCACCTTTTCATCATATCACATTTTCCACATGCACAAACATTGAAGCACACAAACTCACACACATATCTGGTTGGAATCATCCGGCTTTTTTCAGACATAATAACAACAGTTACAAAAAATCTATACTGAACAAGTCTGTTCAAAACAAAGTAGTAGTCACAACGCGTATATATACACCAATCACAATTAGCCCCATTTACCAGCTTGACAGTGCAATGTGGTAGCAACATATCCACAACAGTAAGGCAGCAATTTGTCTATGTAATGCTAGAGGAACACTGAGACTCTACTTGGAAAGATAAATAAGATTTTATTTGTTCTTAACCTATTTTAGTGTTTACGCGTCACATGTGAATTTAAGGTCCAGCGCAAGAAAAATCATAATTGGTGCAAGATAAGTGTGTGCGTGTGCGTGTGTGTGCATATGTATGATATTACATACTACAGTTTAAAGTGGCAATAAGTCCCCACACCAGTGAGCGTGTGTGCATATGTATAAAATCCCATACTATAGTTTAAAGTGGCAATAAGTCCCCACAGCACAGACAGTAAACTTAACATTTGAACTATTTTATATGTCTGAAGTCTGTTCACAGACGTCTGCCCTACAAACGGTGATTCGATTTTCATCCACTGATAATAACCTGATCCCAGTGCTCAGATCGCTCTTTTCCTTGTGACTGCATTTGTAATACTGTAAATGAAATGTGGAAAACACAGAATATTTCCAAGCATGTTCTTTTTTCTGCACATTGTATTGCTTCAGGTGTACGGGTTTCATCTTTTTAGGATCAGTGCATCTCCTATCAGCAATTTAACTCACAATTCTTCAGAGTGGAATGCACAGTATAAAGGATAAAGTAAGGTAACCTATGAATTTTTTTCCAGAAAAGAATCACACTAGCGATATTTCTATTGTCAAGTGACTGTGTGATGAAAGTAGCTGGAGTAGAACTAAAACATGTTTTCTTAAACAAAGGATGTTGAAGAGTACACCCCTGGTTTTGAATAGTGGGAGTTGGCATAATTGTTAAGGTATTTACCTCACTGACAGGAAGTATAGGGTTTGATCCTCACCTTCTATGTATTAACAGTGCATGAAACCTGTACTATACATATGCATTCAATAAATATCAGATAAAATCATATCAGAAATTGTATGGAACCGAGAAAGTAAAAACTGATGCATGCACTAATACTTATATTCTACTGAATGCAGTCTTTTCTCTGTATTGTGACATGTCTTTTTGTGACTAGAATCTTACAATGGAATCGCAGGGTAGATTATTTTACTGTGGCCAACTTATCTTCTGTTTAACAGGTGGGAGTTGCATAATTGAGGGATATTGAGCAGGAGGATTGGGAAATCAGAACTCTACAAGTAATAATATCAAGATATGCTTACCTTTTACATATGAAAGTTGATTTGTTTATTTCACAAAAGTAATGTCACCTGGACCTGCATGACATAGGTTATAAAACTGGATCCAATTACCACTTACATTGTCAACATTATAAAAGCAATGAAGATGACATCATGTAGAACCTAGTAAAATGTTTTTATGGACAGAACCCACATGGTTAGAATTGCTGGAGCCATGTCAGACTCCAAACCAGTTACAAGTGGCATCCCACAAGGCTCAGTCCTGGGACCTCTCTTGTTCTGTATATATTTCTCAGTGGTACAGGCCAACACGGAAGGACTGTGGCTGACCAAGTACGCAGATGACTGCAAACTGGGCACCATAATCAATTCTCCAGCCGACACAAGCATCCTCCAAAAGGGCCTCATAGAAACAGACAACTGGTGCCAGAGCCATGGCCTCAAGCTAAACGCCAAAAAGTGTATAGTCATCCCCTTTGGCAAAAACAAAGTGCCCACAAATTACCACATAGGTGGTAATCCATTAAGTACAGAAGAAGTCATTAGGGAACTGGGGACCCAAGTTGATAGCAATCTCTCATTTGATAACCACGTGGCCAAAGTGGTTAGTAAAACATTTTATATAGCCCACCTAATCATGAAGGGGTTCACATCTAGATCAGGGGAGGTCATCGTGCCTCTTTACTCATCCCTCATCAGGCCCATAATTGAGTACAATGCCCCTTTTGGGATGTACCTTACCAGACACCTGCAGCAACTGGAAAGACCCCAAAAGTACCTCACCAAGAGGATCAAAGGGCTCAAACAGATGCCATATGCTGCCCGGTTAAAGAAACTCCAGCTCTACTCAGTGGCATACTGCCTGCTCAGAGGTGATCTGTGCCTGACGTATAAAGCCATGTCCAACCTGAAATTAATGGACATGCTGTACCTCAGAAAATCCAAATCCCATCGAGCTACGCGCTCGAGAGACTTGAACCTCAGCACTGAAATAAATAGGACATGCTGGAGGGGCAGATTCATAACCCAGAGGCTCCCTTCACTCTGGAATAAAATCCCAGTCCAGGTTAGGCAGAGTCCCACATTGACTCTCTTCAAGAGGAATCTTGATGAGTGGATGGGAGATCGTAGGTTTACCCTGGCTATCACTTCTGTGTCACTGTTAGACAGAGGCACAGTATACTAACCTCGAAAAAAGGCACAGCAAAATTAATTTAAAATGGGTGGCGTAAGCCAAACACACTCTGGCTAGGCTTATAAATGCCCTAGGGCAGATAGCCTAGTATGAACCTATGAACCTATGAGGTTTGGCAACTCATCGAATGGCTTCATACTGTCTTGTAACTTGTGTGTAATCACAAGGTTGCTTTCACCTTCCATTTTTTTCTGATTTCTTTTAACTGGCTATGGAATGCATTCAAGTTGCAAAAGAAAAAGTACATATCTGCAGCCGCTTATAAAATAGAAGTCAGTATGTAAAGCAGACATGAATCTCTTTATCCAGTAACTTCTGGAAAATGAAAATGAAGCATTTTTGTCAACAGTGTTTGTGCAATGAAAATACAGTGCAGCTTTTAAGGACAGGTTGTTCGGCAATAACTGACTCCTTAACTGCATTCCCTCAGCTTGTTCTGTAAGTTCTTTTACTTATTTACCTGTTTTGTTCTGCTCTTCTCCCTAAAGCTGCATGTGTAATTAATCCTTCCTAATATGGTCCATGAAATAACCCCTAAAGGACTTCCATTACGGGACACTACCACAACCTTCTAAGGAACTTCCTAACTATAACCCCATCAAGATAAAATATAAAGTATATGTACTGCAGTCTTTTACTAGTGCTCACCACCATGGTGCCTGTGCTTTACCCTATGCTTGCCAAGCAGCCTACAGCGGTCCTTAACTCCCTTACCTCCTATGCTACCTCATATATATTTTTACCACTAGGTGGTACTGCTTTCCCACTTACTGATTAAGATCTCCTAAATCTGTTTTCCTTCTCTCCCAAGCTATCCCCCTCTCCCATTCATACTTGCCCCACTGGCCTGATCGAGTTGACTTGAGACTTATTTCACCACCTTACTCCCCTCAGCCTCATTTTTCCCCTGCTGTCCCTGTACTTCATTCACAAAGCATACTTTTCTGCTTCAGCTGGCTGATTCGTTTCAGTCAGCCACCTTCTCTTTAGCTCTTTCTGCTCCATTTGCCCTACGGGCTCACTCCGCTCCCCTACCCTGCCCCCAATTTCCACCCACCCCAGTACTCCTACCTTTATTGGAACCCTAAACCCCTCCCTCTCTTTATCAATCACCTCCTCCACAGCCCCTCCCCCTTTTCTCTCTATCAGCCAATCACTTCCTTCACAGCTGCACCCCCTTTTTCTCTCTATCAACCAGTCACCTCTTCCAAAGCCCCACCCTCCTTTTCTATCAATCAATCAAATCCTCTACAGCCCTCACTCCCCTTTTCCTCCACCTGCCTATCTCCATCACTCCTCTTCCACCTAACTCCCTAATTCATCTCCCACTACTATATCTTTACACTTACCCACCATGCCTGGACTCCTACCTCAAACCCTTCTCACCCCAACTTTCTGCATTTTAGTCTTACTCCCTTTATATCTCATTACCTCCTACTCCCACCACCTACTCCACCCACCTTTCCTATCCTATCCCCCACACCCAACCTCCTTTCTTATCACTCAAAAACACACTTCCACAACATATCCGCTTCACTAGTTCAACCCAACCCACTCCACTACTTCAAAATAAAATTATTTCCCTCCTCAACTAAGTACTACACTCCTAAGCTAATACTTTACTTCCCACAACTACTAAACACCAAATCAAAAATACTACTACCCTTCCTCAACTACCTCTGCTTAGCTGGAGACATACATCACAATCCTGGACCAAACACTACCTGTACTGCTAATTTCCCCAACTCAAACTATAAAGCTAACCATAAAAACTTCAAATTCTTCACCATTAATGCACAAAGTTTAAGAGATAAAGTAATCCAATTCCATGCCTGGGTGAACTACAACCAACCTGACATTGTAGCCATTTCAGAAGCATGGCTAAAACCTCACATTAGTTACTCTGAAATCCTTCCTCCTGGATTCCAATTCCTCAGACATGACCGCCCCTACAGAAAAGGTGCTGGGGTAGTCTTAATCTACTCTAACCTACTATCTGTCACTCCATACTCTAATCCTATCCCCACATTCAATAATGCAGAATTAGTAACAGGCCTGCTAAAAGTAAATAACCACAAAAGCATTTGTATCCTTACTCTCTATATCCCCCTGGTAACAACACCACTGCTTTGGAGGACATACTCCTCTGGACCTCGACTCTATATCCCCCCTGGTAACAACACCACTGCTCTGGAGGACATACTCCTCTGGGCCTTGACTCTATATCCCCCTGGTAACAACACCACTGCTCTGGAGGACAGAGTCCTCTGGACCTCGACTCTATATCCCCCCTAGTAACAACACCACTGCTCTGGAGGACATACTCCTCTGGACCTCGACTCTATATCCCCCCTGGTAACAACACCACTGCTCTGGAGGACATACTCCTCTGGACCTCGACCAATATTAAGCAGGAGACCTATATACCTGGAGACATAAACATCAACTGGAATAAAATCAATAACCCCAATCCCACCATATCCATCAATCTATTTAACTATACACAAATTACTAACTCCGTCACCAGGCCCAATAAAACAACCCCTCCCAGGTACCACACTAGACTGGATCCTAGCTTCCCATCCCAATAAAATCTTAAATTCTGGCATCACACCCGACCCTATAGGAGACCACTTGCCAGCATTTATCTACCAAGCTATCTACTCCTCTCCTCTCCTCACCTACACTAAGTCATCCACACATGTAACCTCATATTTTTCAGAATGTAATCAAATAATACTCTGAATAAGGCTTTCAAACACAGTTTGCATTATTATGTTTCATTTCTATCTTACTCAGTTTTGGACTGATTTGTAGAACTAAACTGCAAGGTCTTAAGATAAGAGAATTGGTTTCCCTGAGAAAAAATTTGCTGATCCATTCCTTTGAAATTTTGTGGTTTTATGTATTTGGGTTCGCTAATAGATTGTTTGCTATTTCGATCATATAATATGAACCCAAAGCATGGATATGGATGGTGCAGAGCAAATTATTTTTTGCATATACACACATATATATATATATATATATATATATATATATATATATATATATATATATATACACACACACACACACACACATATATATATATATATATATATATATATATATACACACACACACACACACACACACACACACACACACACACACACGTATGGATTCACTTCAGAAGCTCGAAATTCAAAACCTGGAATACTGGAGGTTTTGAATTTTGCACTTCTCGCTGTTGGTATGTATTCAGGTAAGTGTGTGTGTGTGTGTGTGTGTGTGTGTGTGTGTGTGTGTGTGTGTTAAGGGTTTTGGGTAGGCGCTGTGGTGTGTGTCAGTGTGTTTTGTTGCTATGATATGTGTGTGTGCGAGGAGAATGTAGCTTGTGTGGTGGTGTTTTTTGTGTGTTTGTATGTAGTGCGACCTCAGAGTGAGAATATTTAAGTAGGGGGGGTTGTGAGGGGGTTTAGGGGGTTTTGCCCCCTTGCTTTCATGTAGTAGGGAGATTGTGTGTGCTTGTGGGGAGAATGATGTGAGTGTGTGTGTGTGTGCAGTAGTACCGCAAAATTCAAAACCTCAGGTATTTAAGGTTTTGAGTTTTCGCGGTTCTGTGGATTCGACTTCTTGGGGCTCGAGACACTGAAATTCGATATTTCAGTATTTTGAGCTTCTGAAGTGAATATATATATATATATATATATATATATATATATATATATATATATATATATATATAGTTGTGTGTTGACTATGGCTTACGTTTCATGCTTGGAGTGTTTTGGTATCATACCCAGGGGAGTTGATCACAAAGCAAGATGATCATTTTAGTTTATTATACTGCATCAGCATTCCATAATGGGTTTAACTTTGAGGTTTATAAATATGTTTATAGACACATTTACATGCTTTGCCAGGGTCTGTCTAGCTGGATCCTTTATGCATCTGTTTAGAACTTTTATCTACTTGTTTTCTTTCTTAAATGCTAATTTTCTTGCTGAAGATTAAAAAAAAAATATTTGCACTACACAAGCCAATGGTATGAGGACACAAACTCGCTTGTATTTATTGTATAGTAGTTGCCTGTGGTATATATATATTTTTTTCAGTTAACCTTGTGTTTTACCTATATGTTTTTGGGACTTTTGAGCTATTAGGTTCATGCATTTGTACTTTACAGGTATAACCATAGGGTCATAGGCAAGTACCAGGCTAGTTGTCCTTGAGGGCCATTTTAAGCCTACCCAATTTCCCTTTCAAAGGTGAAAAATCAAACCCTGTTCCTTGTGTCTATGAGGTAAACACATCAAACATCATAGCAACCCTTAACCCAAAGAGTTTCTCTTCAGCATTGCAGTACATATTTTAAATTGTTTTTCCACTCCATGAGCTATCTATACACTAATTTATCTTGGTATTTTATAGGTTCATAGCTAAATGCTAGGTTAACTACCCTTGGGGGCGGGGGCATTTAAATCTTCCCAATTTCTCTTCCAAAGGTGATAATTAAACTCTGTACCTTGCGTCTGTGAGGCAAACACCTTAGCCATTATATCAACTCTCCATCCCATTTGATACATCTAGATATTTATGAATGATTTAACTGTGATGAATGCATTTCTTTGTAATGGCCTAGTATTCATAGGAGGCTGAGTGGGTTGGGGGAAGAAAGTTTATAACATAGAAGAAATGTCATATAAAAATATATAGCATATCACTTGTACCATTTAGAAGCCTTACATTATCTACAATAAAACACTGCAGCATGAGTTGCCCCATGACCCGCTTCACTCAAAGATCCCAAAGTCCATAGCCAGTGTGACCATTTTATTAAAACAGAATAACTGCTTCAATGGTCATATAATAAACAAGCTAAGTGATAAACACAATGGAACCAAACTGAATCTCCATACAGTAGACAGTTAAGGCCATGTAGTATGACAATTTGCCCCACAATTGTTGAGTCCCCCCAAATACTCCTTCACCCCATAACATTACTAAAGATGTAGTGTAATGACCACTCACTCACATCAACAAGGATACTGACCCAATGCCTAGGGAGGGCAGAGGCTGACCCACAGCTGCCCAGACCAGCCATGGAAGAAGGGCAGTGTGGATTCACTACTGTTCTGCCAGGGATGACTGTTCTGTTGTGCACTGGGTTATGCCTCCTTGCCATCTCATGGTGACTTAGACAACTGAACTATGAATGAAGGGCAATTGGCCCCATTACTTGCTCCCCAAAAAGTCTACAAACTCCATAGCCCATGTGATCATTTTATTAAAATACAGTGACTGTTACACTGGTCAAATAATGCACAAACCAACAGATAATCATAATATAACCAAATCAAATCTCCATATTGCACATCACTAAGACAAGTTGGAGTGCCCATTACCCACCTCAAACAGGATAGCCCACTAAAGTGTCCCTCCATGCCACACAATCACCAAATGGGCAGCATAACGGCTGCTTGCTTGCACCAAGAGGGATAGTAGTCCAGTGGCCCCAAGAAAAACACAAACCTGTTTACCCCTGATATTGTCTGTCCGTAGCTTGCAAAGGTGAGCCCGTCAAACTAAATTAGCCCTCCCAGGGTAATTAACAAATGTCCCAATAAAATGGACAACCTAGGCATCAAGTTAAAATGACAGTTAAGTTGTCTGATATAGCTGAGGAAGGTGGAAGATGACCAAAACCCCTTTCTCTTAATAATTTTTATAGATCGCCCTCCTCTAGCTAGGTCTGATGCCCTGCCTTTATAGAAAGTTTTCTGACTCTTGCTGTGTCATCTGCTGTCCTGAAGGAAGTTTAAAAAAAAATAACTCATGGCTAACATTGCCTGCCAGCCTTCATTATATAAATGCCCATCACTCTGGGCAAAGAATGGGATATTTAGTCATGCCCAGCACCACCTACTGACCTGTCTCTGACTGATTAGTTTTGTATCTGACCAACCATATTAGCAAATCAACATCTGAAAAAGACAGCCCCCTTGACAATTTTTCTGGAAGGTCTGTAATTCTAAATGCACTCCAGTATGTCCTACATAGCAGTGTAGCCCAAACCACATATGAATGATAATCGTGCAGAATGGAATTAATTCCTTTAATCACACTGCACGGTAGTTTCTACTGATAGGCCTCTTGCAGTCTCTGGATGTACTCTATATTACCTTAACCTCAACCTGGAAATTACCCAAGATTTGGATACATCTGGGACTCTTAATACCTTAGTCCACAGGCTAATACATGCTAAATGAATGCATACAGTTTTGCAGCCTTATTCCAAGCACACCAAGAAACCTGGTAATGGCAGTTAAGAAGTGGGAACCAAACCCTGTCTCATGTTGGTAAACCCTGACAGAACTACAGAAAGGAACATACAGGTACCCTGTAAGTTTTTATGATCTTATCTGTGCATGCATTAATGACTGGCTGATGCATTATTCTCCTCTAATCATCCATAGGTGTCATGAGATGAGTGAGGGGAGTTCCTCTGCATCTATGGCCCATCTGCAAAATCTAGTAATCTCAAGGTGCAATAGACTGTCAGCTATGTTGTGGCAATTCCTCTCAACACAGATACCTGTACAAGAAAAGTTAATATGTCAACTATATAGAACCAACAATCTCTTAATTTATTGGACCCAGCTTAGTGTAAAAGTTCTCTTGCACAAAACCTGCAAAGCAGCCTGGTTTTCCGAGTGAGATATCACCCTATTGTTACAAAACTATTTGTGCCTCACTATTGTGGCCACCCAGATGAGGTCAATGAATGTGACATCCTTCGTCAGTTTTGTGGACCATGAGGATTGCCAGGAGGACAAAAATAAAGTGGCTGTGTAAGTAGGCCCCTATTCCATGGCGCACGCGCACACACACACACACACACACACACACACACACACACACACACACACACACACACACACACACACACACACACACACACACACACACACACGCACGCCTGAGAAGACATGGAGCCAGTGCAGGGCTCCAGTCATCTTGTAAAAAGGAAATGGCATTCTAGAAAGAAAGAAAAAGGTGCTAAATGTTGAACTCTACTATAGCCCTTCCTGTGACTCTAATCTTGTAATACTTGTGTGGCTGCCTTTCAGCTGATTAGCAAGGGCTCTGGTAAAGGTACTGTTTGCTGTCACTGCTCTGCAAGCAACGTTAAAGAGCCCTAAAAGCTGCAAGACCTCCCCAAGTCTGAGTTTCTCAGCAGGAATGAAGCTTACAAAACCATCACTCAGATAAGTTAATTTATCTGCCAGTAGCCTGATCGTAGTTAAAGAAACATTGATTTAGAAACTCAGAAATACAAAACTGTAACAGGACATTTAAATGTCTCTTCTACCAGCCAGACCACCTGTTCTTTGCCCAGTGGCATAAATTATTGCATGTCATCCCTGGCACCATTCTCTCCATCATCCCTGATTAAGAAATCCTCCAAATAATGGATGGCTGCTTGGTGTGGGGCCCTCCACTGTCAGCACCAATAACTGGCTGAAATGAGTTTCTCAAATGAAGAAGATGCCACTGTGCAGCCCTTGGACATGGATGTTTAAATTCACCTGGGAAAGCAAATGCCTGTTATTGGCCAATCTGCTTGGCAAACAAGGAGCAGGTGAAATGTAAATTCAGCGTAATGCTTTACTACCCAGGGGTCCTTGAAATGCTTAGTAATCATGATAGTATCATCTGCAGGGTAGTACTAAACCTGCACAACTTATTGAGCAGTAGCATCACTTACCGATGTCCCTTGCAGAGGCAAAGGAGGCGAATGAGTCTGAACTGACCCTCCTCCTTCCCAGCTAGCTGCCTGAAGTAGGAAACTCTAAAAGACAGGAAGGGAGGGACTTCAAAAGGCATTATAGTTCTGTCCATCCATCTGTCTGTGACAGTAAGCATCTGTACTGTGTGCTCTTTACCTGCATCTGACTTTAAGTTGTAATACAATTTAGGGTGGCCTAATGGTTAAGGTGTTTGCCTTATACTAGGCTTAAAATGGCTCACAGGGGCAGTTAGCCTAGTACTAATCTATGAATCTATGAACCTATAAATGTTGGGATGATGTTGGATATTATAAAAAACCTGAGCTAATTCCTGACAAAATTTCCTTCTTTGCAGTGAGGTCAGAATAACAAGCGATTTTTTAGGGGTGAATGCAAAGGGCTACTTGGGAGGTCTCAAAAGGAATAATTTCCCCTTGAGCCATAAAAGGAAAATAACACCCCTACTATTAGGGGCTATCATTGAAGGGTGTTGGCCCAAGTCTCTGGAGACAGAGACCTGCTGTGAAGTTGCTATGTTTAGCTGTACTTCACAGCAAAGATTGGACCTTTCCACAGTATGAGCAGAGGTGTTCAAAATGCATGAAGGCCATATGCAAGATTCACTATTAAAGGCCCAGCATGCCTTAATCCTGCATCTCTGTTCCTCCCTACTTTTGGGAAATGCAAACATAGTTATTTCCCTTTTGACTCCAAGATATATATCAACATGTCACTCTTCCCATCTGAGGGACTTTTTTCACTGCCTTATGCTTCATAAATTTCTGATCGTACTACAGCCACAAATGTCCTCTTCTAAATCTAGAAGGAGCAGTGAAGACTGGGGAGGGGGCTGAGCTCTGCATGAGGTAATGTATATACTTACCTTGCAAAAAGAAATACCATTTGTATGTTTGCCAGCAATACACTGAAAATGCATTGGCCAACCTCTATATAGCTACATAAACAAAAGGGCATCCACCAGGACACAAACCCCAAATGTCCCCCTGGGAGACTAAAACCCTATCCACCTGGCTATTAAAACTTGTCTGTGATATTAGGAAACCTGCCCTAATAGCACTATAGAAATTGCTGCTCTATACCCCTCCCTTTTTTTTTTCATAAGTCTGAGGCCTGACGCCACAGGAGGAGGGTCTCTACACCCCTGGAAGGGCATTATTTCTACAGTAACAAACACCCTGGAGGGCATTATTATGCTCAGATAATGGGCTGTTTGTTAAATTGTTTTTGTATTTGTTTTTTTTTTTTTATTATTATTATATATATTCTTCAATATTTTTGATGTAAACTATTTCCTCCACCTAATGTTTTAGACTTGCTGTAGTATATTAACGCTTGTTGGGGAAGTACTTTACATCCAAAATATAAGTTTGGTTAAGTATTTAATGTCTACATACACTCTCTCTTTCTCTTTCTCTCTCTGACACACACACAGACATGCACACAAGTACCTTTAAAACATAAGATTGCAGCCATTATGAGTTTCTACCCAAACCTCTCAACTGTACAGATTTTTGCAGAAAGTCAATATTTTTTCGCCTCATTTTTTTGGCATCTTCCTCATAAAATTTGGGGTTTGCAAGTTAAGAGTTTGAGAGGTATGCACACCTATTAATTTTAAATAACTTGCATCCACTGCTCGATTGATCTCTCTCTCATACACAAACACACACACACACACACACACACACACACACACACACACACACACACACACACACACACACACACACACACACACAAATAGCTTTCATACACGCAAGTACCCATACACTCACATACATTGCACAGACAGAAAAATAAACACACATGCTTGCACACTTTTCTGTGTTTTTTTTTTTTAATTATACATTTGTTTTCATTTTGCACTCATTTTTGGTGACGTTATTCACCATTTCTTTGTGTAAAATATGATCCGTCTCACTCTCACTTTTGCACACACACACACACACACACACACACACACACATACACACACACACACACACACACACACACACACACACACACACACACACACACACACACACACACACACTCACACACACACACACACACACACTCATGGACAAATACACACACACACACACACACACACACACACACACACACACACACACACACACACACACACACACACACACACACACACACACACACACATGCTTTTTTAATTTTTTTTTTATTTTACAGTTGGTAAACAGCAGAAGCGCTGCTTAATGTGCGTAAAATAATGACACCTATAAGCTTTCTTTCAATCCATACTCCATTGCAGCTTAATATGCTGCCATGAAGCAGCAGACTCATTTTTCATCAGGTGTTATCTATAGATTAACACCTTCCTGGAGAATGTTCATTCTCCAATCAGAGTGCCGATATACAGGTCATCCATTCTCTAACATAATGTAAGGAACTCTTGAAGGACAAGGCTGGAAACATATAACCTGCTCAAACTGCTTGAGGTAAACTACCTCAGCAGGTGCATGTGATTACAGCTGAGAACACAGCTGCAAAAGCTTTGCCTAAAAGTAACATCTGGTACCATGACAGTTTAGCCAGTGAAACACTGTCTCTTCTGTAGGACTGCTTCTTTCCCACCACACTGATATAAATTCTATGGTGGATCAAGTCTTGCTAAACAAAAACTAAAGTTAACATTCTCCCAGAACATCTTTACATAAACAGGCTGCTGTCATAATCTAAACATGGTTTTAGAAAAAACTTATGCTATAGAAGTAATACTGAAAAAGAGATGCAGCATTTATTGAATCTAAGGATGTCATGCAAAGAAGAGAACCATTGTCAGATGTAAGTGGGAAAAGCACTTTAATATGACCAAAAATAAATCTGCAACCATTAAGGGTAAATGCTTTTATGTAGACCTAAATGCCTTTATTTAGAACATAATGTCAACATTAACTTCAAAATAGGCAAAAGAGAACACAGTGTAAAAGTGATCAGTCAACAGGAACACAATGTTTACGAACATTTGTATATTTAAAAATCAGACTTTGAAAAGCAAAACAAACAAAAAAGAAACAGCGGTATGAAAACAGTAGCTACAATAGGAAAAGGGACAAGTAAAATGTAGATTAGTTCTTGTATTTTCTTAATTTGAAAACCTTATTGAAATGTAAGTGGTTATTCAGAACTGAGGAGAAGACATGCCTTTCTGCCTCTTCTTAACATCTGGCAGCTGCCCAACTTCCACCTTTTATGATTTTCAATTATTCTTTTAGCAAAGCCTCTCTGATCAGAGCCAGCCAAAGAGTACTTCAAATCTCTGTGTTTAAACTACAACTAACAGCTCAGTGTTCTTATCAATTAAAGTAATGAGCCAGAATTCCCTGTGATAGTCATGTCTTGCTCCTGGTCATGCTGTGGAATTAAAGCTATCAATTTCCTAACCTTGTTGTAGACTTTACACAAGTCCGTAATGTACTATTTATCTATTACAGAGTTTCCCTTTGACTTCAGCCTCCCTCAGAGCCCCACCATCCTCTTCAGTGCATAAACAACCTCCTCACTTCACTATGCCATAGCTCCCTATTCGCCACCCTGTTCGAGCTCCTAAGGAATCTTAATAGATTTTGCTACACATATCCTCAATAACATTTTAAAATTCTTCTCTATCTAGAAAGATAGTCCCTCTTTCATACCTTAAATCTAAGGAATGGCTATTTCCCCTCTCTTCCTTCAACTTTCATGCATGAAATATACCCATGGTCTTCTCACGGACCCCCAAATCCTGATGATCTATTAAGTCCTTCTCCACCTCTAATATACGTAATTCTACATTTCTAGTTTTCAAGCTCTGTATTTCAAAATCATTTATCCTATTTCCTCTATAATGTCTTAGAATCTATTCACAAATTTTTTTTTCAAGGTCTGTTTTATTGTCATCCAGTACTTCTCATGGGCCATGAATTTTGCTATCAATATGCACTCTTTTGCATCCCACCACCTATGTTTTCCATTGGAATCCCTATTTACTTTCATTTCTGTATAATACCATTGTCCTTTGTAAGGCAAGTTTTTGCTGCCCATGACCAAGGTTTCGATCAATAAACTTGCACTATAAATGTAATGTGTGCATGGTACAAAATATATCAGCTCTAACAGTATTTACCCCCTCAATGAAGGCATCATGTCTGTTCTATTGGTAAAACCCCCTTAACAAGCGGGTATCATGCCTGTTCAATTGCACTATATAATTCCCTGGATGGTATCTATTCAAAGCATCTATCCATTCATCTTTCTTTTCCCAGCTTTGTAAAATAGTCCTTCCTTTCCTATGTGTCTCTGTCTTTGCAAATGTATGATCAAAAAACTAATTCACTGCAGCAAATACCTCTTTTGCCAACTTGGGAATTTGCCATTGACAATTCTCATTAACATTTCTGAAGAAATTGGAATTCTCAAAAATTGGGCCACAGACACAACCAAAGTTGTAGAAATTTCTTTCACACTCCTTATTAAAACTCAGAACGGGATGATAGTTCTTTCTGGCCATCACTTACATCTCTCTTTCTCTGCCCACCTCTAACTGAACTAATGCATATTACAGACCAAAATGTACCCACCATTTAGAGTATTTCTGACTTTCCTAGCTTCACCTGTTGAGGAAAGTGGCATCTCGCTTTTATCTAAACATTTACTGAAGTACTCTTTCTTCAGTTTGGAATGGTACACCCTTCCAACATTTTAAGAGAGCAATATCATTTTCCACTCCCCTTCAAGTTCCCCAGTTTTCAACCTCATCTATCATCCTCCTACTACTGGGTAAGTCTTCCACACCTGTGTACCTTAAAAGGTATACACAAGCTCAAAAATCCATGAATGGATCGCACAATTTATAGAACTTATGAATCACACATATTTCCTTCCATAGCTGCAACCCAAAACAGTCTAGTTGTACATCACAGCTAGTACATTTTCCTGTCTGCCACTTCTTCAACATAATGTCACTCGCCTCCCTTTTAGTTTTATTCTTGCCCTGCATTATAGTCCCACAATTTGCAATTCTCCTTTATACACAAAAACTACAGATTGAGGTCAGAACAGCAAGCTCTACAGTGTCAGAAACATTTATATCCCAATTAAGTACACACACAAATTTCAGCCATCTTTTGTGTGCTAAAGGGATTAATTGCCTGATTATTAATCTTGGAAAAATCAGTGCCATGGTCTTTATTCTTTAGTAAATTTAAAGCATCTCGGCTACTATTATGTTAAAACTAGCAACTACAATAATATAGACTCAGCAATACCAATTATAAGATACAGTGGTGCCTATCTTTAAAAGAGACACCACACAACAGTCAGAATCAACTGAGGCTTTGTCTGAAAATTCCTAGAAACCAAACATTTTCAAGACCAATATCACCCACCAAACTTTCTCCCAGTCCAATAAGAGATGTAAACTAGGCACTTTCAGCAGTCTACATTATAAACACATATATAAGAAATGCTAATGATTCTTTCTTTAACTCACAGCAGTGTAAAACGACTGAAAGAAAATGGAATGTATCCATGCGTATTAATTAAAAGACCCCATCAACAACATAACTAAAATACATCGCAGTTATATTTACCTGTCTCCCTGACCTTTGCAATCATAAATTACTAAAACTAATTTGTACCACTGTAAAACCATTTACAATATTTTCACATTTTCAGAACTCCGTAAAGAAGTAGCAGTTTAACACTAGAGATAGGATGACTCCACTTAGTCTAAAAATTAACTCATTTTTCTGTTGTATAGGAAATGGGCCAGTGCCTTATAAAGATTTAGTTAAACCTAGACAATAACAGTAAGTCATGCCTGTAGTCACAATGTGAACTATTCCTTTTCAAAATATAGATAGGTAGGCATATATGCTAGAAAAAGGATAACTGAAGACACCCTTCTAACCAGATCCCGAAATGGTATCCTAGTAATACATCATTCAAACAGAAGAGGAGGAAAAAAGAAACCATTCTAACACAATGTATTACATCTCCAGATAGGAGTCCCTCAAAAACGCAGTAGAGTGCCTTACTTCCTAGACAAATGGGGTAAGATCAGTAGAGGAAAGACAAAAATATACAGCACACAACCCCCCCACCCAAAAATTTAATTTATTTTTTAATTTATTTTATTTATATTGCATGGAAAATATGAAGATCTCTCCAAACACCATTATATTGGGCGACTTCAACTACCCTAACATAGACTGGGAGCATTACTCTAGCTCCAACACCCTAGCCCAAAGGTTCCTAGAATTTATAAACTCAAATGCTATGGAACAACTTGTTGCCACTCCCACAAGAGGGGAAAACATACTGGACCTGATCAACACCAACATGGGGACTCTATGCTCCAGACCAGAAGTGTATCCCTCACTGCTAAGATCAGACCATAAACTAATCTCACTAGATATTCACATCCCGACCCTAGCCCCTGCCCAGAAAACCACAGTGAAAAACTTCTCTAAAGCAAATTTTACACTCTTCAAAATCAAGGTGGAATCCATCAAAGCCCCCGGGCCTGTGAAAAATACGGCCCAGACCGCAGAATCCTTTATAAATGCATTCTATGAACACCTTCAGGAATGCATGGATCATGCAATCCCAAATACAACAAAGACCCAATCCTCCAAAGTTAGGCGTCCTGTCTGGTAGACCCCAGCCATAAACAAACTATACAATAGAAGAAGGAAGCTACTACATGATAGAGCAAAATCCCAAAAAGGGAAGGCATCTCTGATCAGTATTAGCAAAAAACTTCGGGCACTCATAAAATTGTCTAAGGCCAGCTTCGAGAGAAAAATTGCACAGGACACTAAGGATAAACACAAGGCTTTCTTTAGATATGTTAAGAACCTGGGTGGGAATTCCCAGATATGCTCAGAATTAGTCCAAAATGACAAAAAATACACCGAACCCACAGACATTGCCAACATCCTAGCTGACAGGTTCAGCACAAACTTCTCCCCCCTTCCCCACCAAAAGGGCAAATATCTATCCCAGCAGAGTGCTTCCCCCCTGACATCTCAGATGCTCAGGTAAGAGTCGCCCTCTCCAAAGCAAAAAATACAGCATCAATGGGACCAGACGGTGTCCTGGGCTGTGTCCTACATGAACTCCAAGAACTAAACCCAAACATAAAACTACTGTTCAGTCTCAGCCTTACTACAAGATATGTACCCAAAGAGTGGCGTACAGCAACAGTGGCCCCTCTCCACAAAGGTGGTGACTCAGTGGATCCTGGAAACTATCACCCCATAAGCTTGACTAGCTTGGTCTGCAAAGCTATGGAAAGGATCATCATGGACCTCATAAATAAAGATATTGCGGACCTACAGACACTGGATCCTACCCAGTTCGGCTTTGTTAAGGGCAGATCCTGCCTCTTAAACCTGGTTGATTTCTTTGAAACAGTCACCAAGGCCATTGACGAGGGGAAGGTGGTCCACACAGCCTACCTGGACCTTGCAAAAGCCTTCAATACAATACCCCACTTGGGCATTATAGATAAGCTCACCAGCTTAAATATAAACCTCTATGTCACTAGATGGGTTGCAAACTGGCTCAAGGACAGAACCCACATGGTTAGAATTGCTGGAGCCATGTCAGACTCCAAACCAGTTACAAGTGGCGTCCCACAAGGCTCAGTCCTGGGACATCTCTTCTTCGGTATATATTTCTCGGAGGTACAGGCTAACATGGAACGACTGTGGCTGACCAAGTTTGCAGATGACTGCAAACTGGGCGCCATAATCGACTCTCCAGCTGACACAAGCATCCTACAAAAGGGCCTCATAGAAACAAACAACTGGTGCCAGAGCCATGGCCTCAAGCTAAATGCCAAAAAGTGTATAGTCATCCCCTTTGGCAAAAACAAAGTGCCCACAAGTTACCACATAGGTGGTAATCCATTAAGCATGGAAGAAGTAATTAGGGACCTGGGGACCCAAGTTGATAGCAATCTCTCATTTGACAACCATGTGCCAAAGTGGTTAGAAAAACATTTTATATAGCCCACCAAATCATGAAGGGATTCACATCTAGATCAGGGGAGGTCATCGTGCCTCTTTACTCATCCCTCATCAGGCCCATAATTGAGTACAATGCCCCTTTTGGGATGTACCTTACCAGACACCTGCAGCAACTGGAAAGACCCCAAATGTATCTCACCAAGAGGATCAAAGGGCTCAAACAGATGCCATGTGCTGCCCTGTTAAAGAAACTCCAGCTCTACTCAGTGGCATACCGCCTGCTCAGAGGTGATCTGTGTCTGACATATAAAGCCATGTCCAACCCGGAATTAATGGACATGCTGCACCTCAGAAAATCCAAATCCCATCGAGCTACGTGCTCAAGAGACTTGAATCTCAGCACTGAAATAAATAGGACATGCTGGAGGGACAGATTCATTACCCAGAGGCTCCCTTCACTCTGGAATAAAATCCCAGTCCAGGTTAGGCAGAGTCCCTCATTGACTCTCTTCAAAAGGAATCTTGATGAGTGGATGGGAGATAGTAGGTTTACCCCGGGTATCACTTCCGTGTCACTGTTAGACAGAAGCACAGTATAATAACCTCGAAAAAGGGCATAGCAAAATTCATTTAAAATGGGTGGCAAAAGCCAAACACAGTCTGGCTAGACTTATAAATGACCTAGGGCAGATAGCCTAGTATGAACCTATTTATTGACCCGGAAAGTCCAACTGGATATATGTCCATCTTCAGCGGAGGCCCAGAGAGAAAAGCTCCAACAATACAGACAATAAAATTACAATTAAAACGTAATACTTGGCTTACAAACTATAGTAGATAATAATATACGGTCAACATCCCAGTACATTAATAAGGTGCAATTGAACAGTAAGTCTTGGTTTATAGGCTCTGGTAGATAACATACAGAGACTAGGGAGACAAAAGTGCTACAGTCTATCCTGGATAATATGACATATAGTGTAATTCACTATTGTATACAGTACTTCCTGGATAATATGGCATATAGTGTAATTCAGTATTGTATACAGTACTTCATGGATAATATGGCATATAGTGTAATTCAGTATTGTATACAGTACTTCATGGATATTATGGCATATAGTGTAATTCAGTATTGTATACAGTACTTCCTGGATAATATGGCATATAGTGTAATTCAGTATTGTATATACAGTACTTTCTGGATAATATGGCATATAGTGTAATTCAGTATTGTATACAGTACTTCCTGGATAATATGGCATATAGTGTAATTCAGTATTGTATACAGTACTTCCTGGATAATATGGCATATAGTGTAATTCAGTATTGTATACAGTCTATCCTGGATAATATGACATATAGTGTAATTCAGTATTGTATATGGTACTTCCTGGATAATATGGCATATAGTGTAATTCAGTATTGTATACAGTACTTCCTGGATAATATGGCATATAGTGTAATTCAGTATTGTATACAGTACTGTTCAAAGTAAAAGTAAAAAGTATCAAAAGGTCACTTATCTCAATAGCTCTTATTTAAATCCCTTTAGCTTTGACCTGATTTTTAACCTTGAAGGACCCCTTTGACAGGTAGGAGTGCAACCATTCTTGTATGAGCCCATACTGTTAAGGTCCACCCAATTTCTTGAAGAAGGTTCCTCGCTGCTTCTGTGTCACAATTGTATGATACTTCAAAAGCTGTTTCATTGCTGTCTTTATTAGGCTAAGAAATTTCAAATGAAGCTTGTATTATCTGTTATAAGACATTATCTTTCAGCCAATATGAACAGCCTTTTCATTAGGTTATTGTCCCTGAACAGCCAGAAAAAAAATGTCCTGTCAGCCTATGTATGCTTATGGACAGTCCAGTCTGAGTGCTCACAACACCAAACACCAAACAAGATCATTCAAATTCAGCATTATTCAACATGCTGTGTCCCCTGCACCTTACACAACAGGGTCTGGTTGTCAGTAGTATGAACATACTGCAGAATACTGAACTGTACATTTTTGCAAGGAGGCTGTGCCCCCACCCCCCCTGCAAATGATATATTCCAACTCCAAGATCACACTGGGGAAAATGGTAAATTTCCCGATTCGCACTGTACCGCAATCTCTTAAAATAAGGGTGACCACATTCACTGAACTGGGGATTCACACACACGAATGTTCAGCAACATGGATTCAGCCAACAGTAATTTGACATCCCATTGTTGTAGAACTTTCACTCATAATTTTGATGGTAAACCTTTCCAACCTGCATATTGCATGTTTACATTCCATTAAAACAGTGAAAATACAAAAGCATGTTTGCAGTCCTTAACAGTTTGCAGAAGTACTAAACATTTCTGAATGCACCCTCCCTTTTGTGTTCATGATATCTAGCCTCTTTCTTAGGCTTGTCCTAATAATTAGTTTTGTTATACAGTATAGTCCAGCTATTATATACCAGTTTATTAAAGTTTCCTGCTCCAATACTTTTTAATTAATACAGAAGTCAGTTTGTTCAACAGAAAAAAAGTTGATAGAGCATGAACATTTATGGTTAGAAATGCTTTAGCATAAAAGTTTATTGGCACAGAAAAATGTATACAAGTTGTGCTGATTTTTTCTTTACCAAAAGATGTTTCATTAAATGTAATCATGTATATAGTGTTTATTATGTTTTATCTATTTATGCTGAAATGTGTACTATTTATTATTATAAAAAAAATGAAAGATCTATAAATAAATTCAAAATGACATATGTTTCTGGGAATTTTCTGTGGCTAGACATTCACTTATTACACAAAATTCATTTATGTCACTTTTTTTCTTTTCCATGACGAGAAAAATTAACAATGATCAGTATGAAGAATCTTTCCTGGCCGCGCATCTCAGTAAGTTAGTTCCAGGACTGAATGTAAAATTAAAATGAATCCCATGGCCAAAAGCTGCATTCTTTGTAGCCTACACTCTTATAGTGGCATCTCCAGAGCATTGGGATGCTGTTATAAATATTTTAATGTATAAAAATATCTCTGAAAGCCTTACAAGTTGCATATTCTCCATGTTGGAGAACATGTAGCTTTGTATACTGCTGAAGAGTTCAATCTCCTTTATTATTCATTAGAAGCTACTTGTGGCTTGTGCTGTCATTTAGCAATCTGATGAGTCACTGTGTGGTTAATGACACAACATTAATATTTTATGACATTTGTGTTCATTTGCTAGCCCCCATGATCTAGAATCTAGCAGAAATGTTAGCAGATAAAGATTTTTTTATTATAATTATTGACTGAGGTAGTCTGTTAAGAAAGCTATATACTCTCAAATATGCACTAATGACTTTTTTTCTGGTTTTGCATCAGTAACCATAGACTTACCATTTTAATAGGCTATGGCATAGATAGCTACATATATACATTACCACAATGACTGTGCTCATCAGTTTTTCTGCAAGAATTAATCATTTGTTTCAATTTAAACAGAATTATATTCACAATTTCATAGGTGTTTACTAGGCTAATAACTACTGGGACCCTATTAAGCCTAGACCAAGCATCCCAAATCTCTAACAAGGTTTGGTACCCTTGGTAGTGTAAACAGAGGCTTGGGAGATGAAATATTTAAAACATGGGCCTAGGAGACAAACCATTTAAAGGCTGTCTGTTGCCTTTAGAGACATAGGTGTGAAACCAGGGGTAAATGTCTAGTTCCCCATTAAGCTGTCTAATTAACACTTGACTTGGGTTACAAAGGGACTGCTTCATATAGATGTGGAGCCTGTTCCAAACAAGGGATTGTTTCTGGGATACATACCTGTCTCTCCAGCAGGTCATTTTTATATCATATAAGGTTTAAATCTTTAGAACAGATAATTCTGGTGCTGTTTCTTTTGCGGATATGCAGGAGCATCATCTGACATTATCTTGTATGCCAATCATAGGGCTGCATGCATGCTATTCCAGGTTCATAAAATTAATCAGAAGCATATTAATCTTACCTGTATCCATCTAACCTCTACAACTACAACTGAATTATTGACAAGCTTGTAGGCACTGGTCTAACCAAAGGGGCTATTCATCCTACTGAATCAGTTTCACAGTAACCCCTCCCAGTGAACACTTTGGGTTGACAAAGGCTGGCTTCCTTAGTGGAGAAACCAAGCTCCACTTTCTCTTGTCCACTTCTTAGCAGCCCTTAGTGTCAGAGTAAAACAGAAATTCTTTCCATACCACGAAGCAGACCAAGTTACACTAATTAAGTACCTGACTGTTATCTCAGGTTGGCCAGTGTTATTCTACTATTTATATATATGGTGAAGATGGCCTAAATGGCTTTAATTCTTGACCACTTCCATTTCTATGAAAAAAAAAAAAAAAAAAAAAGCAATGTGCAAAAAACTGTTTCTGTACTGCTTTCTCCTCCAGCACTGAAGTGCCTCATACCCATAGCTAGTACTTCAGAAGTCAAGTCTGAAAGAGTGGCACACACAGATGAGTTGAGAATATCTTCAGGGTAACCTAGACTCTTTCTACCCAGAAGGATATAGGCCTCTTTCTGGTATTTCTCTCCCACCATTTAGCTAGGACCTCTGAATCCAAGAACTACTAATCAGTCCTTGGTTGCCTGGGATGGACTTTGGTCTTTATCATTCACCAACAGCAAACGAAGCTCACTGCACATATTTGGCATAATAGATGCATTTGATTTAAATATCTGTGTTTTTATATGCATCAGTTAATTCTAAGGAACATAGTAATATATTCTTGGTGTATGTTTCATTATGAATTTTAATTAGAAATCTTTTCCTGTTCATTGTGTCTTGCTACTTACTTCACTTTTCTTCTTTCTTTAGGTTTCAGGAATACGGAAAGGAATTCATAGCTAGCAGCGTAATCTAAGATACACAGATAAGTCAAGTTGTTCTCATCCTCAACTATAAAATGAAAACCAAAAAGAAAAAGGTCACACAGACAAACCAATTAGTAAAAACTACAGAAAAAAAATGAGCCAAGCCAGAGTTTTCACTGTGTGGTACCTTAAACCACCTGTAATCGAGTTCCATGGGATATATGCAAAAGACTCCTTAAGCACATCAAGCATTTCAGATTTATGGCTTTTGTATGTCTACGACATTTTAATTTTTCGTTTTAAGTCTTTGTGGATACATTCAGGCCAATAAAATCAAAGCCCCAATAGCTGTAGACGTGCATGTTTTGGCATTCTTATCACCTCATGAGCATTGCATAAGTGGACTATTTCATTATACTTTATAAACACAGGGTATTTACACACACCTGATGCCCATAACCATTAAGATGTCTGCAAAATATTCCAGCTAACATACAAACCAAAAATTAAAAAGGTCACACAGACAAAGCTATTGCTAAAAACTACAAAAAAAAACCTAGACAAGCTAGAGTTTTCACTAAGTGATACCTTAAATCTCCTGTAATAGAGGCCCACAGGATATATGCAAATGACCACTTAACTATTAAATGATTCATAGACATGCATATTCCCTTTAGAGCTACATTTACATAAAAGTCAATTTACACATCTATGAATCATTTAGCTGAGCAGCTTGAACGCCCACTGAACCAACTGTTGCTTTGTAGTACAAGCACCTAAGACCAGCAGCCAAAACAAGGGCACCCTCAACCATCTCTCACATGGATACACAAACAGCCATAAAGACACACAAACACATATACATGCACCACATCAGAGTAGCACAGTGACACAGACACTCCACAATAATATGTGAGTAGGCACACATGAATACTACTTACCTTGATTGGCAGCCTGACAAGAAAAATATCCCTCCACTTTATCTGGTGCAGATTCTCATGCAATGAACTGCATAGAGATATGGAGCTAAACGGCTTCATACTTGTAGATATTTTGTGCATAGTAATTATCTAGTATTGATGTCAGTGAATCACCATTTAGGCAATTTCCCTTTTAGAGCAATTCACTGTACTTCTCATCTGCTTCATTACCATAAAGTCCACCTCCAGATATCACATTTACATGCAGCATAATATTTCTCACTGCAATGTAAAGTAGAACTGTGCTATTTAAGATGTGACGGAGGACTATTGAGACTGCTCTACCTGATATGCAGGATACTTTATGCAGCTCTACATACTAGACAAGATGTCTACGATACCCTGTTGTCATTACAGTTATTAAGCAGAGCAGATATCACACTACTCCTTATGATGACATCATGCTTATTCAGCATAGATGGATTCATGCATTTATTAAAATAATTTCTAAGAGCAAAAAGCATATTCCTAGTTGACCAAGAGAGTTTATAGAAACTCTTTTAATAAAACTTTTTCTCTTTTGCAGGGGATGACAGGCCTGAAAGATATGGGTACCCCAAATAAACCTAGGGCTTCTGTCCTATAAACGTTTCTTAATGTATGTAAAAAAGATCATGTGATACATGACAGAAACAGATGAAAAGTCAGTTAGCTATAAACTGCACTCTTTTCCTCTCCTAAACATAAGTTACCATTGCAAAACACTTTGTGCACTAGCTCTTTCCTGTAGCACAAGGTTCCAGTGGAATGCTAGCTTCCCATTTGCACTTTTTGCCACCCATTATTTCATTGTCTGTTATAGTACACATTCTATACCATATGTCATAAGAATTGGTCATTGAATTAAGTAAGCATTATAGCTTTGGATCTGAAAGTAAGATAAGGAGCAAAAGATTAAGACTGAGATCTTAACACGGTGTTTTCCTCAAAACCAGGTTCTGGTTCAGTCTGGCCCCATTTGTGTTCTTTTGACTATGAGTAAGATACTAAACCGGAAAATGCTCTCTGATTACCCCAAAAAAGGCCAAGTTGTATCCAGTGGGCTTGCTTGGTTATAAATAAATAATTAACTAGAAACATCATCTTTGTAAATAACAATAAAGCTGATGCTTCATTAAAAAATAATGAAAAAGACGATCAATAAAAAGGCTATGCGGAATTAGGGATTAGAGCTGAGGGTCACTTTAAAGTAATGCAAAGTAATACTGTTAGATCATAACAATCTTGATATGATTTCTCATTTTAGAAGTATAGAATGAATGTCAACACAGGCTGCACCAACGTTATCGCCTCACAGCAAGGGGCTCTCCTGTTCGATTCTCAGCTGGAGTGCTTTCTGTGTGGAGTTCTGCATGTCCTCCCCATGGTCGAGTGACATTTAAAGACATGCAGGTAGGTGCATGCGTGAATGGGTGTACCTTCTTTGAAGGTTTGTCATCGGACTGGCAACTTGGCACCATAAAAATCCACTGCCAATCATTAGCAGACTGGAGTTCTGCTGTGGCGACCCCTAAAATAAGCCGAAAGACATTACGTAGAATGAATGTCAACACAACAAGAAAAAGATCTAGGTGCCTTCTTCATAGGGCATAGGACAGGTGTTGCAGAGAGTGCAGGTGACTTGCAAAGGACTCTGTCTGTTATAAGCAACTTAAAAAAGTGGCAGTTTACCTGCTGTCATTAAAACTCATAATGATTTACTTCAATGAGAACTTCTGATTTGTCAATCTGTTGCCTTATTTCAAATGCAGAAAAGATTTCCATGTAACTGCATAATGCAATAACTTAATAACTTGTTACTACAATTAGAAAAACAAATGGATAGCAGTTTGCAAGCTGCCTTTAAATAATTGTGAGATACAAGATGGGAGTACCACCATGGTGGATTTTCTGGAGCATGAAACTGCCTCAGTTTCATTGCAACCATCAGGGGCCAAGTGAGGTGATACGTGACAATAGCAAATAATTTGTTAGGGTGTATAATTAGAGAAATTTATTTAAGATGTAAGGAAACATGCCCCTACTATAGAATTCACAAGTAATAAGACCACAACCTGAGTATTTTGTGCAGATGTGCAGAGTGTTTGTGCAGAATGGATCCAGACACAGATCATGTCCCATCTCATCCAAAACAACCTCTTATCTCCATCTCAACATGGCTTTTGACCTGGTCACTGTACCACTACTACCCTTATATCACAATTAACAGAGCCTGCAACTCTGGAAAAACTAATGCACTCATACTCCTAGGCCTCTCAAGAGCCATCAATACTGTCTCCTACCCTATGCTATTATCACAACTCTTTAACTTCTATCTCTCCTCCACCACCATAAACTGGTTCTTGAACTATCTTTCAGACAGGCAGCAAGCCATCAAATGGCAAAACTCTATCTCACCCTACTTGAATACCCCTACCGGAGTTCTGCAATGCTCCATACTTAGCCCCCTTATTATTCAATATCTTTATTAATAATTTAATCTCCTTAGTCTCTAATGCCAATATAATTCAATACATGGATGATTTAACTATAGTCTACTCTGCTGACTCATTTCCTGATCTATTACTTAAAATGCAAACTGTTTTCTCCACCACTGAATCCTGGATGTTCAAACTCTATAGCCAAGATACATCTCTAATAGAAATCGTCCCATACACAATACTACTCAGAGTAGACATAGATGAACAACTAAAATTCTATGCCCATGTACAACAAAAGATTAAAAAAAAGCATCAAAACCTTTGATTGCTTTACAGATGCAATCAATACCTAACCCCATCAACTAGAAAAACCCTCATGCCAACCTCCTTCTTCCCTCTCTCATGTATGGCTCCCATCTACTTATCAACCTCCAAGCCTCCCTAAAAGCCAAGCTGGAAGGCTGCTACAGCAAGATATCTAAATTTGCAACAAATTCCAAGTACTCCTCCACAACTGTAATGCACTTCGATCACTAAATCGGCTGGAACTACAAAGTTACCTTGAATACTTACAACTTACTACCTCTCACAAACTCATCTTCAAACCCTCTGATTGCCCATCCCTTAATTCCATCTTCACCTCCTACCTCCCTTATAGACCCCTTAGGTCTGAAAACAAGAATATACTCCTAGTTCACAAGCCTAAATGACCTCCTGGACAACTTATTGTCTTTTTCTCCCTGGCCAAAAAATGGAATGCTCTCCCATTATCTGTCAGAACTATTCATAACCCTGTCAATTTTAAATCTTCTCTATACTCTTAGCTCTCTACTACCTGGAACTGTACTTGCTCCTAATCCTCTACAACCCCCCCCCCCCCATGAAACTCCTTATCTCTTCTCTATACTTGCCTCTTCACTCAATATATATGTCTCAACTCCTATCTAGCATCCACTAAATATATATGCCTCAAATCATTTCTAGCATCCAGTAAAAAAAAAAAAAAGAAAAAAAAACATGGTCTATATATGCTGATTAAAAATGTTTATGAACGGCTAATGTCTAAATCTGATCTGTAAATTTACTTATTTTATTTTTTTCCTTGGGATAATTAATGACAGATTATTTGCTTAGCTCTTCTGTATTTACTTGGTTTGGGGCTGCTGAAATCTGTATTAACAGGCAGTGAACCTAAGTACTGAAAAGGAGGATTATTTTCAAATATTACAATCCTAAAGAGACTGAAATTGAGGTGTGCACCAGCTTGGATATACACCCTTTTGTTATTTGTTAGCACTTTGTTGATTAAACTGATGTTTTAGAAAAGAGTGCTGAGTTAGAGATAATTTTTTTTTCATTAAACTTAGAAAAGGGAGGTCATTACATTTGGGTCATCACTGAATCAATTGACCCCTTCCATCAAATCTTTTAAGAATCTTCACAACAGATGGACAAAATAGTACATCCTTGTCAAGGCGAAATGCTAAAATCTCAGTTTTAACATCATCTGATAAGTTTAGAGAACGCAACCAAGCAAATCTGTTCACAATTGACCCCATATCAGCAGATCTGGAGACAGTATCAGCAGAACCATGACAATACTTTAAAGAATGTTTGGTTACATGAGAATTGGATACAATTAAGGCAATAAATGCATTATTTACCTCAGAAGAGGGGGGGTTTGAAGTTAGGTTTCTTGTGTTCTTATAAGAAACCAATAAAAATTTTAGCATGTGAGCCTGGCAGTTCAAAATTCTGAAAGTTAAAATAGAAGAATAAATTTTCTCTCCAAAGCAATCAAAAGTTTCCCATCATTGTTAGAGGAAACTGAGCTAGCATTAACAAAATGTTTATCAGCAGAAATGTTAGTTTAGGAAAGAACAGCATTTTTTTAAACAAGAAGCATCTTTATTTATGACAAAGAGAATCATACATTTATAAAAATTAAAACAAACCATATTGACATATTTTTAGTTTGAAACATTATACATCACTTATAATCTATCCAGTTATTGTCAAACATTACCTAGCTCCTTTAAATCCTGTCTTTTTTAAACCTCATTCCGCCTCCAAAATATTATTCTGTATGTATTGTTCCCATAATTCATATTTTCCTGTGGTTTTTAAGATTAGAAAACAGATATTTATGAGTCTGAAGTACTTTGTCTTACCTATCAGACATTTTAGGAGTAGGAGGTTGACTGTTAGTCATAATGCAAACTTTTAAGAAAACATCCTCAAAACTGAAAAAACAGGAGGGACAGCAACAAACTGTGAAATACCCAACTGGAACAATTCATGATACTTTTGCTGGGAATAGGGACTTCATTCTATTCCCACTGAAGTATTTCTATTATTTTAGCTAAGGTGTCAGGGAAAAAAGAAAGCTTGTTTCAAGAGAAAACCTGAAGTAACATTTTAATAATAACAATAAGAATGCCCATTTGTTAAAGAGGGAGGACCCCTGGGCACAAAGTCCAATTTGATTGGCAATGTCAGGTTAAGCTACTTGCTCAATCTCACATCGCAGGCAAATGAAGGAATCAAACCTACCACAGAATATACAACTCACAGCCTTAGCCTTCTGCACCAACTGCCAGACAAGTACCAACTGCCAGATTTTCCTGAGAATCAGAATCTTGAACGTATGAAGTGCATTCCTCATCTATTTCCTGTTCAGTTAACTGAGAGTCAGTGTCAGAATGGGAGGGAACTCTTTTTCTTTTTCAATTTTAAATAAGAAAAGAAAGAGAATCTGAAACATTAAAAGTGAAATGTATTACTTAGCAAATCCTGACAAGTCATCTCTGTCCATAGTAATAGAAAAAAGAGAACAGTTTTGTTTTCTTTTTTCCTGAGAGACTTCCTGGAAAAAAGATCGACTTAAGGCAGAAATACTATCCTTCGGATCAGGCACCCCAGCCCAGTTTTGTGGTAAAGCATCATCCCCTTTTTCCCCCAAAACTGACAAGAGTCATTCTCTCTGGAACAGTGTGGGCAACTCTACAACTGCAGAGGGTATGTCTAACTCCTGGTCCTTCACCAGAGGAACTAAAATCCAGCCAAAGCAGAGTTATCCAGAAGTAACTGAGTCCATGAATGAGCAAATCTGACATCCAAAGACTCCATAGCAATTTTCGTCTTCTTCTTCTTCTTCGTCTTCTTGTGTACAGGGGAAGGAATAGCACATGACAATGGTAATTGCAGCAGAATAGGCATGCAGAAGGTTATGCCATGGGGGTGCAGCGGTAGCATTGTCGCCTCACAGCAAGAGGTTCTCCCGTTCGATTCTCGGCTGGAGCGCCCTCTGTATGGAGTCTGCATGTCGTCCCCGTGGTTGAGTGGCAATCGAAAGACATGCGTGAATGGGCATGCCTTTGTTGAAGGTTGGGTGTCAGACTGGCACCTTGGCACCGTAAAAACTACTGCCAATCATTAACGGACTGGAGTTCCGCTGTGGTGACCCCTAACCGGGAAAAGCCGAAAGAAGACAAGGCATGCAGAAGGTGTCCTGATGCTTTGAAAGCTGCTCAGGATATAACCCAAATAGCTTAAGCTACTGCAACAGTGATTAAATGTTGAACATCTAACAGCTGCATCTAATCAAAAGCATACAATGAAATTTTAAAATGGTTTTGGAGACAATGCCGAAGTGCAAACCATAGGGAATTGATCCTGAGATGTTGAGTTATGAGTTAATGCTTTCACTGTACAGGACACTGGTAATGTCCTACCTGAACGTATGAAGAAATGAATAAAAGGGAAACTTTACAAAGCTCTGGAAGAAGTCAGAGCAATTGAAATTAGACTCTTAGGAAACACGCAGATCACAGCTGTCAAAATATTGAAGGGAATATGTTTGTTTTCTGTTTGTTTGTTATTGTTTATAATGTGATGTAATTCTTGTCATGAATCTTATGTTATTCATTTATAAAATTAATAAAAACATTTAGAAAAAAAATGTTGAAGGGAATGGAAGTTCTGAAGTGTGATGAGTGCCTAGAAGATGGGGCACACATTTATAGGAAAAGACCATACCATACCATTAAGATGCACAATGTTTTACATACCAAGCAAAACAGGCGGTGCTAATACAGGCATCAGAATAGAAGGCAGGAAGAATGGTATCTCCTGGGGGGGGGGCAGTTATGGTAGACTTGTAGTTGCACAAAATATCTAGAAGTAGACAAGAAGACATTTGTAGTTGGGGTGGGGGTGGGTACACCTTCAGCCACTGCACAGTTGCTGCAATTCTTGGGATAGATTAAGGAAATTAATACAGCAAAAAGGAATATGAGTGGACACTCTGTACTACATAAAGGAGACGTATCCTTGTGAGCTAGCACAAAAGGCCTTATTTGCTGTAGAAAGAAATGCCAGCATTTGAAAGAATGTTGCATAAGGGACTCACATGTTGACATGTTAAAATGTTACCTGAATGATGGCCTAACTAAGGAGACATGGTGGAAGAGTTATTTATCCATGCAATATGCTGTTGGAAAGACTAAATCCTGAGTAGTAATGGACTTGAAATGTCTTTTGAAGACAAAGTAATTTTATTTTGTTCTTCCTCGCCCTTTGTTCTCTTATTGTTCATAGAAATAAACTGCTAAATACAAATTTTTATGGCATAAAGATTACCCCACTGTTTCTCTGAATCATAAATGCTACATCCTGGACAAGAACTTTAGGTGTGGGATTTTACAGACGAATGGAATGAAACTGTCAGATGAGAGGAACTCTATTGCAAATTACCTTCAAGGCCCCCAGTCAGCCATAAGATTATATCAGCACCTCAGTCATTGCTGTATCTGGTTTTAATTAGGCAGTCGTTTACTTTTTTAATTAGGCAGTCGTTTACTTTGAGTATCATACTTATGTATGCAATTATAAGTACTGACTGTTGTGATCATTGTTGTATTCTTTGATTCAACATTCTACCATTAATAATTAACAGCATTGTTTATAAACCATAAATACAACAGATGTCATTCATCCTTTGATGACTGTGTTTCTGCATTAGTCTAATTCTGCTTAAACCCAGCATAGATCAGACTTGTTGAAGTACAGCAGGTTATAGTCACAAATTATTTTCTAATCGTATAATTGTTTATCTTGTTAAATGATTTATCTCTTTCTAATCATATAATTATTTAACTTGTTAAATGGTTTATCGCAATGTTTATTCTAAGGCAAAGGTATTTTAAAATTAGTCTAAGTTATTTTATCATCTTTCAACACATCCATGTCTGTGTCAGTAACTAAAAACATACAGCTGTATTTCATTGTGTTTTTTCTTCGTCTCTTAATGGAACACCAGAATACAGCCTGTATCTTTTTTCCATCATATCTGAACTTTATTCTCAATAGATTTTTTTTTAACATTTTCTTGTTTCTATTTTCCCCTCTGTATGACACTCTCTTTCTCTAATTTACTCTGTATTTGATGAACAGCGTATTCTCATGGAAAGCTATTTCACTTTATGTTTGTGGATACTTTATCAACTCTAATACCCCTTACTAAAATATAAACTTTCAGTCGTAACAAATAATTTCCTAGAACTGAGATAACATTATGTGCACCAGTTTAAAAGTAAGACATAAAGACAGAATTGTTTAAAGTATGACTGCAAAATGTGTAATGCTATGCATTTGTCTACCAAAGTAACACATAGCCAACATGGAATATGCCCCACCAGGCTAACCTACAGTGTATATTAAGTGTAGAAATAATTGTTTTATCTGGTAATTAATATTCAGTATCTTTAGTGTTGCAGAAAGTTGAAAAGACATACACACTTTTTTTTGTTTGGTTTAGAAAGCACTAAATGTACATTAGGTTCTGTAAAACAAATATCACCTAAAGCAAATATTGAAACTTACATAATATTTCTCCTTGCATTTTTGATTCAAAAATGGATGTGCTGAATCACAAACCATGTATGTTCTGCCAAAACAACCAGACATATTTATAGTTTGATAAGTGTAACTGAAATCTTTCGTTCAGTAAAATACATGTTACTCAATAACGGATGTATGAAAAGGCAAGGAAGAATAACTAACTCGCGTAAGCGTACCGACTGCCTGAAAGTTTGGGATATCATTTTTAAGCACTTAACTGAAAATTAAGCACACATATACTACATTCTCACTTTTATATGTAGGTTAAATTCCTTCCTCTCTTCATTTCCCCTCACCCTTAAAGTACGATGGCCCAAAATAAGTACTATGGCTCTTCCTCTATTTGCTCTATAAGTCTCAACTATGGCAATTATTTTGTGCTCACTTGCAACATCCACCTTTTTGTATTTAGATTTTACACTATGATTACTGGTAGGGGGTTACTGATTCTTATGCAGCACTGTACACATTGTATATAGTTAGGTGTCATATATTCTCTTCTGTATTATTGTTCATTGTTATCAGCATTTATTTGTGATATATATGTATCGTAAAATCAATAAAATTTCTATTTGAAAAAAAAAGAAAAGGCAAGGAACACGGGCAGAATGTGACAGTGTTGAGCAGTGCTGCTGGATCAACTCACAGCATGTTTTTTGATCATATTAATAACCACATTTTTGCATTAGTATGCACATAAAACAGTGATTGCATATATTATGTTTATATAGGCGAATATAACATATGGGATATGATTCTGTGTCACTAAAACAATTAAAGTCCTTAACTATTGCATTCACAAGTGAGCCACAGAACCCAGTTGTTCACATACCCCACACATGTTGGGGGTAAACACCTTGTACACCAAGCATGCATCAAGACCTCACAGTGCAATGGTAACAGGCCTGACTCCAGATCAAAAGGCAGCATGTTTAAATTGCATCGGGGTCAAATTCTTTGGAGGTTGGCATAATGGTTAAATTATTTACCTTTCAAACACAAGGCACAGGATTTAATTCTTAATTGGAATAACTGGCTAGGCTTAAAATTACCCATAATGAAAGTTAGCCTAGTACTGCTCTATGAACCTATAAATATCACATCCCAGTCTTAATGCACTTATGCCAAGGCTGCACAACGTCTGGGGAAAGACAAAAGGGAAAACTTCAACATAAAAACCTATTTTCCCTCTTCTTTATGTCCTACACATTATAGCATCTTTCACGGTAACTAAAGGAAGTCAGACTTCCTTCTATAGTGAAATTGTAAGGCTTACACATCGTGAGGGACAAAGTATAGAATTTCTGAATATATAGGTAAGAGATAAAATACATTATATCTGGTATTCTTAATTTGGGAAGATCTGTGGTGACTGGCAAAGAGAGTTCCCATAGCCTAGAGTACCATGATTATCAACAACCCCCTTTCTTCCCAATTTTTACATGGGGTTGGGGTGTTATTTCAACTGTCGCCATCTCTCCCGATTCACTGCCACTTCCCTACCTTCTTCTGCAGTCATGCACGACTGTTTCAGATTGTCTCGCACAATCCATCGACCTCTTTGCTGGATGCCCTCATTTTCTCTTGTCTTCTTTGTGTCTGTCCCAAATCATCTTCACCAGATTATTTTCTACTTCCTTGCACATGTGCACAAATAACCGCAATCTATTCTCTTTGACCTTCTCTACATTTGGAGCTACTTGGGACTCTGTTCTGACATGCTGATTTCTTCAGCTGTCCCACAGCATGCATCCTACCACCCAACTTGGGCACTTCATCTCCATCACTTCTAGCTTCCTCAACTCATCAGCCTTCACTGCACAGGTTTCTCTACCTTACAGTAATACTCTTCACACCACTGTTTTGTACACCTTACTTTTTAGCTTTGTTGACATTCTTCTGTCAATGTTTCCGGGACTAAGAACCATTCCAGGACTGCCCACCTCTTTATATGTTTTCTCCAAGTCTAGGAATGCTGAGGTGGACTCTTTTTCTCATCTCTAGTTTCTTCTCAACTATCTGTCTTACGGCAAACATCAGGTCAGTTATGCTGCATCCAGAGTGGGATGTAACACAATGCTCTCTAGGCAGCTGCCAAAGGCCTGGTGTTAAGTTGGACGTTCTAGCAATGCCACTTGACCCATCATTCAAGTGAACATTAAAACATTTTGTTAAACTGATGCACCATCACTGTCACAATCACAGTCACAAAGCTCCATGATAGTGTACTAGTAAATTCATAATTCATTTGTGAAGTAAAAAAGGTTCCCCATGCATTACAAACTTTTGAGCTTCTTCCTCTCACAAAGGATTTTAAAGACTTTTTTTTTTTTGAGGAGGTGGTGGGGGGTGTGTATCTACCAGGAAGTATGACTAGATCCATCAGGCCAGCTGAGAAATAGCAAGAGGGCCAAGAAACAAAAGCACATGTATGGAGGAGACAGGGAGACAGTGTGAACAGAGATTTAAGTAAACTTTTAAAGAAAATAAATTAAGTAGTTCAAAAATATGTAAGTGTACCTAGTCTACTATTAAACGTTGTTAGCCCTCAGTACCATAAGAAACTGGTGAGACAAGAAGTAAGTATAGCTATAACTCATGTGCCATGCAAGTTTGTAACTGCAGTGTGTGGCACAACTTTGAAGTAAGAAGAACAGAGCAGAAGCCTAAAGCAATAAGAAGTCTCAAGGTTTGCATTTCTGTAGTGAAGGCTTTGTACTTTGTACTTGACTAAGTGCAACTTACATGATAACATTCATATCTAGTTTTGATGTATGTCTAGCATGACTAATATCGTTCAAACCTTTAACACCTTTTCTGATCAATTACTTTTAATGCCCCTACCTCTTTATCACATTTTGATATTTTTTAAGCTGGCTTTTTCATGTGACTTACAAATCAATTGCAGATATAAGCAATTCCAAGGTGACAAGTGTAAGTAATAAAATGAACCAAGACTTGTTTTTCTGAGATGTTCTGCTGTCAGAAATGTAAGAAAGAACTGAGCAGGGTGTGGTAGTTAAAGGTTGCTATCTGACTGGATGAACCATTCGACAATATATTCATTAATGCTTACTATTTTCATTTAAACAGTTGCCACCCTTTAAATGAATTGAAATAATTGCTGAAATGTTATAATATTTGTATTTTGCCTCTGAGCATCAGTCTGGGGAACTGCACAGAAAGTCCATTAAGTTAGCTACTGTTCTGCCTGCAGTAGAGCTGATGATGAATGTTGTCATTTGTACTTATGTATTTATATTCATATTTTCATAATTAAGACAGCTACATATTGGATATTAATCTCTGCATGTCAGTTATTCTTATATATTTTTTGTTGTATTTGTTTTCATACTCTAATAACTTAAAAAGTGCTACATATTATTGGGGGGCATGATATAAAATGTCTTGGGGGAGAAAATAAAATGTATTGCCACTGTCAGTGGCACTAAGCGATTGGAAATACTGTTGATACTGCTAGCTGGTTTGCTAGAAATTATGTAGATTGAACTGTTTTCATATCATATCATATTATATCATATCATATAATTTCCAAAAATTGAACTATTACAGGTGACACTTTTATGATGTTGAAGAAAACTGGAATTGATATTTACAATATAAGTTACACAACTTGCGAGATACACAATGATATTAACATGGTTAATTATACAAATGGGCAGAATATTTCTTATTTCTGTAAATGTCCCAGTAGAGACGCACTGAGAAAGGGATGTCCAATTATTGATGTCAAAGCTCAAGTTTGGCTAAATAAAAATGATCTGATAGTATGACTGGTGAAGTTTTCAAGATATAAAATGTTATTTGTGACACTTTAGGGAAACTATAATCTTAGGTATGTGTGCATTACAATATAATACTATACTGATAAAGTAATATAATACTATACAGATAAAGTAATATAATACTATACTGATAAAGTTATATAATACTTTACAGATAAAGTAATATAATACTATACTGATAAAGTAATATAATACTATACAGATAAAGTAATATAATACTATACTGATAAAGTAATATAATACTACACAGATAAAGTACTATAATACTATACTGATAAAGTAATATAATACTATACTGATAAAGTTATATAATACTTTACAGATAAAGTAATATAATACTATACAGATAAAGTAATATAATACTATACTGATAAAGTAATATAATACTACACAGATAAAGTACTATAATACTATACTGATAAAGTAATGTAATACTATACTGATAAAGTAACTGTGCACATGCTCATTGTTTTGACTTCAAGGAATTTTTTTTTCTTTTTTTTACTATTAATGTTGTGTCTTTAATACCATTTACTGTTAAAAATAAGTTTGCATTTCTTTGGCACATGCTTTTTAACCTGTTTTTTCAGAAACACTATGGAGTTTAAGGATGTATACAAAGTGTGACATTCTGTGACTCAGAGGTGCCAGTGAGTAAAATTGCCCTCGTGACCAAACCACGCCAACCGTGGGTAAATCCAGCATTACCCACACCCAGGCGTGGGTTATTGCTATAATAACTACGTATAAATCTATATCATGATGACTACATATTTATTTCTATTGGGCTAAGCAGTAGAATATCCCATTAAGCACATAAGATTATAACTCTTGAAAAATCTAATTATTTTAGTTGGTGCTTTTGTGTTACAGATCTTAAGTTCTCATTCCAATGCAGTTTCACGGTTTCCTTCTTCCCAGCCAAGTGCCACAGATTGCCTAGTATTGCATTTTGCTAGACTTGCCCAGTAATGTGTTGAATGACAATACTAAAAATGCCCATTTTGTTAACCAGGAAGGCTCACAGGACACACATCCCTTTCCAGGGACAACCTGTGAGTAATATCTGGTCAGGTGACTTACTCAAGTTCACACAAGTAAGCAAGTGAGGGCTTTGGAAATTAATCCCTTTACCACGGAAACTACAGTTTAAAGCCGTAAGCATCTGCACCTACTGCAATCCCATTTTGTTGGGAAAAATGTAAAAGAGAAGCAAATGTTGATCCAGATCATAGTTTGGCAGGGCTGGGATTGGGACACTCTGCTTTGATCATATTTAATAGTGATTAATAAAACAGCATCTTCAGTGACTGTTAAATTACATGGCAACAGAAGCTTCTCTTTTATGTGAAATGGTTAGAATGCAACTGTAACTGAAATAATTCCATGATTTACTATGTTATGATTTTTAACTATAGCTGAAATATTCCCATGACCATAATAATTGTTTCGTTCTCCGGTGGCTATTTTGAGATGGGCTTTCAAACTTATTATTATGTGTAGACATTGACTCCTCAAGATTTGTTTTGAATGATATTTTCATTTTGAAATTCAGATTGAGTCCTTCTGTTCTTTAAATGTAGTTTGACATATAATATGTCCTTCACAGACTGTTATTATTATTTGGACCAAAAAAACAGAACAAAAGTGCAACCTTAAAAAAGGGAAACCAGTAAAATCCAAAAGTACTTGTGAAGCAGTATGTCCAGTGCAAAATAAACAATTTATTAAAAGGCCTGCAAAAAACATAATGCTTTAACTGAACCATCGTGCTTTGGTTACAAGAATTCTTCAGATAAAATTCCACATACAATTGTTGCCTTTATATATCATAAAACTCCACCTATCAATTATACTTCATCCAATAATAGTCAAACACTCATTAAAACAAGTTACAGATTTAAAAAATAATTTTAGTACTTCTGTATAAAAGATGATACAGATAAGTAAATGCTGCATTCTATATATGAAATAAAAAGCTGGTAAATTTATAAATGTTAAAAACTGATACATATAAAAAATGTTATATAAGTAAATTAAGAACTTTAAACATTTCTTAATTTATAACAACAAAATATTAATCTCTCTTTACTATCATCAGGTGGCCAAAGCACAAAAATGCACGTGGACATAAATAGAAAAAAAAAGTAACAGAAATCTTATCCTGTACCAAATAATTAAGCAATAACCCACGCCTGGGTTTGGGTAATGCTGGATTTGCCCACAGTTGGTGTGGTTTGGTCATGAGGGCGAAGCCCAAGTGACCAAACAAAGACAACTGTGGGTAAATCCAGCATTACCCACATCCAGGCATGGGTTATTGCTATTATACAATGACATTATTTAAGAAAAAAAATACTTACTTTTCTTAAATAATGGCATTGTATAATGCCTCTGTGCTGCCCTTCTGCAGCTGTCCGGTATCCTGGGGCAGTTCTGATGTACTGCACATGCATATGCTTACGGAGTATATCAGAGCTGTGTGTAGAGGAAGCAACGGAAAAAGGAAGATCTCCGTTCCCTTTTTTAAAGCTGTTTTGCTATGTTAAATGAGTTTAACATAGTGAGACATCTTTAAAAAAAGTAACGGAGAAAGGAAGACTTTTGTTGCTTTTTTTTAAGATATCTCACTATGTTAAACTCGTTTAACATAGCAAGATTACAGCAATGGAGCTCTTCTGTTCTCCGTTGCTACTTAACACACACACAAAAAAAAAAATCAAGACTTATACTAATGGAAGAAGTCCGGTCACTGGACCTTTTTCTATTAGTATAAGTTGGATTTACAATGGCCACACTGGTTGGGCTGGCCAATCAGCGTGCACATTTCAGAATGCTAATAGGCAGTCGTATAAGTCACAATCTTGGGGCTTTCATTTTTAACACTGAACTTATACTTAAATTCTCATTAAGTCCTGGGCTTCTGCTAGCTTCCAGGAGTAATTGCCAGTACTATTCATGATACTCAATTTTGTTCTTGCAAGAACCCTACTTAAAGTCAAAAGGAACTACTTCTGTCACAATAAAACTTACTGTTGCATTGGGGCAACTTTTCAAATGCTTATATAAACTATTTTCTTATTCTTAGTTTTTATATCATAGTAATGTTTATATATTCGTCTCCTTAACTTTTTTTTTGTTTTACCAATATGGAATGCATTACAGCATTCACAAGTAACTAGATATACTAAACCCTGACTATCACAATTAGAAAAGGAAGTTCCTCTAATAAATTTGTTCTTACTTGTCAGAAAAACATTTTCTTTGTGGACAGTGTAGGCAGTATAAAAACTAAGGATGAGAAAAATAGTTTATTTAAGCATTTGAAAGGTTGCCCCAATGCAGAATATAAGATTTTTTTGTGAGAGAAGTAGTTCTTTGGGGGGGGAGAACAAAATGATTTGATAAACAGATTTACTGTCAAATTAAAAGTGTTGTGATGGGTACCCTAGTTGCTAACACCTATGCAAATATTTCATTATTAGTGCAGGAAGAAGAATATATTTTTTAATAATAAAAATGAATATTTTGACTATATAATTTTATAGACATTTTGTTGATGATATTTTTAGGATTTGAGATGGTGATTTGCAGAACTTGAATAATATCATTGCATTCAAAAATTCTATTATTCTACTAAATCATTTCTAAGATTTAAAATGATGATATCAACTACAGATACAAATTTTCTAGATTTAAATGTACATACAGGATGGAAAAATTGGTATGAAGATTCATAGAAAGGATGTGCAGGCATCCTGTTATCTACATGCTAATTATGCATGAAGATCACATATATAATGGTATAGCTTGTAACCAGTTCCTTAGAGCTAGTAGATTAAATACAAAATATGGTGATTGCTTAGTATAACTTATTTAAATATGCTCTGAATTTGAAAATAGAGGATATAAATATGAGCTTTAGACTCAAATAGAAATACAGTCCTAAGGGAAAGAAACACTTTAGCTAGACTTTACTTTTCAAAACAGCAAGTAGTACATAATCATTTTGATCATTTGACTTTATTCAGGCTTAGACATCAGACTAAACCACACATACCAACAAAAATACTATTAAAGAACCCATAGGAGAGCAACCTAATTTTGTTTATAACAAAGAAAAGAATTAAAGCAACAGCTCTGTTTGAAGGATTTTAATATAATTCCTCATAGCAAAATTACAACTAAAATAACTGTTCCTTGCTATGAGTTTCAGTTTTGTAGTTATATAAATAAAAATAATGCTTTTAAACATCTTGTCACTGGGAAAACATTTGTTTTTTGATGTTTTGCAACATGTTGATTTATTAATGTAATTTATTTAGCTTCTTGTGAAAAGTGTGGTTGTTTCTGTATTTGTAAGACAAATAGAGTGTTAAAAGAATACATTTCAGAACATCTCTGATATACAGAGAAAAGTCTCTAATAATGCTTTAGCTAGACATACAATGAATACTCATGATTCATATAAGTTCACTTTTAGAGTGATTAGTGTTTTAATTATGAATGATAAAGGTGGTGATGTTATTTTACATTCTGAATATAAATTAATACACTATTTTCATGCAGATAGTTATCCATGTTTGAATGACACTGTCAGTAATAAACCTGTTCTTAAGAGGAGATCATTATGCATTTAGAGTAATTACTTTATGTGTTTTATTAAGTAATTATTGGTTACGTCTGCTTTTTGATTAGTGCAGAATTGTTATTTCTGATGTATATAAGAATCTTCTCTTGTCGTTTTAGTATAAACATTGAAAAAGAAAACTTGAAAGCTTTGCTAATAAACCCATTTTTATTATATTCTGATGCAACTAAAATATGTTGCCACGTCAGTGGAATGATAGGCTTCAGTTTTCGTTTGGTTCAGTCAAGAGGAAACAATATATTTATCCTGTCAAACCATCACATATTGAAGACCCAGGAAGGCACGTTTCAGTATTTGGATATATATCACAGATAATCAGTACTATGACTGATCAGCGGTGCTGTTTGTAAACATGATTCACAATCATTCTCACCTGATATATTGTGCAAGCCATACACACTGAAGATCTGTATGGTTTCCATATGGATCCATCCACAATAGCATGACTGCCCATATATTGACCATACACCTGACTGTCTGGTTTATCTAGATGAATCATTTCATAAAAATGAGCATCCATGCTATACATTTATAAGAATTATGGATTAAAATGTCTAGGGACTGGCAGAAGTTATGTCTAAGCAAGTGTAGACTAAGTGGATATAAAACTTGATTTCACATTTTTTGTTGTTTTATGCTCAGGAAACATACTGTCTGAGTTGAAACATCATCAGTATGGCATAAAAAAGTACATCCCAATATGCAATAGGGTGTAAACAAGCACCATAGTGTAACCAAATACAGTGTTGCCCCTCAGCACTCTTACATCAGTAAGGTCCCACCAATGGGATCAACTCAATTCCCCAATCCCACAATTTACATATACTGGAAATAGTCCCTGCTGTGCCATTTTTGCACTGGAATCATAAACAATCATTAATTAGTTTTTACCGTGATGTTAAAATAATGAGCAGACCCTTTGTTCTGCCTTAAAAAGTGTTGTTGAACTGAAACAGAAATGTACACTGCTAAATATAAATGTTATAGGTTCCTGTACAGGATACTGACTTATATGCAAGCAAACCACTTGCAAATTTTATGGCCATATGTTCTTTGTCATGAAAAGTCTGCTGCCTTATGTTTTCTTGGAGATTGATGGCTATGGCACTGTGGAAGAATTGATAGCAGCTTCACTAAATACACACACACACACACACACACACACACACACACACACACACACACACACACACACACACACACACACGCACACACACGCGCACACACACACACACACACACACGCACACGCACACACACACACACACACACACACACACACACACACACACACACACACACACACACACACACACACACACTGTGAGAGAATACATGATATACTGTTGTTTAAAGCATTTTGCCTGAAGTCTACAATTGGCCCAGTATGAGGAGCTGCCCTTAATTAGAATCCTATGATTAGAAACGGGATCTGTTCCCTTATGTGCTTACACTGAGTAGTACATTGACCAGCCTTCTGTGTATACATTTTGCAAAATGCAAAGCAGTATGTGGCCAAGAGCATTATGTGTAGTGGAACCCAGCTATTAATTCCCCACGTTTTCTCTATCTCACTCTCTCACACTTTTTCAGACAATTAGAAAGTTATTCTGCTTCTGTGTTATATAATTCACTCAAATTATGACAGTTTTTTATTGACCAGAATACTTGTCAGTGTTATATCCTTGAATTGTATACCATATTGGCTAAGTATAATTCACAGTATGCATAACCCAGGTATGGAATTGTTTACTATGTTTATGAATATCAGGCCTGCTTTGCAAAATATTGGCTGACACTGTAGAAATTAATGCGATCACTGCTGCATATCATATAGTTATTGTGGCTTGTGCTTTTAAAGTAACCATTATTGAACCTATCCTGTATCTGCTGTCTCCAAGACTATAAATTAACTTTACAGAAACACCAGTATAAACTATTCTCAAGTGCAAGTCAGAATGAAAGAGTTGTAAATACATCAAAGGAGAAATAATTTGTATATTGTAGGTCTCCAAGTAGCTACTGAGTGGAAGGAAATCGAGTCATTTTAAGAAAAGAATCTGCAGCAAATTTGAAACGTGAGCATGTACCACCACCTAATAACAGAAAATGCGTAAAGGGCCCTTCTGGCCAATAACAATACATGCAAGTCATTCTTAATATTGTGTATTATGTTTACAAGGAAAGCTTTCTAAAATTCCAGATTGGGAAGAGCATTCTTTTTTGAGGAATTCCAGATTTGCCTATCCCAAGAGTCTCTCTCACTTATAACAACAATAAAGAGAAGGCATAGTCTGATGTCCACAACCTTTCCTATCAGATATATGAGACACCCAAAATACCCATCAAACCTGACAATTAAATGGAAAGCCAAGAATGTGGTGCTGTCTATGCAAGAAGCAGCTTTTGAATTTTTTCAAGTCAGCCTGTTGAACGAGGAGTCCGTCATTGACAAAAATACTCTCTTGTATAAACCAAGTCAAACTGTCATCACTTAGTGATCCAAGATGAGTTTGTCTCCAGGTCAGTTTATGACTACAGAATGAAACAAATTGCAGATAACAAGTCAAGAGTCTATCTAATGATGAAGGGAAATGGGTAGATTCATATTGAAAAAAATTACAAGATCTCACCCACAATGCTAATTTATTAAAACAAACAAAAAAAAATATGTTTGGCATATAGATTTGTGTTCAAAGTAGTGGAGGATGTGATTTATGCTACTCAAAAGTGAAAGTCTCTTGGCTCAGATTAAATGCTAAAACATATAATTCTTTGAAAGACATGTAGCTTTGCATTTTAAGGAGTGCACCGATTAATTTCCAAGACTGGGAAAAATACACTCTTGTTATGCATCTCTATGATATTGAGATGAATAGCAAGTTTTGTTATACACCCATCAGAGCACATATTTCCTAGACTTGTGCTGCTGTATACAAAATCCTAGACTAACAGATGTTTGTGGGAAATGTTAACTTTTAAAAGCTGCAAAAGACTTTGAGCTACAATACAAAAATGATAGATGCAAGAGTTTAATAATTTCTGAAGCTTTTAGTTTCTCAGAGGGACATTTTGTTTCAGCCCAATATCAGTATGGCAAAGCTAAGCACCTGCACCTCTGCACTTCTTATTCTATAATTAGAAGTATATCAGAGCAGCTGAAACTCTATGAACTAGAAACAAATTAAGATGGAGACTTTCTGATCATATCTATAGGTACTCACAACAAGGGATGTCATGATTCACCCCCGGTGCCTCATTTGACTCCACTCTCAAGCAGATCTCTCAACTTTCTCTATTTCTGCAGAACATTCATATTTTTAGAAGTACGCTTCTGTCTTCAGGCTTGATTTACTGCTTCAAAAAATATTCTGAATCTTCCACATTGCAAGTAATCTGAAGGTATTTAGTACAAAGAAAACCATACTACATGACCAAAATAATAGTGGCGACAATAATATAGAGGGAAAGGACACACATCTTACATTTCCCTTTTATTGTAACAAAAATAAATGACCTTGTCTAGTAGAGTTTTGCAATAGAGTTGTTTAAAGTCTTTAGATTTTAAACTGTCTCTTTTATAACATGGTTATATTTTTTCATTATTTGTGTCACTCTTTTTTTAAACATCTGGTTCTGATTAGTATCTCTCATTCATACTAGAAGTGGGAAGAGTTATGTGCTATTTGATATTCAGATTATATGCCAATTAGATCCCCATATTTTAGCTGGATATTTTTACTTTTCAGGGCCTTTTTTCCAGTGCTGAAATGATTTAGGATTTCTCCATCACATGTACAATAAAAGCTATTCAGATGACTATAAATTCCTCTGGTACATAAATAAGACAAACAAGATGAAGTGCATTATTACTCAATTATTAATGTTTCCTATGCAAATTAGTCTTCAAGGAATTGAAAGGTGAACTTTGCTTAGTACTATTTCAACAATGGTGTAATGTGACCATCAATTAATATGTAAAGTTGCAATCCAACAAATTGCTTAACATTTTAAAATCAGATGTATATGACTTTAATGGTCAAAAATGAATTTGACTCCATCCTCTTTGGACACATGGAAATATATTTTATAACATAGGTTCCTTTAACAATAACCAAATGTGTATTATTATGCTCTTTCGCGCCTCTAGTTTATGCATGAAAAAACATCTTGCCTGTAATCCTGAAGCTCAGGATTTACCTCATTGAAGAGCACTTGAGTTATAGTCTTGCAGAAATCCCATAAGAACCAATAACCTAGTCACTTAGAGATGGCAACAGTAACTTAATCCTTAACATTAAAATTGTACAGGCAACCTGTAAGTGTTTCATCTCCCAAGCCCCTGCTTACACTTATCAAGGGTTCCAGAACTTGTCCGAGATTTGGGATGCATGGTTATGCTTAAAAAGACCCTTGTGGTTGATAGTCTAGTAAACACCTTTAAACCTATGAACCTATGTTATATTGAATATACAGTGGCTCTCCAGAGCAAAACAGTATGACCAAAACCTCTTCTACTTACGTCCTGTCCCAGCTAGCACAATATATAAATACCTAAAAAGGCTTAAACCCACAACCCTGGCTGCTGACAAATTACCTGCAGACTATCTAA